>NC_056737.1:755937123-756257123 GCF_019279795.1 Protopterus annectens
TGGATAGGGCAGAAGCAAAAAGGAGAAAAAAAGTTAGGGTCTGTATAGTGATAACAGCACTGTGAGGTATAGGTAAAAGAGGCAAGAAATGTTCAATTTTGTAAAATAGTGCAGCAAGACAGTATCAGAGAATTGTGGCACCTATGTTATTATATATAAAAAATAAGGATTCATTTGATTAACCTGGTGAAGGACATGAGCAAAGCCATGCATTTTTCCATAGCTGCTGAAAGTAATGAAGAAGATACAGAGCAGTGTGTGCATGCCAAATGAAAGTATAAACATTATACAATGAAAAAACAACAGTAAGCCTTATAAGCACTACTTCTCTACATTTCAAAGAGAAGTTCCCTGTCAGTATGGGCTGTAAATAAAAACAGCACACACAGGAAACTGTTAGGCTTTCTGGAAGTGAGATGTACCCATCCCCCAGTGTACTGAAACCTGAGCTCAAAGAGTCAGAGCAGCTTAATTGTAAATATTAGGATCACATGACCTGACAGCTAAACCAAAACAAAGACAGTAGCAGAAAATCTTGACACTCTCCCTTTAATAATAATGCACAAAACTATGTACATCTTCAAATATTTAAGTTTTACTATGAACGCAAGTTCTAAACCGACAGCCACACACACAGACTTGAACTAAACAGAAAGAAAGCTTATCCATGCTACGATGCATGGTAGAACCTGTGATTTTATTAAATGCTGTTTGGTTTAGCATTATCTTTATAGCTCTCCCAGCTGGGAAAACATGTGAATGCTTTCAGAAAACATTTTCTCCAAGCCATTTCTCTTTATCAGATTGTCTACTAGTGACAAGAGAACCAGATACAGGACTGTTTACTAGAAAATAAGACCTTATAATATTCAAAATTCTTTTTCATTTACTTGCTTTCTGTCAAAACGTGTTACTATATAAAGCTAAAAGCCTTAACACCATCATTCCCCTATGCAAGAATGAGAAAATGCACACTCATTTTCCTTTTATCATGCTCTGTTAACCAGATCCTTTTTTTTTTTTACATTGCAGTACAGATAAAGAAACAAAAAGAATAAACAGAGACACCTTTTACATTAGTATCCTTATTACACTTAAAAATAACTAAAAAAAACTTTACTTTATAACATGCAGAGAAAATCATGCACCACTTAAGTAATACTGTTAAAAATATTTCTCTTTTACTTACAGTTAACTATCTCTCTCCACTTCCCCTCTCCTGATCATCTTTTGGTACATTAATGACATGAAGTGGGGCATATGCTTTAGAGTCCCCTACAAGCTTAACAAAGTCCAAACAAGTCCAATATTTCCAGATTTTCTCACTCTGTCCTCTTTCACAAATATAATTATTGTGTTGTAATCCCGCATTTGTCAGTTTCCACATTACTGATTTTAGTCTCCAGATGTTAATGACATGAAATAGGGCATATGCTTTTGAGGCCCTTACAGGTTTAACAAAGTCCAAGAAAGTCCAATATTTCCAGATTCTTTTGTTCCATTCTTGTTCATCTCCATCTCCCAAACCCTGTCTCTTCTTAATTTCCGGTGCACTCTTGATTCTTCTAGTCAACGTCTGTGCTTTTTTCTCTCTCTCAATCAGTCTGTTGAAACGCTGGGAAAGGTTTCACTGGCACAGTCTATCTGCGCTCTTTTTTACCAGAAGATCAAGAAGCAGAATGTCTTTCTGCTTCACAGCTCACTTTTTGTTGGACAAACTTTTGTATTTCTTCATTAGCATGTACTTCATCAAAAAATGTTTTTGTTCCTCCAGGGAAAAAATATTCTGAGGATACATGGGTACAGCAGTTTGAATATCACACCTGCTTTTTGGCATTGGAATATAATGGAATACATTTATTCCTCTTCTGCCTGGTGTGCAATTTGCCACAAACACTCTGCTGTCTCACACTTTTAGTACTTTGTCCTTCTGCCACAGTTTTATCAGAATCAACTCCTGCTGGTAAGACTGCATTTTTACTATTAAAGATCTAGGTTCTTTTCTCATAGCAAGGTTTGGATTGTACACATGATGTGCCCTTTCAGTTAACAATCCCTGTTCTGGAATGCCAGTCCAGTTGCTTATTTGTACTTTGATAAAATTAATACAGTGTGTTCCTTCCAGCTTCTCTGGTACAGTAGAAAATCTTAGGTTATCTCTACGTGCTCTGTCCTCTAATTCTATTATTTTTTTGAAAAATCTCTTCTTGTGTAGTCTCATATTCAGCCAGCCTTTTCTTCATTTCAACCTCTGAGTTTTGCAGTTTTGTCACTTTATCTGAATATCTATTCAAATCTTCTTCAATTTTTTCCAGTTGTTTTATTGTTTGTGCTCATATACTCCATCAGTGTTTAGTTTATTTTGACCAGGTCTGTGTGCAGCTGCTTTATACTTTCCTCTAGGTTACTGGAAGTCATGTCTGGAACTTGCATTGCTTCTTGCTGAACAGCTGCAATTTTTATCCCAGTCTGTGTTTTTTCCTCACTTTTTGTAGCTTATTTTCCTCAAGGTACTTTATATTTCTTTTTTCTTGCATCTAGGCAGTTCATTTACTAGTCAGTTACTGAAATTTACCCAGAAATCTAGGTCCACTGGCTTTTTCTGCTAAGTTTCCGTTTTCAAACTGCGAGAGCCAGAATTAAGCTGTTACTCAATGTGCAGCCATCTTAGAAGTTCCCAGCAGTGACACTTATTGAGGTAATTGCTTTATAGTTTTCTCTATTTGATACTTCCATGATGGCATTTGATTGCTCTCTTTCCTTTCTCTTACTTCCTTGTGTTTTTGTGATAAGATGTTACCTGTTATTAATTTAAATTAATTTAACTGCACATTAGTATATCTTATTTACTTCTGTTATATCACATGAATCTCTATGAACAGTCCTAATTACTGTGCCATTTGTTTTATCAAACTTCTAACTTTTTGGGTTTTATTGACTTTCTGTAGTCTATTTCTTTCATCGATTTTAATATGTCTCCCATCTTTATTAAATCATGCATCTCTTCTCTTAGATTATTTTCTTCTAAACTGAGGGTACATTCTTTGTTCTCAGTTTCCTGCAGGCATTCTACAGAAAGTTACAGAGCATCTTCCGGTGGGACATTCTCTTCAGTTTCATACTGTGTCATTTGTTGCTCTTTCATATGGGAACTCATCCTCTCCATAGTGAACACTTGAATACTTTATTGAATATTATTGCTTATCTCTTTGGACAAATTCTATTTTTGTTTATGCAGTATGCACTTGTTTTTAAATTGTAACCGTTTATGTTTTCATTTTTAGACTCTAACTTTGTACTATCCTGTAGTGTGAATTATCATATGAACTGTAAATGTTTTTTAGTGTGAATTTTAATTTTAATATCAAATTTCTTTGTAATCTGGAGCTTTTCTCCTTGGGACTCCACTGAAAATTGGTTACAGGCCCAGTTGGACCAATCCGGTTAACAAATGTCAATAAATAAATAAATAAATAAACTCATTGGCCTATCACTCCACAACATTGACTGTGTCAAAGTTGCCAGTTTCCTGTTTCTTTCCTTGCTGTGCAACTCCAGCTGAACATTTATACTGGTTTCCTATGGATGACTCCAAAGTATCTTTATATGGCAACTGAGCAGATGTTTCCTGCTCCACTGGTTTCTCCTTAATTTGGGGATCCATTGCTCTATTCTGATGTGATGTTATCAGAGTTAGATTTTCTACACTAAATTCTTCACTTTGCAGGAAATCTTTAACCTCAGTTTCTATTTCTTTATCTTTTCCATTACTAATCCTATTTTCTACTTTCATCTTTGTTTTCTTATTTTTTGTATTGTAAAATTTTTCATGTCTGGATGCCTTTGCCTGTATTTATCTTCAAATATCTGTGGTGCTGCTCTTTTTGTATTGATTAGTTTTATTTTCTCCTTTGTATAAATATTACACCATATTAGATCTCTTTTTCTTGCCCATGTCCATATTTATTCTTCAGATGTCTCCTGCTCCTCCTGTTTCTCCTTACTTGGGGGACTCGTTCCATCATGCTGTGCTGTAACCTGTGTTATTCTACACTAAATTCTTTGCATTGCAGGTATTCCATAACTTCAGCTTCTATTTTTTTAACTTCTGCTTTATTAATCTTCTGTTCTGCATTCCCTCTTTGTGATCTTATTTTTTTTGTATTGTGAAATTTTCCATAGCTGGATGTCTTTGCTTGTATTTCTGTTTGAATATCTTTGGGTTGCTTTTTTGTATTGATTACATTGGCTTTCTCCTGTGCATAAATATTGCACCATATCAGATCTCTCTTTCTTTCCAATGTCCATATTTCTTTTCTATACCTTTCGGAAATCTCTAGATTTTGTTCTTTATATTTTCGCACTTCCTCAGTCAGTTCTTTTTCCAAATGGCCCAAGGTTTCTTGGTCTGCATAATGTTTTTCATAAATCTGTTGTATTAATGAACACAAATTTTTATATGAAGCTTCTGACAGTGTTTCTTCTGGAAGTATTTTTTCGTTCCTCTAATTTCTCTCTTAATCTTTTTGTATACCTTCTATCTGGAAATTCTGAGCTTCTTGCATAATAATGACAATACATAATTTATTTCTTATCCTCAATAGTCCACTGTATTGTCTTTATGGCTCTGTTTTGGCATATCAGTTTTTGTGATTTTTATGAATTAGTACTTCCTTCTGCAATGTTTGTGTGTGTGTGTGTGTGTGTGTGTGGGGGGGGGGGTCAACCACTCCATGGGCCTGGCCTAACCCCATTGTAGGAACGTTTCTGTGTCTTGAGGATTTTACACTATCAGGATTGGGCACTTTTTTATCCTGGGTCTTGTGCACCCAGCTATCTTTTTTTTTTTTTTTTTAACCTACTTCTTTGCATGATATATGCTATATAAAATACAGTCTACATATCAGTGTCATCTTGGTGAGATTTTGGGAAAAACAGGATCCTCCTTGTGAAGGTACTCACCAAGATTTGAAGATGAATTCAGTTCCAGCAATACTACTCTCCTTTGCTTGCTGATGTATCATCTCTCCATTTGGACCTCTATCTGTAGGAGTTTAAATATGACATGGTAATTCCCTCACCTCAAAAATAATAGGTTGCCCGTGCTTGCACAGAGCTGCCTACAGATGCTCAGGCATGTGCATGACATCATTCTGCAAATTGCGCAGTTCAGAAAAAATAACGAGATGAGCCCTAATTAGTATAATTGACATGTCCACAGGATGAATCTGCACAATATTAAGACAATGAGAAGTATAGAGCTTCATCATATTGGGGAAGAAAACTTCTGTAACTAGAGTTTTAATCTCACTACTGGTACTTTTGAAGAAATTTCCTTCTCAACAATAATCTACTTAAATAAGGTAAGTGCTACTTTTTACACATTTGTTCCTTGGTACAACATTAGCTTTTGGACTGCTCTTTAATCCAAGGCCTATAAAGGATGTACATTTTCGGTACTTCTAAATGTATTGTCCAAAAGTGCATTAAGAGGTATATTACATATGTAATGAATGTAGTAACATGCAGGATTGTTAAGGTAAATGATAGACACACCCTTGAGCTTATATTCAGAGTAATGTTCAATATTGTTCTACTGTTCTATGCCTTGCACATGTGCCATTAGCCATAACCTTTTTAGCACTATTTTTAGTGGTTAGATGTTGTTGCTCAGTTGCAGTTATGTGGTTATTTTTTGGGGGGAATATGTGTTCAGTACAGATACATTCCTGACATTTCCTTAAAGATTGTGGATACAGATATCTAACTGTTAGGAACAACTGCAGCATATGAAATGGCCTAGTAGAATAATAGTAGTGCAAAGGTTAGTAAGGCCAATGCTTGAATAAGGATGTTGCTTCTGCTGTTTTCCATATTTACAGATCCTAAAACACAGGGCACAAAGTAACAAAGTGCTGAATCTGGTTTTGCTGTCCAGGCTACTAACCAGGCCTACCATGACTGTGTCAGAAATGTTAATACAGTGGGTGGTTAAGACCATAGTTATAACATAGTCTGAAACAGGGTCATGGATATGATCTGCGCTGTCACCCACAGTAGATGCTGTGGCATTGGAATTTGGGGCAACAGGTGGTGACCCATCAAGTGAGCCTCCTCTTATGGAGATGGAAGAGTTTGTGTCCTCACTAAAAGCAGTACTACTTCCACAATGTCCTAGAGAACAGTGCTGATGTTGAGGAAGAACTGGACAAGCATTAGAAAGTCACTAAGTAACAAATCTATCTCAACATCTTGTTTCATTGAAGTAAGTTTCAATCCCTTGCTCTGGTATTTGAGGGACTACTTGATTTTTGAAGGTAGAAGATATCCTGGATTCCTGGTTGCTTGGAAGGCAAGTCATAGGTCTCCTCTCAGGAGCCTATGAAGCCTATAAAATACAGAAAAGAGGGACAGTGCTTCTAGTCTTTTCTAGACAGTGCTTCTAATCTTTTCTGGTGACTTGGGGATTTTAAGCCTGTTATGCTTTTTGTTAGGAACCTCTGGGTCATTTCTAACTGTTAGCTATATCTGGTGTGATGGAGTCCAAGATGGTGTTGTTTTCTATAATTGGTATAATCAGTGCTGAATACAAGGGTGTAATAATAAATTTAGATCTGTATGCTATTCACTTGGGGATCAACTGTGTCAAGTAGAAACATATGTAGACAGACATTGATACATGGTTATTAAAGGAGAGGGAATTATCAGTCCAAGTTCTCTGGAATCTAACTACATTTTCAGTTTGATGTAAGGTATTTTCAATGCTATATGCTAGGGGATGGTGTGCCTGACAAATGTGGCAATTTGCATTTTTTTGCTTTCAGTTTAATCCCATTTTTAAAACACCAGGCATTTATAAGTACACGTTCCTGCTGGAGGGCTTGTGTGTCATAGGGGGATTGACAATGACTTTCAATTTACAGTCATCTGCAATTTTGGCTAGCCATAGGTCTCAGTTTTTTTATTCTGTAGGTGTAAGAATAAAGTATGGAACAAAACTGATCCCACCATTAAGCCTGTGGAACATCACTGGTCACATTCATGTTCAATGATACAGCTCCTGCCACCCTAAACATGTTAGATCTGTCTTTTATCCAATTTAGTATCCATCTTATCACATAGGAGTCTATTTGTAATGTGTTTAGTTTATTGATTATGCTAGTGCAGGGATGGTGTCAAATGCCTTGGTTAAATCAAGCAGACTATGTATACAGTGTAACTGCTGTCAACACCTTGTGTTACATTTTTGAAGAAGTTTACCTGGTTCATTACACATGATCTTCCTTTTTCAACACCAAATTGCTGCAGATCTTGCCTGATAAGATTTTTTTTGTCAAAAATATTTTTATTTAAGTTTTTCGATACAATAAAAACAGGATAAAATAACAACAATATAAAGCTTGCATTTACAATACATAAAACCTATAACTATATACGAATTTACACTAGAAGTCACCACAGAGAGCATTAATAACTTTAAAACTTATTAACAAAGAACTGAACAAGAGAAAAAACACTTATGCAATTTAGGGAAGATGAATTAATAGGAGGAGCATATCAGAGAAAAAAATGTGTGGATTAAGATTGCGAGATCCAAGTTAGCAACCTGGTATAATGTATAAATATTTATAATTATAGTTATAGTTATAATTTTAGCTTGGGACAGTGAGAGATATAGACTGGTTTGTTTGTAACAAGTTAAGAGCAAAAACAAGTGGTTATTGTTCTGCTGAGAATTTAGGTAATATCATGTATTACTTCTTGAGGATTAAGTCTAGCAATAGCCTCCAATATTTATGATAGTACTATTTATGTTTAGTGTTAGCGTACGCCAATTTGTGGGAAGATATATACTTTATAGCTAAGGTGGAAAAATTATCCCATGAGACTGAGGATTGATCAGTCCATTTTTTGGTGATGTAAAATTTAACAAGGGCGCAGATAGAGATAAGAATATGTTTTATGATTTTGGGGTGTTTGGGTGAGACAAGATGTAATATAGCTGTTTCCCATGAAAAGGTGGATTTTTCATATCCCATCCTCTCTAATCTTCCTCTTAGTGAGCACCATAAATTATGCACTTTTTTACATCCCCCAAAAACATGTAGGGTATCGGCTATTTGGTTTGGGCAATATGGGCATTCTGCTGAGAATTTAGGATTAAACTTATGAACAATTGATGGCGTGTAATAAGCATTGTTATTGGCCATGATTTGAGTTTATAACAGACATTTGAAGGGAATAAGCTTAATGGTATTTTCTATGGGCAATTTTTTATTTTCATCTGAAATTAGCTGGCTTTTACTTTGCCAATAAGTCGAGAATAAAAGTGAGCTCTGAGCTTTTATGCTTGTTATTAGTTTATAAGACTTAGAGATCATTCTATCTTTGGATGCAAAGGTTTTTATTATTAAAGTTTCTAGGTTGATTTCTTGATGGTCTATTTTGGCAAGCGGCACCTTGATTTTAATTAAATAAAGGATTTGGGTGAGGATAGTGGCGTAATTCTTAGGGAGTCCAAGTTTCTCCCTTAATTGTGTTATATTGGTTTCTTGACAGTCATATAAAGACTTAGAGATCATTCTATCTTTGGATGCAAGGGTTTTTATTATTAAAGTAGCTAGGTTGATTTCTTGATGGTCTATTTTGGCAAGCGGCACCTTGATTTTAATTAAATAAAGGGTTTGGGTGAGGATAGTGGCGTAATTCTTAGGGAGTCCAAGTTTCTCCCTTAATTGTGTTATATTGGTTTCTTGACAGTCATATAAATCTCACACTGTACAATCTTTTATAAGAGGGAATTTAGTAAGATTTATTGGTTGATTGTTAATTGATAAGTTAGGATTTAAGTGGATCGGCTGTATAAGGGCAAGGGGATTAAGTAATTGTATAGATTTGAACAAATTTTGGATAGTAGAAATCATATGTTTAAGCAATGGGTGAAGTTTCCTAATATAAGAGTCTTTTTGATTTAGGTTCAGAAAAGGGAGGGACTTGGGGTTAATATCTAGGGATTTAAATTGATCATACCATAATTTAATCCATAGGGGTGTCCAGCACTTTGACTTGGGATCAAAGTTTATTATTTGGATCAGCCTAGAGGAGGTGGATACATTATAGTAGAGCTTAAAGTCGGGCAGTCCCAAACCTCCTTTGTCCTTTGGCAAGGAAAGTTTTTCATATTTAATTCTAACCAATTTAGGATGCCACAAGAAATTAAATATGACTTTCTCTACATTTTTGAAGAATTTTTGTGGAATGACAGAGAAAGTGGCATATAGGTGAAAAAGAATTCTCGGTAAGATATCCTTTTTGACCACACTAGCTCTTGATAGTAGGGACATATTGATATTTCTCCATCTACTAATATCAGTTTCAATTTTTGACCATGTATTTAGTAGGTTGTTCTTAAAGGTTTCATTGAAGTTAGGGGTGAATGTTATTCCTAAGTATTTTATTTGGTATTTGGTTATGATCTCACTATCAGGAAAATATAATTATTTATGTCCTAAGTGATTTATGGGGAAAACTAAGATTTATTCTGATTTAGTTTGTAATTTGATATAGCCGAGTATAGGTCTATGGCATTGAGTAGTTTTGGTGAGTCAGTATTAGGGAGTTCAAAATATAAATTTAAATCATCTGCAAAAGCAGAATATATGAACTTTATATTTATTTTTTTAGGAATATGATGGAAGTTTTTTTGGGATATGTATAGGAACAAAGGTACTAAATATAAATTAAAAAGGTAGGGCGATATGGGGAAACCTTACCTTGTACCGCTGGAGATAGGAATAGGGTTAGAAAGGCATTTGCTGATTTGAATAGTAGTAGAGGCTTGCATGCAAAGTACTTTAATTATTTTTATGAATACTTGCGGGAAGCCAAAAGAGGGTAGAACATTAAACAGGAAAGCTAGGTTTACTCTGTTAAATGCTTTGCTTGCATCAGCAGTAAGGACGTATCTCGGATGTCTATCCTTATATAGTAGTCTAATGATGGTATCTAATAGAAGGGTGTTATCGGATGTTTGTCTATTCTGCATAAATCCCATTTGTTCTTGTGAGATTATAGAAGGAAAAATGTTTTTTAGCCTATTAGCTAAGACATGGGCTAGAATCTTAAGATCAACATTTATAAGGGCAATGGCTCTATAATTGGCTGGGTCTAATGAGTCTGAGTTTGGTTTAAGGATTAGAATGTTTTTTGAATTGTTAAGATATCTATCAGTTATCTGATAAGATTTTTAATATCTGTGTTAATCATATCTGTTATAATGCATTCCAGAACCTTGAAAATGAGACTCATAAGGTTGATGAACCTATAGTTTCCTGGCATAGTAGTAGGGCCACCTTAATGCCATTTTTCTGGGATTCAACCTGAAGCCAGGCTCAGGTTAAATAACTTACGGAGAGGTTCCAAAAGGGCATGTTTATTACTATGTTTTTAACAAACAGGCCTGTATGTTATCAGATTCCATAGAGGAAGTATTCTTAGTCTTGGGCAACACTTCCTGTACATGTGCTTTAGTATTGATGGGGGTGGGTGGGAGTGAGAGATATGGGTATCATATGGCTTTTAGCTTTTTTTTTGCCCCTCATCTTATGGTTGAGTGGTACCAGATTAGGAATGACAATGGACTAGATGAGACAGTTATATCTCTAGGCTTTGGATAGTATCTCAGGAATGAAATTTGTACCAAATTTTCTAGTGTATTAGCGATGTTCAGCAAGTTCAAGTAGACTTCACCATTTAGTATGATTTTTCAGCATTGTTGAATATTGTTTTGTAGTTTTCTAACATAACTAAAGAAGGATTTGTGATTGTCCTTGACTTCAGATGTCAACCTGAGTTCATGGGCTGCCCTAGTAGATCTAATGGTCTTCTATAAATTCTTTATTCAAATTTCCAGTCTTTTTCTTGACTTGGGGTGGGGGGGGGTGGGGGGGGGCTTTAGATTTGTTGTATATTCTTATGATTTTTTTCCCTTTTATTGTAATTAATAAGTTAGTAGATCATCAGACCAGGGTTGTTTGCTTTTAAATTTCCCATCATATTTGGATCAAGATGAGACTGCCCATTCAATACATTTCTTTATGTGGGCATAAAACTCCTTTGTAAATCTATTTGCTGAGGTGATATATGGGGTGATGTTATAAGATAATTTAATGAAATTCATGAATTCATTACAGAATCTGAGGAGATTTGTGTGCCTAAAGATATTGAATGCCAATATATTAGTTTCAGGGGAGTTTAGATAATTTGAGGGGAAAAGGTTATTAGCTTATGGTTGGACTTAATCAGAGAGGGAGTTACCAGTGGAGTTGTGAATGATAATGCTATATTTGTAACAGGTCAAGAATATTTTGTCCTGTAGTTCATCTAGTAACAATTTGGTCCACTGAGTTCTTTTATTTATTATACATAACAACTTGTATGCATAGTCTGCATTTGAAGTGTAGGAACTCCAGGCAGTTGATGGGTAGTTGGCCAATCTTTCTAAGCCTGTAAATTTATCAATATTGTCATAAAGGGAAGCATTAATTAGAATGTCTCTATGAATGTCTCATAGTTCCTAAACACATTCACTTATTTACTCTTAATTTTTTGCCATTCATAGAGTTTCATAAGACCTTATGAAACAAATGATTCAAAATATTAGTCAGTTTTACTTCTATACATGCTATAGTTTGAAAACTTACTGTATTTTATATTCATGTCAGTAGGTTTTGATCCAGAATGTTCATGTGGTGCACTGTATATGTTAGAGTACATACAGTTCTCTTTTCTGTGCTTTTCAGTTTCAATCCTTCAAAAAAAATTTCTGTTGTAATATTAGACTCTGCACCTGTTGTGATGAGCTCCCTTTACCCCAGGGCAGTAACTAAGGAGTCTCAATCCTCACCACTGTCTCTGGTAAACCAGTGTCACTAAAAGCAGGGATAGAAATACACAATTTCTCCTAAGAGTACATTGGGAACAGGCTCCAAACATGGGACTGGACTATATGCTTCACTCCAGGCCTCCAAATGAGTCTCTACATCAACCACTGCAGATCATTGTGTCCCATTTCTAGGTATCTGACACACTCACTCTGAAATATCTGATATTCACACATGCACACATTGATGGGAAAGACTGACACAGATTTATCTGCTGTGTTTCTTTGCCCAAGTTACAAGGTAATGGCTGCCACCAGTCAAATACTACAACGCCCTTCAAAAGGGGTGCTCAGTTATATTGGGTAAAATAGATACTGAAACAAATGGTAGCATGTATCCCAAGCAGTAAGGCTTTTCAGAGTGGCCCTGGTGTTATCACAATAAAACACTCTCAAATGATTAAAAATATTAACTAAATAACCAGCCACAATGAGAGGTAGTAAAACATTTAATAATAAATAAAGGGATTTAAAACAGGGAGGGTGGCCTAATGGTTAAGGTGCCTTACAAACACAAGGTGCAGGTGTGAGAAAAATGGGGCTGCCTGAAAATGTATTAACTTACACACTATCTTCAGAATCCATCTACTTTGTGATTACTGAAATCTGGACTGGCTAATACAGGGAGTTCTCCCAAAGCTTCTTTAAGCTTTTGGAATGCCTGCTTGAGGCTCGGGTCCACACTACCTTATCAGGCTTGTTTTTTCCTTCTTAGGTCAGTAAGGGGTGTAGCTATTGTACTATAGTTGGGCACAAATTGTTTATAGTACCCTGCTATCTCTAGGAATGCTTTCACCTGTTTTTTTGTAACAGGGACAAGTCACTGATAAATTACCTCCACTTTGGCAGGTTCTGGTCTAATCTTACCACTCCCTACTCTATGTCCAAGGTAGATGACATCTGCCATGCCCGCCTGACACTTGCTAGGCTTAATGGTCAACCCTGCTCTTTTTAATCTACCTAAGACCTCCTTAACTTGTTGAAGGTGCTCTTGCCAGGAATGACTGTAAATGGCAATATTGTCCAAATAAGTGAGAGCATAGTCGCTTGCTCCTACTAAGATACGATCTACTAATCTCTGGAAGGTTGCTGGGGCATTCTTCATCCCAAAAGACATCCTTGTAAACTCATATAATCTAAAAGGTGTTACAAAAACTGACCTCTTTCTAGCAGTAGGCATCAAGGACATGTGCCAATATCCCTTTGTCAGATCAGTAGTGGTCAGATACTTAGCTTCACCCAGCTGTTCTAAAGCTTCATCTGTTCTAGGCATGGAGTATGCATTTGACTCTGTATAACTGCTTAACTTTCTGTAGTCTATGCAGAATCTTACACTACCATCTTTCTTTAGTACCAACACTACTGGGCCCAAGGACTACTGGACTCCTGGATTACCCCAGCTCCAACATCTCCTTTATCTCCTCTTTCAAAGTCTCTTTGACTCACTCAGGCACCCTATAAGGAGCTTGCTTAGTAGGCTTTTGGGATTCTGCATGCATACAGTGTTGTACTAGGTGGGTGCACCCAGGTTTCGCAGTGAACATGCCCCCAAACTCTTGTAACACTGTTTGTATTTCTTTAACCTGAATAGGGGATAGCTACTTAGGTATTGCTACCTCTTCCACAGAACTGTCAGTCCGAGCCTCACTGAGAAGATCAGTCACCAGATCCCAATCAGACTCCTCCCGCCATCTCTGATATGGCTGTTCAATCACAGGCAAAGGCATCAATGAAGCCTTGACCTTGTCTCCCGACTTATCTACCTTTTGACACTGCTTACAGGTCCTGCAATACCCTGTTACATCCTTTGCAATCCCAGGCCAATAAAATTTTTGTATAATGCGCCTCTTAGTATGCTTTATACCTATATGACATGCAAAAGGAATGTAATGGTTTATGGATAGAAGTGCCAGAAGGTAGACTCTGGGTGCTACCAACTGCTGTATTACCTTATCCTCTAGCCCTCCATCAGGGGTCCACTCTCTATACAGTAACCCTTTGTTATCTGAAAAAGGAATGTCATGGGCTATGGCTAGAGATGCCAGATGGTAGGCTCTGACCTCTACCAACTGCTGTATTACCTCACCATCTAGCCTTCCCTCAGGGGTCTACTCTCTGTACAGTAACCCTTTGTATGAGTATACACACTCCCTCTTTCCTTGAGCATCAGGTGCCTTCTTAGCTACCTCTCTCAAGCCTGGTAAAATAGGACCAAAAGCTGTGCCTGTCTCAACTCTATCTTTGTAACTTCTCCCAGTTCCCCTTCCACAGGAAGCCTAGTACTTTCTGACAGCAGTGCTTCACTGTCAGCCTGGATACTAACACTCACTTCTGTCCTTGCAGTCACCATGTCCACGGGAATACCAATACCTACCAGCAGCTGTGGTTCACCTTCAGGCTCACCGATACAAGGTAGCACCCTCCCTGAAGCAACCACATCACCAGCCCCAGTTTCAGGCATAGGATCTGTCTGGGTCTCCCCAAGGTTACTGGACCTACATGCCTGTCTTCAAGCTTGACTGTGTGTAACTGCATGCACACAAGGTACTACATTATCAAAATCATTCCCTGTTAAGACATATGCAGGGATATCCTCACACACCTACCTGCTTGTTCCTTTTCCATCCTCCCAGTCAAGATGAACCCTGGCCAAAGGTATTTGGAAAGAGGTCCCACCCAAAGTTCTGACTTGTGTGAACTGCCTAAGCAAGTACTGCTCCACCTTAACCACTGCAGGCCTCACAATGGTTGTATAAGAAGCTGTTTCTATCTTAGCACTGACCTGTCTTCCATCCACTAAGATAGAATACAAATGCCAGTGATAGTTTGGCACCTCTGTTGTTTTCAGATAACTTACCACTGGCATTCTGTCATTCCCACTTGTGTTTCTCCCCTTGCTACAATGGACATTTGTATGCCACATGGCCCCTCTTATTACATTTGAAACATCTAATCTCTGATCCTGACTGTGTGTTTGAACTAGTGGCTTCCCCTGTTACTGGTGAACTCTGCTGGAGTGGTTTAGGTTGCCCCTCCATGGGTTTCCTTATATGCATGTGCAGCACTGGGTATGTTTTTCTTATGCAGTGGTGCTCTGCTTACCAAGTAGAGATCCCCTTTCTCCCCAACTTATTTGGAGAGTTACACTCTTGGTCTGCCAACCAGATCCTCATGTCTTCAGGCAAGGGGCTGCCAGTCTTTCAAAAGTGATGACCTAACATCCACTCTCCCACCTGTGAAAGTAAGTACTTAAATCAGCAATGTAATCACATACACTTTCATCTGCCTTGTGTCTGTGTTCACAAAAGTTTTTTTCTATACATTTCAGGGTGTAATTTGAAACAATCAAGGAAAATTGTTTTACACTGTCATAATTCAAACAACCAATATCAAATAATTTAGTAACTACATTAACAGCTCTACCATGAGTAAGGGAGTCAGGAACCATACCCAGAGCCCTTGGTCAACATGAGATGGTTTATATACGCTCTCAAATATATAAATAAAACTATCAAAATCATCTCCCCCCTGTACTGAGGAAACTGTTTACTGACCTTTATGGCTTCTGCAGTCCAGTCATTCCAGTCATTCCATTTCCCATTACCTTCATGACCCTGTTGAACGGTTAGAAGCTTCTTTTCATGCTCTCTCTGCTTCTCATCTTCTTCTATCTCCAAATGCCGTAGTCTGTCCTTGGTCTCCAAATATTTGACTTCCAGTTGCAGTCTCTTTTTGTACTCCAAATGCAGCAGTTCATACTGATGCTGTTTCTCCTTCTCCCTCTCCTCAGCTTCCAAACGCTGCAGTATGTCTTTCACCTCCAATTCAATTTCAATTTTTAAGTCCTCTGAGGAAAAAGTGAACCGTCTTGTCTCAGAAGGCTGCTTTTCCCCAACAACAAACTGGATACCCTCTGGGCTGCTGGTCTGCTCTGTGGCTGTGACTAAGGCTCAGAGCATTGCTTCCTTAGTCAGGTTGGCTTGCATCAGTCCTTTGGCTTTGCACACCTTGGCCAACTGGTTCCTTGTTGGCTTGCTATAATCCTCTGCTGACATCTCTGCCTGTTGTCCCTGACTAAATTGACTAAAAATGAATAAAACTGTTATGACAATGAAACTCTGTATGTTTATCTTGTGGCTGTCGAGAGTGCACACCTCGGTGACAGCTACCCGTAGGCTGCTAAAGCTCAATTAAAATCTCACACCGCTGGCACCAATATGTGATGCACCCTCTTTACCCCTGACCAGTAACTAAGGAGTATCTATCCTCACCACTGTCTCTGGTAAGGCAGTATCACTAAAAGCAGGCATAGAAATACACAATTTGCCCTAAGCGTATACTGGGAACAGGCTTCCAAACCTGGGACTGGACTATATGCTTCAGTCCAGGTCCCTATATGAGTCTCCACATCAACCTCTGCAAAGCACTGTGGCCCAATTCCAGGTATTTGACACACTTATTCTGAAATATCTGATATTCACACATGCACACACTGTTGGGATAAACTGACACAGATTTACCTGCTGTGTTTCTTTACCCAAATTGCAAGGCAATGACTGATACCAGTCAAATACCACAATACACTTCAAAAGGGATATTCAATTATACTGGGTAAAACAGATATTAAAATAAATGGTAGCATGTATTTCAAGCAGTATAGCTTTTTGGAGTGGCCCTGGTGTTATCACAATAAGCATAAACACTTTCAAGTGATTAAAAATATTAACTAAGTAACAAGTCACAATGTGCGGTAGTAAAACATTTAATAATAAATAAAAGGATTTAAAGCATGTAAATACTGAATAACTGATTGTAATAAACATCAGAGTTTCACACACAGGAAATATGAAAATAATACAGTAGGACAGAACTTACATTGATTTTAGAAAAATTCTAACTATCTAGCTGTAGTTCTCTGACTATCTGAAGATTAGTTGTCCCTATCTAATCTAAATAACTCAGCAAGGCAAGATTATACTCTTCTTCTGCAAGGTAAGATGAGAATTATGTTCACACTCCAGGCTGTTGTCTGTCCTCAGTGACTGGAACAACTATTCTCCTGGAAACAACTGGACTACTACTGCTGAACAGCTCTGGAAAACAACTACTGAACAATAACTGAACAACTGACTCAGAACCTGCTTTTTATAGCAGATCTTTTTCAATAGGAACAGGAAGCTGCCATGATAATTCTACTGTCATATCAGACTTTGAAAAGTAAACAAACAGGTGCAGTAAATATTCTATTCTTTCAGCCCTGGCACACAATGACATCACATCTAGGTCAGCTGACTCTGGCATAACGTGCATTCAGAATTCCCTTTACAAAGAACATGTACATTTCGCCAGCCAGACGAACACTATTTGACATTCAAATATCTTGCATAAATCAGAGTGATAATCAAAAGACGTAAACTTATTTACAAAATTATAGCTAGTCATGCTGGCATATGTAGCACAGTGTAATTTACAATTATTTCCAATTATTTACAAAACTTTTGCCAGTCATGCTAGCACAGATAACAATATCCAGTATCCTCACACCTATATTTAGTTTAAGTTCAACATTCCCCTTAGAAGGTTCATACTAGACAAATTGCCTTTAAGGACTATTTTGAAGCTAGCCAATAACCTGAGGTCGGATTCAAACTTTGCACTTCATGTCTATGAGGTGAAATTTTAACTATTATGCCAAACCCACCACCCTGCCAAACTCACCCCCTTATTATTTTGAAGCATTTTTTTCCAAAAGTTTGACTCCCACTGCTGTCTCAATACTTTAAGGTCTTAGCACTTTTGAAAATAACACATTTTTTGCTTTAATTGTGCCAGTTGCCTCATAAATCTCTTTCATCTCTCAACTGCTTTTATAAGAAATTATCATTTTATTTTTCATTTTTGGTTATTTGACTTAATTTATCTTGCACACTTCAATTGCCTCATTTAATTCTTTTAATTGTGTAATTGTAAATTCATTAGCTCTACATATATTCACAGCTTTTGAATGGTCATTTCTGCTTCTGTAAATAGCCTACTTG
Source organism: Protopterus annectens (assembly GCF_019279795.1). Lineage (NCBI taxonomy): Eukaryota > Metazoa > Chordata > Ceratodontiformes > Protopteridae > Protopterus > Protopterus annectens. The sequence goes on from NC_056737.1 coordinate 755,955,103, forward strand.
TTGTTATTTATTATGCAACAGACTATTATTTCTCTTAGTAATTCATCATGCCACTCATCTAATTCACAATATTTTTTCAGATCTTTAGTTTAGTAAAATAAGCATCTTTGTGTCTGCAGCATCTTGTACACTTGTAAAGTGCAAATGGTGACTTAACAGCATGTTTTCTATACTCAAAATAATTCTTGAACGTCTGCTTAATTGCTGCTTTTCTGTCTTTTCCCTTTTAAAGAACACTGAAAGTATTAAATACATCTAATCCTTCTTCCCCAGTAACATGGAACAACATGCAGAAATATGGCACATTGTACCCTTTTAGGCATCTTCACTACGCTACTGTTATTGATGAGCCAGTCTAATTTCTGAATCCATTGCTTCCAGTCTTCTTCTAAATTTTCGCAGGAAGAAAATTCATGGTGGTTGCACTTGGACTATTTTTTTTTACTGTGAATTATCCTTTAGAGCATCATAATGCACACAATTTTGAAAACAAACATAGTCCTTCAATTTTTCTAATACATTCATTGGATTACCTATGTTTGAGTAACTTATCCTAAAACAAGTTACGTTCCATCAATTTTTGTACATCAAAAAGAGTAATTTGAAAACAATAAAACACCAAAGTATCCCCCATAAAGTATATACAACTCCATGGTCACACAATAGAAGAGAAATGAAAAATCCCATTACAGTGCTATACTATCCTGCAAAACAGGTCACTGTGATTTCAATGACTAGTAATAAAAAGAAACAGCACCAAATCGTCTCAATTATTCTACTATTGTTGAATTGTAATATAATCATACATCAACAATTTGATACAAGATAACATGTGAACCTTTTCCAGAATGTTCAGCAAATGATATAGATACTGTGAACTTACTTCTAGCCTCCATGATGTATTTATTCAGTCTTTTTGCAAAGAATATGTACCACATGACATGCAACTGCCTTTATGTAGTCATTAACCTTTTTAATATATACCATACTGAATTTAAATATATATATATATATATATATATATATATATATATATATATATATATATATATCGATCTAGTAATTCAGGGTTGTTTTGCTGACGTGTTAACTCCAAATGCTAATGTTGACATACTTCTGCATGTACTCTGGGCATGAAACTCTGGCCATGCAAACTAAAATTATTTTTTTTCAAGGAAAGCAAGCTTTATTACCCCCCCCCCAATGTGGGGGGGGGGTGCACCCCCACACCACATGCTAATTTTAGAAAGTATCACTGAGATTGTACAATAAACTGGGAAAGGCCAAATTCCCCATATGAGAAATTGTCAGTCTTGAACAACTGCTGACCATCTGTTTTGTTAACTCAACTATTTTGTCAAAACATGTGTGACTAAACCTCAAATCAACATGGCAGTACACCCATGACATCTATATCTACATCTCTCTCTCTCTCTCTCTCTCTCGTTTTATATATATATATATATATATATATATATATATATATATATATATATATATATATATATACAGGTATAATTTGTAAGTGTGATGCTCAAAAGAGTGAATGCGCTCTTTTCCTTCTTTTGTTGCCTCCTAACTGCTCTGTGTATGAAATTGTGATAAAGCATGGTTTGGGAATTTATTGTGTGATCTTGCAGTTGATATGCATGGTTAGCAGGGAGTATGACGGATGCGTAAAATAATAAAATTGTTTGGCATCGCTTTGACTCAATTTTAAAAAATCAGTCTTTTTTTTTGTTTGCTCTTGCGAGTATTGCTATTTCATATGACAATTATCTATCTATCTATATGTAAATGAATATATGTCATTTGGTCCATGGCAGGTCTTGCCACCTGGTGGTGTAAACCTTAGCTCTAGATGATTGTCACTCTTGAAGTGACACCCTGACCCCCCCTGTGCAAAAATGTGAAATAGGGGTTTTGGATGGACAGTTGGATGGATATGTCACTTGGTCATATAATTATATAAATGAAATACAAAAGATTGAAAAAATACAATAAATACATTTTTGTGGGGTGGGGCTTTCACCCCACACCCACTACTAAATATATATATATATACCAACTCTGAGATCACACTATTGTGGGGAAAAGTCAAATTCCTTTACACAGGAAAAAAACTCACAATGTACGATCAGCTTATTTTTCCCTTGTTTTGTTGCTTCCCAACTGCTCTGTGTGTGTGCTTGCGATATAGCATAACTTGAAAATTTGTCCTTTCCCTGTTGCTGTGTGATCTCAGAGTTGGTATCCAAAGTTTGCAGGGTGTGTGAAGGGATGCATAAAATAGCGTTTTTTTGTTTTTTGGTATTTTTTTTATTCAATCTAAAAAGTCTGATCTTTTGTTATTCGCTCTATTGAGTATTGCATTGCTATTTCATGTGTATATACTATATTTCATGTATATATCTCTATCTATGTGTATGCACACACACACACACACACACACACACACACACACACACACACACGTATATATATATATATATATATATATATATATATATATATATATATATATATATATATATATATAAATGAGTATATGATACCTGGTCATTTCATTATATAAATGAAACACAAGAGATAGGGGAAAAAACAGGATTTTTGCACTGGGGCTTGCACCCCCACACCCTCTGCTAAATATATATAATTACTCCAAGATCACACCACAGTGGGGAAAGGTCAAATTCACTGATCTCTGCTGTTTGTGATCTTGCACAGAAAAAAAATGCAAGGTGCGATCAGCTTATTTTTGATCAGGTATACCTGCTTTTTTCTGTGAGATGAGTGAGATGAATGCACCATGTATACATTCTTTTTCGTTATTCTTTACTGGCCTCCATCACTCCTTGGAAGGTCTGCAGTCCCAGAATTTCAATGTTTCAGGAGCTGCAGTACCTGGCTTTCTCCTAGCTGAAGGCCCTGTGGCGGGACTCGACTAACACCCCTCCCCTATGATGTTGTTAGCCACCATCATCCATTCACACTCTTTTCTCCTTGGGCAGCTCCCCCAGTTCACAAACCAGTGATCAAACCCAGCTCATCTGGTGCCAATTCAGGACTACATCCCTTAACACAATGGAGCCAGCTTTCCACTTGTAATATTCCCCAGTTTTGCACAACTTGCCTATGACCTGAGTTTAGTGAACTAGGTATGTGAACTGTGCCTTGCCATATTTCCATTTGTGTTCCTTAATTGTACTGGAACCTGCTTACATTCATTATTTTTGCAAACTGAAATAAAATCAATAGACACAGAAAAATATGCTGCTTTTAGTTCTCAACCCTTATTGCATGTTAGGTGATATATTATATATGTAAGGTGGCAGATATTATGTGGGATGGACTGGCTGATGTGAACTTATTTCATCTGTTGCTTTTTATGTGGAACACCAAGAAAACAGTTGTGAGTTTTGCAGGATAACAATGAAAATGAAATGGGAAATCTTTGACTGATGTATATTTTTTGCTACAAACCATGATGGAGCCCTGTTTGCACATACTATTCTTGTAATTTCTCAGAGCCTTTACGCATAACAGTTGGTCTCTTTTCCTCTGATTTTACAACAATATTATCAAATATATACAGTTTTCCTTTGTTTGCTGAATTGCATCAGCTTTTAAAATCATGACTTGTGTCTGCGCATTAATGGCAGACTGAAAGACTACATTCCTTGCTACCAGCTATCAGAAACACTACAGTAATTCTATAAATTTGGATAGCTGTGCAGCATAGGTTCATTAATTTGCAAGGATATTTGGAATTCCCTAGTTCTGGCTTACTTACTGTGTGTTGATACTGACTTTCCTTTCTACAGCTGCCAGAAGGAGATCACATATGCCTCTTGAAGATGTAATGTAAGATTAGCTAAACATTTGTATTATGTAGTAAAGAGATGGTAGTTATTTTTTTTTATGTTTTTTATATATGTATTTATTAATGTGTGTATATATGGTATACCTTCATATGTTTGACGGCCATGTCTTCGAAACTGCTGCTGTGAACTGCAAACAGCGAAATTCAAAAATCGTGAAAACCAAAGCACTGAATTACAAAATCTCGTCCCCTTTTTGACCCATGGTAGTACTTGTTTCAGCAATGGAGCAATCAGAAATATTGAAATTTGATATTTTTATTACGTTTAGGGAAGTCGGCGTGCCAGAATTCGCTTAAACAGTTTACATATAAGCACATTCGAAGAATGTGTTTTCAAACATATGAAGGTATACCGTATATATATATATATATATATATATATATATATATATATATATATATATATATATATATTTTTTTTTTTACATATACATTCTTTAATGCTCTATTGCTTTATTTAGAAGTTGTAATTAATTGTTTTTGTGGCTGTATCACATGACTTTTACTTTTAACTATTTAAATGAGAGTGCAATAATCAATTACTGTATGTACACACCAAAGAAGGGTTATTTTCGAAAGCTGTGTGGATTCTGAACACATTTTTTGGATTTTCTTAATACTCTGTGTCTGTGAATTGAAGTTTTACATTTGCTGTTTCTTCTTCGGTTCTCCAAGCATGGTTAATCTTAGTGTTGGTCCCTTTGTGTATTTGTTTGATCATGTAGATAAGGACACCATTGAGGAAATGGTGGAAATGTGTTGGTCTTGTCTGCAGCCCATTGGAAGTGTTGAAGTACCTATCCAAGTGGATACTAAGGTGTGTGTGGCTTTATGTATAGTAGCTACACAGAACTTCCACTGCCATGCTGCATACACAGTCTGGTATCTCATGGGTATATACATTCATATCTCAGGCATCTGCCTCCAGAATATTCCATCAGTTTCTTGATGCCATGCTTCAGCATATGGGGGAGCATGTGTGTTTGCCACTCAGCTCTTTGGAGAGTCAACACCATGGGGGACTTCTACAATATAGCTCAGTTTTAGAGGTAATGGGAAGCCATAGCCTGTACCCAAATTGAAATAAAGGCCCCACCTGAAAAATTGGGAAGTTCGTACACAAAACGAAAAGAGTATCACTGGGAGAAAAGCTCTACAAGATACTGAGAGAAAGTAACATATATACATGCATGCATACATAGTGTGATGAACTATCTGAGTATAAAATAATGAGGAAAACAATGATTATTTTGGTACACAATAGTGAGAAAACAAAAACATTAACAACATAAATATGAATAGTCAGCATACAAACATGTTATAATTATGATACAGGCAAGACAATTATATGAAACATCATTCAAAGTTAGAGCAGAATGACTATTTAGACAAACAAAATTTAGACCCATAATGTTCTATAAAAGTAGGACAATGGCAAAGTGAGCATTCATAACAATGTAAAGTTGAGAGGACTATGGCACAGCATATGTAGCCAAGTAAATGCAGTAGTACAGGATGCGAATGAAGATTATTGACCAAGTGGTCTTTTTAGAGCAGGATGGCATTGAGTGAATAGGATAGTTTATGGAGAATAGCCAAGTGTGATGCATGAGCAAAGCCATGTGATCCTTAGGTGTTGTTTCAACAGTAGCTTGAAGAAGTCCAGGTTGTTACTTGGTCTGAATGAGAAGGGAAAATATTCCAGACATTAGAGATGCGAGAGGAATAGCTGTCAGTATTGTTTGATTTAATTGGGTGCGGTAAGAATTTGTCAGTGGAGTGAGGAATCCAAGATGGGGGGGTAAAGCTGGATAATATTTTTTTAGTGTTTTTTTCGGGTTGGAAATTGAGGCTGTGAACAGTTTTTACTTGTGTGAATATTAGATGCTGAGGCAATTCTAACCAATTAATCTAGTGTTGCACTGCTGGGATCTATTAGGTATATAGGTTCATAGGTTCATATGTTGGCACTAGGTTATCGGTCCTAGGGCCTGTACAAGCCTAGCCATAACAATTGTCTGGTTGTTTATGCCCACAATGTTTACTTCCCTGGACCCCTGTCTATTAGGGTGACTGATGTGATTCCCGGGGTGAATTTCCTATCTCCCATCCAATTGTCAAGGTTTCTTTTGAAGAGGGCCAAAGAGGCACTCTGCTTGACATGTATGGCAGTCTATTCCAGAGTATGGGGAGTCTCTGGGTCAGGAACCTATCCCTCCAACATGTCTTGTTCATTGTGACAATGAGGTTTATTTCCCTGGACTGTGTGGCTCTGAGGGATTGGGATTTCTTTAGGTGAAGCATGTCCAACAGATCAGGGTTAGACATGGCCTTGTAAGTTAAGCAGAGGTCACCTCTGAGTAGGTGATATACGACAGAGTATAGCTGGAGTTTTTTTAGACAATCAGCATAGGGCATCTGCTTTAGGCCTGTGATTCTTTTAGTGAGATATTTCTGACGCCTTTCCAACTGTTGCAGATGTTTTGTGAGGTACATACCAAATGGGGCATTGTACTCTATAATGGGTCTAATGAGGGATGAATACAGTGGGAAAATGACCTCCTTCTTTCTGTATGAAAAGCCCTTTGTGATGAGGTGTGCCACATAGAAGGATTTCCTGATTGTTGTGGCGATGTGGTTATCGAAGGTGAGACCACTGTCCACCTGTGTTCCTAAGTCCCTCACCACACTTTCAGTGTTTAGGGTCTTGCCGCCTATGTGGTACTTCATAGGTACTTTTTTTTTCCAAAGGGGATAACTATAGATTTCTTGGCATTGAGCTTGAGTCCATGACTCTGGCACCAAGATTTTGTTTTTGTAAAGCCCTTTTGTAGGATATCTACATCATTTGGGGAATCGATAATGGCTCCCAGTTTGCAGTCATTTGCGAACTTTGTTAGCCAGAGTCCCTTAGTGTTGGCCTGTACTTCAGAGAAATAGATGACAAATAAGAGTGGTCCCAGGACTGAACCCTGAGGTACTCCACTTGTCACTTGTCTGGAGCTCGATCTGGAATCAGATATTTTTACAGTGTGTGTTCTGTCAGTAAGCCAATTGGCAAGCCATCGAGTGATGTAGGGATTAATGCCCAGCTTGGTAAGTTTTTCTATGATTCCAGAGTAGGGGATGGTGTCAAAGGCCTTGGCGAGGTCCAGATAGGCTGTGTGGAGCGCCTTTCCCTCATCCACAGCTCTAGAGACTGATTCAAAGAAATCTATCAGGTTGAGGAGACAGGATCGGCCCTTCATGAACCCGAATTGGGTGGGGTCCAATGTTTGAAGGTTGACAACGTCTTATTTATAAGTTCCATGGTAATGCGTTCCATGGCCCTGCAGACCAGTCTCATCAGACTGATGGGGCGGTAGTTCCCGGGATCCAGGGTGGATCCTCCCTTGTGAAGTGGGATGACTGTAGCTGTGCGCCATTCAGTGGGCACAAAGCCTGAGGTGAGGCTGTGGTTGAACATGACGCTTAGGTGAGGTGTCAGTTTGTTTTGTAGTTCATGTAGTACACAGCCTGCGGATATCATTAGGTCCCATAGATGCTGTATTTTTAGCTTTGGAGAGTGGGGTTTTTACCTGTGTGGCTGTGATGACCAGAATTTGGCAATCTTCTGGTATTGGGATGGGCCCTTTAGGGGGTGGGGGTGGGGGGGTGGGGGGGTGAAACTGGCACTGAATCGATCTGCCAGGATATTGGCCATATCCTTGGGATTAGTATATTTAATGCCATTCTGCTGTAGCTCAGAGCAGATCTGAGCATTGCCACTTAGATTTTTGACATATGTATAGAATGCCTTGTGGTTGTCTTTGGAATCTTTGGCAATTCTATTTTCGTAACTAGCTTTGGAGGATTTTATGAGGTATCTCAGCTTTTTGCTAAGGCTGGTAATGGAGTTTTTTACATCTTGGGATTTTCCTCTTTTTTGCAACAATTTCTTTCTTCTGTTGTATATTTTGTTTATAACTGGGGACCACTAGATTGGCTTACTTGTTTTGGAGGAGAGTGTCTTGGTTCTGTTAGGGATGGCACGACTCATGCACGAGTGTATGTGCTTGTACAGTGCCTTAGTGTAGGATTCGACCATTGAACATTCAGTTCCCTTCTGCATGGGTGTCGTGAAGTTTATCACTTCTGACTTGAGTAACATGAAGTTGGCTTTGGCAAAGTTTTTATCGGTGGTTTCCTTACTGGGGGGTAGGGATGGGATGTGGATGTCAAGGGTGATTAGATTATGGTCAGACCTGACCAATGAGGGGGTGACCACTGGTGTGTAGCATCTATTTCCCATGTTGGTAATGACCAGGTCTAGGATATTTGAGCCCCTGGTGGGAGTATGAATTAGATGGTACAGGGCGTTGGAATTAATGAATTCCAAGAAACGTTGGGCGAAGGTGTCGGTACCCGAGTAGTCTTCCCAGTTAATTGCGGGGTAGTTGAAATCACCCAGTAATAGGGTGTTTGGTTGTATCTTAATATTTTTCAATATGTTTAGAAAGGTGTGGTGGGACTCTTGGGGCATGGTGGGGGATCTGTAGCAAGCTACAATTTGGATTGCAGGCTTACCTAGTGTCAGTTGCACCTGGAGAATTTCAGATCTATTATGTTGGGTGACTAGCCTGGAGATGTGAATGTCCTTGGTGAATATGGACACTCCTCCACCTTTTGTGTTTCAGTCCTTGTTTGGTGGCCAAAACGTGTGGTAAGAGTTGTAGCCTGGTATTGCCGGGGTGCTCTGTGGAGCCTTGAACTAGGTCTCAGTTACTGCACAGATATCGATATCAGCAGAGAATTTAACTATTTTGCTCTAGCATTCTTTTAGCATGGTTATTTGGGTAGCTTGCAGGATGACAACTATAGGATCAGCATATAGAAGTGTGGGTAACAGCAGAGTGGAGGCAATAATTTGCCTAGCCTGGTCAGCCAGGTAAGCTTTGGCTTGGAATAGGGCACCAAGTGTTTTGTGTGTTTCACTGATATCTTGCTTTATGTAGTTGTTAAATTTCATGGCATCATCTATGATGACACCTAAGGGCTTGGAATGAGTTAGAAGTTCATTTTTTTTTTGGTTAGAAGAAATAATGGTGAAGAGAGATTTATTATTAGTTAGGTGTGAACTCAATAAGTTTGGTCTTCTCTGAGCTTAATAGTAATTGAGAGTTATGGAACCATGTTTTAATGGAGTTGAAGGATTGCTGCATTTGGGTTTGAAGTTGTAGGTCCAATCTTTAGGCACTCAGATAAGGTGAAGAAGGGGGGGCTGTGTAATGGGCTTACTGCATTGATTGTCCCTTACTTCCACGAAGAATGTTGCCAGCAAGCAGATACTCCCCTTCCCTCAAGTATGGGAAATGGTTTCATTTGTCTCTTCCCGAGAAATCCCACTTCCCATGTGCTCTCTGATTGACTGCAGCCCTTCCCTCCCCAGGTAGAGAAGAGCAGGCCATGCCCCTTCACTCCTTTCCCCTCCCTTCCAGTGCTAGGGCTGTTAATTGAACCCTAGTTACCTGGTTCACAGTTAAGGCCCCATCAGTGTGTACTGCAAGACCAGAATTCTGAGTAGCAGTTCTAATCACCTGACTGAAACTGAAGTTCTCTAAAAGACTGAAGATGAGAAGGAAGTAAGAGAATTTTTGCTGAAATACCACTAGGTAACCTGGTGGATGGTACATCGGAAGAAATCTATAATTCACACATCCTTTACAAACATTTTCAAAGGAGTTAGATTCTTCAGCTATAGTCTTGGTCAAATCCAAACCAGAAGACCCCCCCATATTACCCTGCACAGGGTTAAGAATAACCTTAACTTCTGGAAAAATACTTGTTCTAAGATGTAGACCAAAATTTCCATTTAACCATGTCTCCGTAGTAAATGCCAGGTCGACCATGCATTTCATGTCAGATACAGTATCTGAACTGATTTTGGGATTAAAGAAAACAGCTCTAGACAGGATTTAATGGGGCAAGTCCTCATTATCAGATGATATCTGTTATTCATCTAAAGAGTTACTGCCATCAGGTAACGAGGACCCCTATCCCATTGATGCTTCACCCTTCATAATTGCTGAGAGATCCTTACTGCACATAAGACCCCAGCACAAGTTGAATAAAAGACAAGCTCCTTCTTGCAACCACCCCAGTATTTTCCCTTTTCCTAATCTCCTGCAGCTAAGAGAGATCAGACAATCCAAATTCAAGGAGTCAGATGGGCAGAGAGCAAGCAGGGCTGGGGGTGTTTTCAGATGGTGAGCAGCACCACTTGTCAAGTTAAGAAGTTATCTAAAGTAACACAATTTTAGGAGAAGTAACAAAGAAGCAAAAAATAATCAAGATAACAAAACAAGCAAACTGCATAGGCACTATGCAAAACATCAAAGTGCAGTCAGGTCAATACAAGCTGAAAAGTGGTACCCTAAAACACAGAAGCACAAAATCACATAACCCCTGCTAAATAAAAAGTAGAGGCTATAAGGATAGCTTAAAGATCACATGCAGTGACATGACTTACCATTCTGTATCCTTGAGGAGATGCTACCCTCACAGAGTACTGATTCCACCATAAAAAAATAAAAAGTTTGGTTAAAAAGGCTGTTTTTCATCATTTCATGATTTAAATGTCCCTCAAATTTAGATTCCATAGAAGATTCTGCATGGCTACATCCATACATGTCATCATGCCTAGCATAGTGATGACATGAGGTAGAGAGTACCTAATACCTGGTGCTCAGTTATCTTCAAAGAATGTAAATAAATAGATTTAAAAAAAAAAGGAAAACAAAGTTGGGCAACCGCTCAGATACAAGTAATGCAGTTATATTCATTAAGTATTATCTGTCCATGAGGTGTGCTTGTTCTAAGGCAAACATTACTATATTAAATCATCATCATCTTATTTTGGCTGTTCCTGTTAGGGGTCGCCACAGCGGATCATCTGTTTCCATTTCTTCCTGTCCTCTGCTTCTTGCTCTGTCACACCAACCACCTGCATGTCCTCTCACCACATCCATAAACCTTATCTTAGGCCTTGCTCTTTTCCTGTTACCTGGTACCTTCATCCTTAGCATGTTTTTCCCAATCAGCACATGTCCAAACCAATGTAATCTTGCCTCTCTGGCTTTGTCTCCAAACTTTCCAACCTGGGCTGACCCTCTAATATACTTATTCCTAATCCTGTCCACCCTCGTCACACCCAGTGCAAATCTTAACATCTTTAACTCTGCCATGTCCAGCTCTAACGCCTGCCTTTTTGTTAATGCCACTGTCTCCAACCCATATAGCATAGCTGGTCTCACTACCCTCTTGTAGACCTTCCCTTTCACTCTTACTGGTACTCGTCTGTCACAAATCACTCCTGACACTCTTCTCCACCCACTCCATCCTGCCTATACTCTCTTCTTCACCTCTCTTCCACACTCACCATTACTCTGAACTATTGATCCCAAGTATTTAAACTCATTCACCTTTGCCACATCTGCTCCTTGCATCCTCACCATTCCTCAATCCTCCATCTCATTCACACACATATATTCTGTCTTATTCCTGCTGACCTTCATTCCTCTTCTCTTTAGAACATATCTCCATCTCTCCAGGGTCTCCTCCACCTGTTCCCTACTCTCACTACAGATCACAATGTCATCTGCAAACATCACAGTCTACTGGGACTCCTGTCTGATCTTGTCTGTCAACCTGTCCATCACCATTGCAAATAAGAAAGGGCTCAGAGCTGATCCTTGATGTAATCCCACCTCCACCTTAAACGCATCCGTCACTCCCACTGCAGACCTCACCACTGTAACACTACCCTCGTACATATCCTGTACCACTCTTACATACTTCTCTGACACTCCCGACTTCCTCATACAATACCACAACTCCTCTCTAGGCACCCTGTCATATGCTTTCTCTAAGTCTACAAAAACACAATGCAACTCCTTTTGACCTTCTCTGTACTTTTCCATCAACACTCTCAGAGCAAACATCACATCTGTAGTGCTCTTTCCTGGCATGAAACCATACTGCTGATCACTAATCATCACGTCCCTTCTTAACCTAGCTTCCACTATTCTTTCCCACAACTTCATGTTGCGACTGATCAATTTAATCCCTCTGTAGTTACTACAGCTCTGCACATCACCCTTATTCTTAAAATTAAATGAGTTTGCAAAAGAAAAAAAAATACCCATTTTCCTACTATACCTTCTCTACTATAGTTGTAAGGGGAAATAGGTATAGTAGGAAAATGGATATTACCACAATATCTGAAAAATAAAACTTTAAATTCTCTAAAAAGAGGATGCATATATGGGAAAACCTCCGCCCCGACCAGTTGTCATAAGTGAACGCCTCTTAAAGCAGCACTCTGCAGTGCTGATCTTCACAAGTCCTATTTTTAAATACAGTTTTAATTTTATGTGAAAATGGAGTTAGAATAGCCATTAGCCACCAGTGAACGTCTTAAAATGGGCAAAACTGAATGTTGGCTCTATATTCAATTTCATCAATGAACACATTATCTTTATCAAATAATATAGATTTTTATCAGAAAGGAAGCAGTGAAACCAATACTTTAAGAGATAGGTCTAAAAATTAGTTTCACAGTAAACGTTTCATGGATGTTACTTCAGCTGAAGATCATAAGCCTCTCCAGCTCTGATTTGATACCCTTAGCTATGTGACAGGTATGAGTAAGCATGTTGTTTAAACAGCATAGTAGGCTTGAAACTGTAATGCATTTAAAGTATATTATTGTGCAATGATTTAAGACTTAATTCTGATTTAACTAGGAGGTGAATACACTTAATGACCTGAGACCATTGTGGTCAGCCGCACAATAATCAGCTCCTTAGCCAGACTGAAGAACAAGAAGAGCAGGAGGGGTGGGAAAAAATGGAATCACAAGGTTGTGAAGTGATCAGTGGATGCAGCAACATCTTCAAGTGAAATTGCATTCAGTAAAAATTTCAGACCACAAAAAAATGATGGCTAGCAGCAACAACACATCATAAGTGGCAAGCATCAATGTTGGATGCATATCAAGAAGAAATTGATCATTAGACTCTCCAGAATACCTGGCCTCTAGCTAAAAACAAAGAGTTGGGATTAGTGAGCTCTGATGTCCAGTACATTGGATCTAAAGCTGGCTAATACAAGCTAACCATGCACAGAGTACATAAACAATGCCAATGCCACAAAACTGAACAGTTGTTGTACTACTTATGAGCAACGAGCATAAATGAATTAATTTATCAACCAACAGTATGTCATCTGCAGGAGCTGTTGACAGAGTATTATAGTCCAGTTTCAAGTAGTACAAAAACAATACATTTCCTTGCACAAAGCTGTAACATTAAGCAAAGAAAGCTCCAGAATGCAGTCTGCTACAGCAATCATCACATTTGTAGTCTTCACAGCAGTATCTATACAAAAAGGAAGACAGAAAGTCTATCCCATTATATGTCAAATGTAAAAAATTCATCTTATCAGAGACACTGGGATATGCTGACTTAGACTTGGGAGGAGGGAATCAGATGGAGACGGTCAGTTTAAGGCCACTGCTGGTAGTACAAACGCACTATGGAAATGAGCAGCTTCAGGCTAGCTCCTTAGGATTTACAATCATAGGCAACAGCAGGAAGCTGGACGCAGTAACAAGCCAATATGTGGCTTCTTCATCACATAAAGGAAGACAAGAAAGAGGAAAGTATAGGGTTAACTAGGGCCCACTCTAGATCACAAATTAGACAACTGGCAGTGTTCCAAGAAGAAATCACATCTATGGTGAAACAGTAGTGTCCTGTCTCGGTGAGCTCACAAAAGCAGAGGCATACTCCAAGTAGGAAAAAAAACTCATTCAATGGCTCTTGAAATTAGTTAACACAAACAATCCACGCACCCTAACTTCTAAACTGTTAAAAAGTCCTGACAATTCCTCCATGTGATTAGTTAGCACAAACAAACCATGCATCCTAACTTCTAAACTGTTAAGAAGTCCTGACAACTCCTTCAAGTGATAATGGACAGTTCTTTCAGTTCAGAAAGCTAGAACTACATCATAAAGACAAAAACATTAATGCAGTAAAAAAGATTTATATTGGCAGTACTTTGATATTTTGTTCTACAGCAGATAGTTGCCACCATCTTATCTCTCAATAGCCTATACAATATTTGATGGCCTGGGAGAAAATGCCACACTGCTTTGCCAGGGATGGTCTTCACGTAGGCTTTTTGATACTGGCAAAGATCTTTTCCACCCCCATAGTGCCTTTTTTAGGCAATCCCAAACTAATAAACCTCCTGACGTAACTGACCTATGAAGGAATATCTGAAGGTGATAATGCTTAGTGCTAAAAGTCTTAACAAGAAACTCCGCAACCTGCAAGCCTTCCTCTCTCTGGAAAGTGTAGGTATCTGTGTAGTAACTGAGACATGGTTTAAAGTCAAGGTGAGTACCCCAGCAGTGCCAGAATATAATTTCTTCCACACCTTTAGACTAGCTATGGCACAGGAGGAAACTAAAGGTGGAGGAGTCTCAGTCTATTAAAAATAGCCTCGCATCCAGACTAGTTAGGGTATGACCCACTGGAACTCATAAATGTATAACCCACCATAAACAAGGTCTTGTACATATCCTTGCAACCTATAAGTCCCCTCCATATCCCAGGAAACCCATACTACCTATCTCAATGTACTAGAGTCCCTCGGTGTTCAACCCAATACAATCTTCATGGGGGATCTCAACTATCCTTCTCTTGGGAATCCTACACCACTTCTAATGCCCAAGCCTAGCGATTCCTAAACTTTTTAACATTCTGGAACAGTTAGCCCATTCTCCTACTAGAGGAACAAACATCCTTGACCTTATACTCATGAACATGGGGGAATGATGTTCTTCCCCCGATGTAATGTCCTCGTTCATCAGATCTGACTAAAATGCAGTATTGCTTGAAATAAAAATTAAATCCAGGGACCCAGTGAAACCAGAAACCTTGAGGAACTATTCCAAAGCTAACCTTTCTCTACTAAGTGACACCTTGGCTAAATTCCAAGCACTCCCATACTCAGCAAACACCATAGCATATGCTGAGGTATTTAAAAAATCTCTGTACAGCCATACTGATATCTGTATAGAGTGAGTTGTGCACCCTCATATTAACTATTAGACAAACTCAAAAGTCATGCAGCCCTGGTGGAATCACAATATCAACTGGTTATACAACAAGAGAAAAAAATCTTAGCCAAGCATAGGAGGAACAAAGCCCAACATACTAAAATTCCCCGACCGATATAAACAGGCAGCTAAGAGGGTTAATTAATACTTCAAAGGCTAAATTTGAAGAAGACATAACTTCTCAGGCAAAGGACAATCACAAAGCTTTCTACAGTTATGTCTGTAACTTGAAGAGAAATAGCCATCAATGCACAAGTTGTAAATGGCAACATTCACACTGAACTGGAGGCCATTGCCAACCTTTTGGCTGACAGATTCATCTCAAATTTCTCCCCCCACTCCTCCTTGATAGTCCAAAGGAAATACTGCATACCCAAATCTCAACCATTACTAGGGAACAGGTCATCAATGCACTTTCCAAGGCCCAAAATACTACTTAGATGGGTACCGATAACATCTGGTCCACTTGAATCGCTTTTTAACTGAAGCCTACAGTTAGGATTTGTGCCCAAGGAATGGAAGATGGCTACAGTCATTCCCCTGCACAAAGGAGGTCCAACCACCAATCCAGGTAACTACAGGCCCATAAGTCTGACCAACCTCATATTTGAGGCTATGGAAAGAACCATTGTGGACATGATAAACAAGGACAGCGGTAACCTGCAAATGCTGGATTCATCGGAGTTCAGCTTTGTTAATGGAATGTCATTCCTATTAAATCTGGTGGACATCTTTGAGAGGGTCTCCAAAGCAATGGATGAGGGCAAGACTGTGCAAACAACTTACCCTGACCTGGCTAAGGCTTTTGATACAATACCTCACTTAGACATTATAGACAATCTTACTAAATTAGGTATAACTCCTTTTATCACCTGCTGGATTGCCAAATGGCTCACTGATAAGATCCAGGAGGTCAAAATAAGTGAGGTCACCTCCACCAAGAAGCCACTTAGTGGGGTCCCCCAGGACTCAGTACTCGGCCCACTCTTTTTTGGCATCTATTTCTTTGAAGTGGAAGCAAACTCTGAACGTTTATGGCTATCTAAATTTGCAGATGATTGCAAGTGGGGGTTATCACTGACTCCACTGCAGACACTAACATTCTTCAAGAAGGCCTATTTCTGACTAACAAATGATGCCAAAGCCATGGTCTTAAACTCAATGTAAAGAAATGCATAATTGTGCCCTTTGGGAAGACAGCCATCCTGGCTAGTTACCATGTTGATAATACGCTCCTAAGAGTCGATCCAGTGGTCATGGATCTAGGTATGCAGGTAGACAGTGTAGAAGAGAGCATGTGTATGTACCTTTAAGAAGCATTTCCAGATGTAACCATGTGCATATAAATAGTGAGCACGTGAAGGCAGCAATGCCATTTTGAGAGAACAGCCTGAATGTTAACATGTATGAGTTTGGTAGTTGGTCTGTTTATGAATTTATTTAAGTTTAAGTTACAAAGCCTCATTCCTGATGTATTTGTGTGTAATGAAGCTGCTTGAACTGAACCCACAACTGCTTGTCTGTTTTATCCTGACCAGATGAGCGACATGGTATCAGAACTGGGATTAAGAGAACAACTTCTTAAAGCCATGAGGTGCAGAGTTTAAGGTGAAAGCAGATTAAGCTGGTTGAGTGAAATGGAGCTCAGACAAACAAAAAGGCCAGAAATGAACTTAAGATAACAAAAACATTGCACAAATTATTTATTTGGCAAAGAAAATGAAATGGACCATTTGTAAGGCACAAAACGCATTATTAATCAAATGAACAGCACAAAACGCATTATTAATCAAATGAAAGGCACAAAACACATTATTAATTAAACAACATGTTTGAAACCACAATATTTGATAAAACTAGCAGAGATATTTATATGGGGCTCAGAATCACCTTTGGTTTGCATAACAAGCATGTTTGAAGTAAAACAGGCACAAGAAAAGTATGAACATAATAAGAGATTAAAAGGGCATAACGAGTACAATAAAAGGGCAAATTGAGCTTAAAGAGCAAGGCAATGCATGCTTTTTAGTAAGACTGTGTTTGGGCACAAACTACTATTTCGCATTGACCGAAGCCGTTCAAAGCATAACTAGAGTTGTTTGAAGTATCTCAGAGTGTGCAAAGTGTTGGCAGAGTGTGTGCTTTATTAAAGTGGAATTATTTCAAAGAGTTTGCTGGGTGCAAAATACAGTTATATTGCAAAGTGCAGTCAAAGTACAGCCATTTTGAAAAGTTTCTTGTGCTGTGTGCATTTATTCGCAGAGTGCCGCCAGTTCAAAGTATTTTTTACATTATACAGAATTATTTCTCAAAAGTGCAGCCATTTTGAAAGGTTCTTGTGCTATGTACAGTTTATTTGCAAAGTGCATTCATCTTGAAGCATTTCTTACTTTGAGCTTTTTTCCATTGTGTACAGTTTATTCAAAAAGTACAGTCATTTTGAAGTATTTCTTACACTGATAAGGAGTGGTTTCACAATGTACAGTGATTTCAAAGTGCTTTTGTGCTGCAGAGATTTATTTGGCAAAGTTCAGTTATTTCAAAGAGTTTGTTGTGTTATTGGGCATAATTACAATTACTGGCATAAAGTTCTGGCATATACATTTATTTGTGTATGTTCGTACATAATTTCAAGCACCTTCAGTACTGTGTATTGAGATGGCAGAGGCATTTCGCAGACCTAGTCAACTTGTGTTTGATCATAATATAGCAGAGAATTGGAGAGTATTTGAGCAGAATACAATATTTTCATACAAGCAGCTTTTTCTGACAAAGATGCATCTACAAGGGCATTCGTTTTGTTTAACTTAGCTGGGTCATAGTTTATTGAAAGAGAGTGTTCATTTGTGTATTCACCAGCAGTATATGCAGGAGAGGGGGAAACCACCATATTGTGGTATCGGCTGAATCAACGCAGGACCCTGAGTGCTTAAAACAAAAATTTAGAGAAATGTGCAACCCCCAGGCAAATGTTACATTAGAGAGGCCCTTATTTTAAGCCAGGTGAAACTTTTGCAGCATATATAACAGCCTTATTTTTCAAGGCCAAAACGTGCAGATTTGGTGACTTGAAAGATGAGTTAATAAAGGACAGGCTTGTGTGTGGTGTTAATACTGCTGTAATCAGAAAGATTTTGCTTTGTGACAGTGATTTAATGTTAAGCAAAGTCATAGAGATTTGTCAAATCCATGAGCTCACAGAAAGGCACATAAGTATGCTTGCAAGTAATAACAGCATGGTTTCAACAGCCTCTAGAGCAAGCGTAGACAGCATGCAACATGTGGCAAACAGAAATAGGCCTAAGTACATGGCAGCTGCCCCCCTGTGGGATTTCCTGGGAAAGCTCGTAGCTTTCTAGCAAGTTCCAAGACTAGCTCAGTAAAAAGGGAATGCTCAGTGCAATATAAGGGTGAGTCAGCAAAACCAAAGTCAAGTCCTATTGTTAACTGTCTCAATTGTGGAGCCAGTCATGAGTCTAAAAGAGAGAAGTGCTTAGCATTTGGTCAACAATGCCACAAGTGTAAAAAAATGGAACCACTTTCAAAAGTTTTGTAAATCAAGGAAGTCTCATTCAGCTATTAAAAAAGGTCACTCAAAAAAGTAAGTTGATCATGTAGAGAGCTGCAACCCTACGCTCTATGTAAATGGTGTGTCAGTGGTCCGTGAAAAGGGTAATGCAGTAGATTTGTTGGAAAAGAATGAAGTATTTTGTACTGTCCTAATCAATGGCAAATCCAGATAGCTCAAAGTAGTCACTGGTTCAAAGTGTAATGTAATGTCAGCAGAAACATTTGTTAAAGTGGGGACTGGTGGGCAACTTAATTTGGCCAATTGTGCTTAGGCTGTTGCTTATGGGGGTTAAGAGATTCAAACCAAAGGTTCAGTACTGCTTTCATGCTATTTGACTAGGAACAGTTACAGCTTGCAATTGTATGTAGTCAGAAGATCTGTGCAGTCATTATTAGGTCTCAGAGACAGTTTAAGGATGAAACTGCTTTTGTTTACCAAAAAAGTGCATCATGTGAGTACATGTCCTAGTTCCCGCTTCAGTGATGCTATTTTCTAAGAATATGCTGATGTGTTTGATGACAAGTTAGGCAAACTTCCAGTTGTGTACTCCATGAAAGTAGACCCAGAGGTTAGTCCAGTGGTCAGACCAGCAAAGAGAGTTCCAATAACTATGCAGGACAAAGTCAAGGTCCAGTTAGACAAAATGGTGCAGCTAGGTGTGATTTCTCCAGTCACAGAACCAAATGAGTGGCTGTCTTGCATGGCATCTGCTTATAAGAAAAATTCAGATGAAATCAGAATATACATTGACCCAAGAGACTTGAACAAGGCATTAAATCCTATGCATACAGTCAAGGAGTTTGCCACACTTCTGCCAAATGCCACTGTTTTTTTCTGTCTTAGATGCAAATAGCTAATTGTGGCAAGTAATGCTTGATCACAAATCTTTACTACTGATTACATTCAGTACCCTGTTTGGTAGATACAGATTCCTCAGGATGCCTTTTGGAATCAATTCTGCCAGTGAAGTCTTTCACTGTACAGTGGAGCAAATTTTTTCAGGCTACCCATGTGCTATAATAGTTGATGATTTACTGGTTGGAGGCAATGGTGAAGCAGAGCATAACAGAAACCTCATGAAAGTTCTAGACAGAGCACATGAAGTGAATTTAAAGCTCAGTCCTCTGTAATGCAAATTTAGACTACCAGAAATTACTTGTGTAGGTCATTTATTTACCAGTACAGGCTTATGACCAGATTCTTCCAAACAAGCAACCATTCTTGAGATGCCAGCTCCAGACAATGTCCAAACCCTATGGTGTTTTCTTGGTATGGTTAACTATTTGGGCAAATTTTCCCTGACTTTAGTGAGTTATCGGTGCCTTTAAGAGAGCTGACATGCAAAAATTTTGCCTGGTCAGTGTTAGAACAACACCAGAGAGCATTTGATAACCTCAAACATCAAACTGCCAACCCACCTACATTAAGGTACTATGATGTCCACAAACCAGTAGTACTTTCCTGTGATGCTTCAAAGTTTGGTCTTGGTGCAGTTATTCTTCTAGAGGGCAGACCTTTTGCCTATGCATCTAGACCTCTTATCCAAACTGATATGCAGTATGCTCAAATTGAGAAGGAACTTTTGGGAACTGTGTTTACATTTTCGAAGTTCCATGATTATATTCATAGCCGAGCTATCCAAATCGAAACTGACCATCAACCTCTAGTCACTATTTTAAAGAAGCCTATGTATTCAACTCCAGCAAGACTACAAAGAATGATGCTGAAATTGCAAAAGTATAATTTCAAAATGGTCTATACAAAAGGCAAACTTCTTTATCTGGCTGATACCGTATCCAAATCACCCAGAAATACCACGGAACAGCTTGATGCAGAGAATGTTGACTTTGATGTCATATTTGGCAGGTTGGTTGATTTTATGTCATGCTTTTGCTCAACAGAGCTATCCCAGGTAACCCAGGCTGGGCAACTAGACACTGACCGGCCAGTAGCTTATTGACCCAAGGCTGCTGGGCTTTATGGTAAGCACACACTGGCTAATAGGGGCACATATACCCCTCTCACCATTAGCAAGGGTGCCTGGTATAGGTCAGAGCAGGCCGTGCCCTCAACTGGTATCTACCCATGCCCATTTTGGTGACATTAGCCAACCCACTTAGGTTCTTCATCTTCTGCTCCTCCTTCATCCCTTTGCACTTTACTAACAAAAAATAGAAAATCTCCTTGTGTTCTGACTGAGTGTGCTTCTCACCTGATAAATATATTTTTTGGCACTTTTTAACTGTTCAGAGTTGAATAAAACAACAATTGAATTTAGTTCAGAATACATTTTTAATAAATTGCATTTATTTAAACTGTATTTGCTTTAATACTGCTACACACTCAAGTGTGCTAGCTTGCACTGCACTTGAATTGTTTTAGTGCTGTTTTAGCTGCTTTCTGGAAAAAAAAATTCTAAGCTTGTTTCCTGCCTTTCCAATAACTAGTCTAGCCCAGATACAGGTTTCCTGTATCCAGGACTGTTGGTAAGCTTCTGAGCCCCCAAAGCCTTTCTGTGTTGGATGGAAGCCTTCTAGCGTATCAGTGGGAGTGGTACCTTAAATTCCACCTAAATCCAAACTGTACACCATGCACACAATACATTCCATGTACCGGAAAACCATAACCGTGAATTTGACATTTCCGGATTCGCAGTTATGCAGTTTTGCTATTATGAACATTCGACTTTATGGTCTCGAAATACTGAAATTCGATATTTCAGTATTTCTTGATTATAAATTTAACCCATACAGGACTGTTGGTAAGCTTCTGAGCCTCCCCCCCCAAGCCTTTCTGTGTTGAAGGGAAGCCTTGTAGCTTATCAGTGGGAGTGGTAAGCACTAGGTAGCTTATCTACCACAAGAGGAGTGGTTTCTGGCCCAGAAATTGTAGTTTATTGGCCGTTTGGGCAGTTTTTCCATCTCTTTCAATTTTCTGGTTTAAAAGCCCATGTTTGCACTTGTTTCCTGCCTTTCCTGTAACTAGTGTAGTCCAGATACAGATTTCCTGTATCCAGGACTGTTGGTAAGCTTCTGAGCCCCCCAATCCTTTCTGTGTTGGAGGGAAGCCTTCTAGGTTATCAGTGGGAGTGGTAAGCATTAGGTAGCCTATCTACTACAAGAGGAGTGGTTTCTGGCCCAGAAATTGTAGTTTATTGGCTGTTTGGGCAGTTTTTCCATCTCTTTCAACTTTCTGGTTTAAAAGCCTGCATTTGTGCTTGTATCCTGCCTTTTCTGTAACTAGTCTAGTCCAGATACCAATTTGCTATACCCAGGACTCTTTGAAAGCTTCTGAGCCCACCAATCCTTTCTGTGCCTGAGGGAACCTTCTAGCTTATCAGTGGGAGTGGTAAGTACTAGGTAGCCTATCTACCACAAGAGGAGTGGTTTCTGGCCCAGAAATTGTAGTTTATTAGCCGTCTGGGCAGTTTTTTCATCTCTTTCAACTTTTTGGTTTAAAAGCTCACATTTGCACTTGTTTCCTGCCTTTCCTGTAACTAGTGTAGTACAGATACATATTTGCTGTATCCAGGACTGTTTATAAGCTTCTGAGCAGTGCTAAAGTCTGCTCTTCAAATTTTCCCTTAGGTCTGCAAGTTCTCTCCTCTCCTGCACTTTTACTTGCTTACTAGTTTAGCACTCTACCAGACTTCTTGTAGTAATTATTGTAGCACACAAAAGTGCTTTCAGCACTAATCTTTCTAAAAGGAAACAGCTCCAGTACTTACTATTAATGCCCACCCATCCAGGCATGTCTAAAGGTCAGTTCCCTGTGCTTTCTCCTATTAACCTGGTGAACGTGGGCATCCTGAGGCAATGTAGCAACTGCCTCATGTACACTGACAACCCTCTCCTCTTACCTCCCAACACTCAGACTTGTGAGAGATGCACTTATATATCCAAATTGGAAGCCACGCACTCTCCAGCCAAGACCGGAATAGCCTGTCAAGAGGAGAAGGTCAACACTTGCACCACACCACATGGAACACATAGCCCTCCAGAACATACACCAGCACTGTTTTCACATAAAAACATAAACCACACACCCACCTTTGCTGAGGCTTTCAATAAAAATCTACCCAAACAGCATAGACCTCCAAGGCAGAAATGCACTCGACCACCACAACACAACACTAATCATGAGACACATAACTCTCCTAAACAGTGTGTCACTCAACCAAAGCCCCTAAGGCAAAACAGCATGCCCAGCACACTAGTCATAGGTGACTCGATAGTGAGGCACACTGATGTCCCACTCACTAGGATGAATAAGGAGAAAGTAGCAGTCAGCTGCCTGTCAGGCGCTAGGATCTGCCACATAACACATGCACTCAGGTCCCTCAACAACAGGTACAAATATGACTCTGTCATTATACATGTGGGTGTGAATTACCTAAGACGTACCACCCTGGACTACATAAAAAGAGACATGGAGGAGCTCTCAGATTATGTAGCCCAGGTGAGTATAACCTTAGCCCTGAGCCACATCTTACCATCACCAAGAATGATACCACAGTAGAAGCAGAAAATAATTGATTTCAATAATTGGCTAAGTTTCTGGTGTCATTCTAAGGGGATCCAGTATCTGTCTGCCTGGGATGATATGATTGACAGACCTCCATGCTTTGCCAGAAATGGCCTGCATCTGTCACACATGGGCTTCTGGATACTGGCCAAAGCTCTTGCCACCCCTATAGTGCCTTTTTTAGGCAGTGTTCCAAAGACCAAATTACCACTGTAACAGCTACAAACAAATGTAATCTGAGGGTCAGGCTGCTCAATGCTAGAAGCCTAAATCTCAAAATGCACTCACTTAAAGCACTCCTTAAAATGAAGAACATCGACATTTGTGCTGTAACAGAGACCTGTTTCAACACAGCAGAAAGCACCCCTGCACTACCAGGCTATAACTCATTCCACACCTTTCAGCCCCAGAACTTGGACCGAAGCTCCAAAGGCGGTGGTGTTTCTATATTCATAAAGGATGCGCACACCTCCAGATTGGTTGTCCAGCATAACACATCTGAGATACTTCAGGTGCAGCTAACATTGGGTAAGACAGTGATTCAGGTCGTAACCTGCTATAGGTCCTCAACAGGTCTATATCACATAGTCGAAGTTACGTAACTTCGAACACCTAATGTTCGAACCATTATGTTCAAAGTTACATAACTTTGACTACCTAAAAAAAAAAAAAAACAACGGACAACAAAATAAACTGTTGTAAACAGGGGGGCTGTGCCCCCTGCACCCCCCACTTTGGGGGGTTGCACCCCCCCACACCCCCCGCTACTTAAATATACCAACTCTGAGATTGCACCACATTGAAGTGAATGGAAACCTCCACCTATGGAGATTTCTATTCACACGCTCGAACATTTATAAATTCGAACATATGGTCTTGACCATATGTGGTTCGAACTTATAAAAGTTCGACGACATGATAGGAACCCATCCCCAACCATGTCCCAAGACTCACACTCCATGTTCCTAAGCACCTTGGAGAATATTAGGGTCCAATCTAACACTCTCATACTGGGCGACTTCAACTACCCCACCATTAACTGGGAAAACTACTCATGTACCAATACACTTGCCCAACGCTATCTGGAATTCATTAATTCCAGTGCCCTTGACCAGCTCATTCTTACCCCAACTAGAGGTAGCAATATTCTTGACCTGGTCATTACTAACATGGGCAGCCATTGCTCTACACCAGTTGTCAACTCCTCCCTGGTTAGATCTGACCACAAACTAATCACCTTGGAAATCCATTTTTGCTTGCAGGGGCCGCATTGAGTCAACAGAAATTGTCTTGGGGCCGCATGTAAAATATATCATATAGTTAGCTGTTTCGCTGTCGTGGGTGACCAAATTCAACCCCTGGCTGTATTGTAGGTGAATTTGAACAATGAATAAATGTAATAAATGCCTAATATTTGTCCTAAAATTCAAATTCTCATTCTAATTCGTAAAATAACAGTTAACTCTAACATCTTAGTTTATCTGTAAAAAAAAAAAAAAAAAAAAAAAAAATTAACAGGTACAACCACTTCAATTTGTATGAGATCATACCTCTGATTTTGCTGGTTTCTTATCTTAATGTCCATATGTCATCCAAAGCGCTCATGTATTCTTCTGTTTCAAGTTCCATTGCAGTAGGTACGTCGCCACATTTCTAGCTTTGGAATCTGTCCCTGAAATTATTCAAGACATGACTATATCTGGCACTGGCAAGATTTGTTGCTTTTGCACTGCTGTCTGCTGAGGCTGGTCTGAAGATGAAAGAAGGTTCATCAGTGGTATTCTCAAACTGAGCACCCTTTTGGAAAGGCACATTTCTAGCTTTGGAATCTACCCCTGAAATTATTCAAACATCCAGGACTGGTTTATTAAATGTCTTCTGTAGATGCAGACATTTTATTCCGCTCATGCATTCGCTTTTTCATGTGCTTTGAAAAATACATATACAGTTGCATTTCACACAGTACAGTCTGGAACATCTCACTAGTAAACTTCAGTAATCCCTCCCTTTTAACTAACACCCATTTTACACTTCCATAAACAATTAAAAAAAAAAAGGTCAGACACATCCAGTAAGACACAAAATATGCAGAGCTGTTGTTGGGGTGCTGCAACAATAATGAAAGTTGGTGCGACCAAATAAGCACAGTACTTTATTTTTATATAGTGTGACAGCTGCACTAAAGAATACAAAAGATAATAACATTTTTAGTCAAGAAACTAGACAAACGCAGTTCTATACTTTATGGGTAAAGCGTCAAAGGAAAAAAACAAAAACAAACAAGTTTCAGACCATCTCACAGCCTTGCAGGGAGGACACATACTTAGGCTGACAGTCACATTCTGAAACCTGTTCCTTTTATTTCTTATTTTTACAGCTTTTGGTGTTTGACAAGTAATTTTTGTCACTAGAGTGTATTAAAAAAGCGAGTGCAATCAGGAGACGCACTTCATTTGATGGATCTGAGAACAGCTTGGACTTTCCACAATCTTGTGGTTGCAAATTTGGGAAACTACGCAAGGGCTGAGGCATCTGTACTTTAATAATAACTGTAATATTAACACAAGAAGCAGCAACACCATCACAGACTTTGGTGGTAGCACGGAGGGGATGGACCAGAAGTCATCTGGTGGTCAAGGACCAAGATGCCAAATAGTAGGGGTCCCAGAACAGATCGACGTAGAACACCACTAGTGACAGGTCTGCTGTCAGAGGTGTTGGTGCATATTTTGACCATGTGGGTCCTATTGGTGAGCCAGTTGGCCACTCACCTGACAAAACAGGGATTTACTCCAAGTTGAGTTAGCTTTTTGATGATGCCTGAGTGGGGCATTGTGTCAAAGACCTTGGCCAAGTCAAGGTAAAGCTGTATGTACTGAATTTCCCTCATCCAGGGCCTTGATGACAATCTCAAAGAAGTCAACCAGGTTCAACAGGCAAGATCTGCCCCTTATGAATCTGAAATGGGTGGGGTCAAGTGCTTGGAGATGGCCTATGTCCTTGTTTATGTGATCCGTAAAAATACGCTCCATGGCTTTACAGATCAGACTTGTCAAGCTAATGGGGCAATAGTTTCCTGGGTCAGTAGAGAAATTAACAAAGCAACCTCAGGCCTAAAGAATAGGCAACTAATTTGATTTTTTTCATACTGAGCTTAGAAAGACATGGAGTTAATTGAGATACTTTGCCAGTGTTACAGAGCAAGCTGTGAAGTTAATATAAAGCCC
The DNA here is from genome assembly GCF_019279795.1 of Protopterus annectens. Classification (NCBI taxonomy): domain Eukaryota; kingdom Metazoa; phylum Chordata; order Ceratodontiformes; family Protopteridae; genus Protopterus; species Protopterus annectens. The sequence goes on from NC_056737.1 coordinate 755,981,475, forward strand.
TTTTCTAAAGATGAGGGAGTTAATGAAAAATGTTACAGACACAAAGGGTGAAAAGCATCATTCATGATTTCCCAAAACACCACATCTTCTTTGTTCACTGCAATAGGCAGGCGCTGAATTGGCATAAAAAAGGTCAAACTACAACAAAAGGCCCACTTTCATTTCTAATGCAGGGCACAGATCAGTTTGACAGCATAACATTTATTCATAAATTGTAGTTAACAATGAAATTATTATACCCTCATTCTCTGCAACATAAATCACTCTGATTGTTGAGATATCCAATAAGATTGCCAGGACATAAAAATGTTAAATTATATGAGCTACGAGTTGTACCATCAGACCAATACTTAGCAGTTTATATGACCTTGATTGTAACACAGCTAAATGTTGTCACAGATCATGAGTTAGAAACCTAGTTAAACCTTAAGACAGGAAAATGGAACTTTTTAAACTCAATAACTTAACAAGACATCTGACTGCTATCCCATTGTCTTTCCTTTAGCTTTATGGAAGATATTGTGGATTTCATGAGTACAGAGATTTAAGTATTTTATGCCCCAACTTAGCCTGCTTAGTGCTGTAAAGTTTGGTTTACAATAGGTGCAGCATGGTGGCAACTCTAATTTATGTAAATGGCATAACCCCCTCATGCAGCCTTGCTCTCTAAGGAACTGGCACTACTGATAGTCTCCATTTGAGATACATTAAATGGGTTTGCACCACAGGACACAGACACCCCTACATGATATAAGAATTCAAAAACCTTATTGCTCTTTCCTTAGCCCTCACCCAGGCTGACTATCAGACACCTGACTCAGACCTAGAGCATCAACATCACAAGCACACATCCTACCCCTGTGCCTGTGGTCCATCCAGAATAAAAGAAAGCTGCAGCAGTCAATAGTTATTTGCAGTTCTCATCTAGCTCTCCATGTTCTAGGTATGTTGCTAGGTAATTTGCCTTAGCCACTTGTTAAGCTGTTAGTCTCATCAGACATGAGTGCATATTTTAGGAGTAATGAGAGCACTGACTATTTACTAACTTACTAGGTTACATGGTTCTCACAGGTAAATACAAAGATTCAAACCCAAGACTATTGGATAAAGCTTATTTGTAACTTACATCATTAACTCTCAGTGCTAAAATGCCAGGCAGTTGATCTATCTTAGTCGGGTCTACTTCATTTGCCCGAACTTTCAATTGCCCGACACCCATTTGCCTGACCCCATTTGACTGAAATTTCATTTGACCGACACTTCATTTGACCGACACTTCATTTGACCGACAAGTATTATTGGCAAGAAAATGGGATATGCCCCCTTCCCCACTATAGTGCGACCCTGGAGTTAGAATATATAGTTGGGGGGGTGTGGGGGGCACAGTCCCCCACAATGGGGGATGTGGGGGCAATGCCCCCACTTAATTTCATATTATATTGTTTAGTTTTGCCTTCATATTGCTTAGTAAAACAAAAGTAAGTGGGGGCGTCACCCCCCACACCCCCCATTGTGGGGGGCTGTGCCCCCCACACCCCCCTAACTATATATTCTAACTCCAGGGTCGCACTACAGTGGGGAAGGGGGCATATCCCATTTTTTTACCAATATTACCTGTCAGTCAAATGAAATTTCGGTCATTTGGTCTCGGGCAAATGGGTGTCAGGCAAATGGAAGTTCGGGCAAATGAAGTAGACCCATCTTAGTCACCTTTAAAATGGGGATAAAATGTTGTTAATCTTTTTGAGACCCTCTTTCTTATTTAGCTTCTCTGACTCTCTTATAAAGTTTAGAGTTGGGATATTTTGTTTAATTAATTTCTTAACTGGACAAACCCACTGGACAAAGATGCCCATTTTTAGGATCAACCCAGATACACTGTCTGGGAAGTGGCTTTTTCAAAATTATCCTGTGTAGATAAACAGAGGTGGAAAAAAAATAAAACCTCAGTACCCATAACTACAAAAAGCAGGTCATTACTAGATCTTAGCCGTAATCTGTTGAACTAACTGCCGGAACTGCCTCTAACATTGCACCATGGTTTGCCTGATAATGAAACACCATTTCTGGGATTCTATCTACTTTTTTGTCTCTCTATTTCCCTGCCTTAAAGTCAGCAACAAAGGAGGTTATTATTTCTTACAGGTCACTGAGCAGAGAAAATGCTAGCTATATGACTGCAATTTTATTTTCCAGTGAAAAAGTAAATCCAGCATATTACTTTGAAACTACATCTCTTTTCATATGTCCTCATGTGGTATGCTTTTAACTTGACCTTAATTTTGCTACTAGCTGTACTTTCTAATCTAAATTCTAATCTAAGGGAAAGCTCAACGACAAGATTTTTTGTTGAGTAGCATGCTGACAGTTATACTACATGCTGACAGTTATACTACATGACTCTCTTCCTTTCTCCAGCACAATCTCTATCTATACTAGCTTACCTGTTAATGCAGTCAGGAGATGCTGTACTGTACATGTTTTAAATGAGAAATCCCTCTTTGTCAACTCTTCTTCGGTGCGATAGTCAAAGCCTCCTCATTCAGCTCTTCTTTGCCGCGAATACTCAAATTCCTATATCGGCGCGGAAAACTAATGGAAGGGTGGTTTTGGCGCATGCGCACACCAGCTAAAGGACGCGGGAGTGAAAGTAAAATTTGAACTTAAGGGTCGCGGGCCACATGGAAGAGCTGTGAGGGCCGCATGCAGCCCATGGGCTGCGGGTTGGACACTACTACTTTACATGATCAGGTCATATTTCTAGACCTAGTGTAAAATACACAGCAACCTGAACATGATTATTTTATATGTGTCTAATTTTGTATGATTGCTTGTCATATAATTAGTTCTGTATAACTGCATGTCGAAAGATCTTTTCTGTAAAATGCATGTCATTGAATACTGTCATTTAGTACATGATCTATTTTGCAAACAGGTAAGATGTAGAACAGAGCGTGTGTATGTACCTTTAAGAAGTATTTCTAGATGCAAGCACGTGCATATAAATAGTGAGCACATGAAGGCAGCAGTGCCATTTTGAGAGAACAGCCAGAGTGTTAACATGTATGAGTGTGGTAATCTCTTTATGACTTTAAGTTTAAGTTACAAAGCCTCATTCCTGATGTGTTTGTGTGTAATAAAGCTGCTTGAACTGAACCCAGAACCGCTTGTCTGTTTTATCCTGAACAGACGAGCGACATCAGTAGCCTTACCGTTGATCAAAATGTAGCCATAGTGGTGAGGAAATCCTTTTATGTTGTTCAGCTTATAAATAAGGGCATGGAATTTAGGTCCAAAGAGGTCATTATTCTACTGTACTCTGCCCTTATCAGACCAATCATATAGTGTAATGCTCTCTTTGATATGTACCTGATCAGGCATATGCAGTAAGTACAGTGACCTCAGAGGTTTTACAAAAAGAATACAAGACATAACAATCCTGCCATATGCAGAGTGCCTTAAAGCCCTTTTCCTCTACTCAGTCTTCTATAGATTGCTGAGAGGTGAGCCATGCCTGACTTACAAGGCATCTGCAAACCCCACACTTATGAATCTCTTGCATATTTGTAAGTCAAACAGCACCAGACAAGATCTGGGGACCTGAATATTTTCTGTGACTTAAACAGAACATGCTGCAGAAATAGATATGTGTCCCAGAGACTAGACCTAGACCAGTGGATGGAGAATAGGAAATCCACATTAGGCCTGGCACCCGTGTTCCTTATGGACAGACAGAGCTTATAAATTTCTGTCTCTCAATGTCCTGTTTGGATACAGGATGTCATTATTTTTTCAGGAAAACTTGTCTAGGCTTAGAAAGACCTCCCAAGGTTGTTAGCCTCGTAACAATCTATAAATCTGTGAATCATCTTTTTTTTTCCTCAGATAAATAGAAAACAAGTGTTTTAGTCAGAGAAAAAGGAGTGACTTTTCACAGGATCACCAGAACACAATGCCTGTTGGCTATGGTACTTCTCAGCAATCGTTTGTGGGAGTTCTTCAAATGCCACAGAGTGGAGTAAGCTATAGTTATGAATCTAATGAGGACATTTATCATCCATTAAAATGAATAATTATTATAAATGTTAAAAATCAGTTACCTTGAAAGGTGTGTGTGTGTGTGTGTGTGTGTGTGTGTGTGTGTGTGTGTGTGTGTGTGTGTGTGTGTGTGTGTGTGTGTGTGTGTGTGTGTGTGTGTGCACATGTGGTATATGTATGTGTGTTTGTTGTGGGGGGATCTACAATGGCAGGTCCTTACTTAGCTAGCATATTGCACGGAGCATTAGATGGCAAGAGAATGTACACAGATGTTGACTGCTTCCCAAAGTCTTTTTGGGAAAAATTAAGACCTGAGAACCATGGGAAAATCTGTTACCCATGAGACTATGAATATAAGCTGTTGAATGCATTTCTCATTCTGGAGTGTAGGTTAGACGTATCATTTAGCTGCAGTAACACTGTAGAGGTTTTCTCGATCATATGTCAGTGCGTAATGAGTTGGTGACATTGCAATCTCAGAATGACAGTTACTGTTAACTGTACTATGAGGTATAGATGTTCCTTTCCTTTAGACACAATACACATGGCTGATAATTTTTAAAAGATAGGCTTTCAAATTATTAAACAAAAACTTATTTGAACTTTTTGACAATCTGCAGCCTTCCATTCAGTGCACAGTATGTTATGATATGTAAGTTTGTTAGGAATCTTATACATTTATGATAGACTTTCTAATCCGGGATATTAAAAGAACTCCCGCAAGAGCTGCTGTTGACTCTAGACAAAATGCTTGTTTTCTTCAAAAGCTATAGCTATTTATAGTTTACTGGTTGGACTAGTAAGCACTATTATATCACTTTTTTTTGGTTTTCAATCTGACTTGTTTGTCTCTTTAAGACTTTTCAGAAAAGTCTTTTTCCTTAGATGAAGGAATTTTTTTTTTGTCCAGCTTTCCAACTACCCATTTTGGACATTGCAGTAATATTCCACAAGATGTCAGCAGAGTACAAGCCTTAATCATTAGTATACTACAGACAAAAATACTTTCAGCTGACCTCTTCTCCACTTTCAGTACATGGTGTTCTTTCCTTTGCAAAGCACTAACTGGCACAAAATGTGTCTCATCAGAAGGACAGGCACAGAACTCAAGCTTTCAGTCCTGAATATGTCTTCTTCCTAGAATGACCGTTCTTTAAAAAAGTCCTGACAACTAAACGTTTTTTTCTTTTTTTCTTTTTAAATATCCAACTAGATATGCATAAAGACGAGAGTAGAGTTTTATTGATCAGGTGTAGACTTCTTCCTGAGGATGACGTGATTGACGGAAGCAGCAGGCAGCTTATAAAATGTTATATTCTAAGCTTTTGCTGTAATGGTGGACAGCACATATGCTCTCAATTTGTTTGATTAAGAATTCTGGACAAAGCCAAAATAGTGTGGGGTGAGGGTGAGACAAAGGACCAAAAGTTTGATTTTTTTTTTTAAATTTTTACTTTAGTTCACTTTAAAAGTTAATAAAAATAGCAACGTTTGCAATGACATGCATTTTCTGAACAATAAGAAGCAGGAAACTCTAATGCCTGTCCGCAGTAATTTATTAGAAAATCAAAGATTTTATAATAAAACAAAAACATGAGGCAAAATCAGGGATGTTTTGCAAATTTCTGGAGAGATGAGAGATATGATGTACAGTCATACATGCACAAACTATATCTGTTTGCATACATAAACTGGAGACAGATTTATTTGATATTGTCAGTAAATATGAAAACCTATGTATTGACAGGTAGTAAAAAATCTACTAAAATCTTCTAAGACGCATAACAGTGGACACAGCCTAATACTTATATAAATTCACTACTCACATAGGTGCACTAACATCCATACCTACTATCATCCTTGGGTTAGGAATCACTAAGCTAAAATGGAAGTACCCTTAAGGCCAACATTGCCTACACCGAAAATAGATTATAATGACAGAAATGCTCTAATTATTGGTGAATCCACTGTAATGCATACAGACTGCACTCACCACACTGGCAGAGGAGGAAGTAACTTCCGGTTGTCTTTCAGGCATTAGGACTACTGATGTCACCAGGGCCCTTCAGGCCCTGAAGCACCCAAAATATGACATGGCATTGTCATTACTCACATGGGGTGAGCTAGCTCAGGCAATCAATTTTTATCTTGGATTAAACTTAGCCAGATCTCATTGTATGTTCTTCAGGATGGTAAAATCTGTTGTGCTGAGTGAACACTATTCTGCTCTCATCCATAATAATCCCAAAATATACATTTTCCATCATTAGCTTCAGTGACTGGATATGTAAATGGCATCATTCTAAGTGGGATCCAGTCTGTGACAGTCTCAGAGAACATGATAGATAGACCTTTTTGTTAAACCACGGATGGGATGCTCCTATCTGAGGGATTTTGTCTACCAGCAAAAACATTTTCTAACCCCAAAGTACCTTTTTAGATAAAGAGAATTGATGTGAAATTCCAACCTAACAAATTCCCATCTCTAAGGTATCAGGGTTGTCCTGCTTAATGGAAGAAACCTCTGAGACAAATTGTCTGGCTTGGAAACTTTCCTTTACCTGGAAGACACGCTCCACTGCACAGCTATTAAAATCTGGTTCCAATCTAATTACACCCTCTCTTCCACAGCTAGCAGCATCTTTCAGGATTTTGTCATAGGAACTCTGTTCTTTGTAATCTATTTCTCTGAATTGCAGTCAAATGCCAATATTTTTTGGCTAACTAAATTTGCAGATGACTGCCAACTAAGAATCACCCTAAACTCTTCTCAGATTCAGTAAAACTCCACCAAGACCTTGATGACTAGTGACTATAGTGTTCTAGTTAGGAATGTGAAAAGTGAATGACTACCAGTTATGAAAATAGTAATACTCTGAAGGCCAATAGCTGACATCACAAAATAATTATTGTCCCAGGTGTATGAATTGCATGAATTACGAGGAAGCAATTTGTGCAAAATTGAAATGAACCACAAGAGCAAACACAACATGGGGCAGCACATATAAGTTCCACAGACTGAAAAAGGAGAAGAAACAAGGAATGGGAAAGGAATGTGCCAGCATGGAAACAAGGGTGCAGGCATGCATACATGTGTGTTACTCAGGGCATGCATCCCTTAGGCAACAACAGGAGACAATGGGAAAGGAAAGAAAGAGGGTGTGTCAAGCTACTGCTGATGCACTGCGCTTCTGGGGTGTAGCACAGTAACTGTGGAAGTGAAGTGGGATGGCCATGGTTGGGAGATAAAGGAATAGAGACTTCTGGTTATACATACTATACTGAAATATGTATGTAACCTATTGGATATAGGCTGATGACAGCAATATAATTATATATTTACTATATTGAAATATGTATGTTACCTATTGGACTGGAAGACTAGAATTAAAGTAGCAAGGAGACTGTGGGAAGTTGAAGTTATATTGTAAGGTCTGATTAACCAGGATGCTACTGTTTTCACGTTGAAGAATACTACTTCTGATAAAACATACCCATGTTTAAATTCTCAGTTTCATTCACTACAAGAAAGTATAATTGGGCTATACCTGTGAGAGTGACAGCACTTTTCAGGAAAGGAACTAACCTCTATAGCCATCATAATACAGAATGGTCAGTTGTTGATCTTCTCTGATCTTCCTTTTATTCCTACTGGAAGAGGAAGTCAAGGATCTTCCAGCATTTTCCAGGGGGAGGCAAAACAGATTTTCATCTGATGGAAATCAATTTTCTAACAGCAACTTTCAGGGATAGTTCAGGGCATCTACATTTACAGGCATTGGTTCTTTTTGTAGTTGGTTAATAACAACCAATCCCTATGTGAGCTTAATAGATTCACCAGCTATTATTTCATCTCTGTTTTTTATATCAGACAAAAATTGTGCCAGTTTTAGAAGACTATAGAAAGTGTGCATCCAGTATGGATTTAACACAGTGTCATGATTTAGGACAGACAGAGAAAAAACAAATGTTACTTTTTCTGGAATCAGAAAAAGGAACAACTTAAGCTTTTGATAAATATTCCCAACTTAGGTAAAGAAGAAGAGGTGTATACAAATTTTAGAATTTTTTAGAATTTTCTCCTGTTGTTTCTCTTAAAATTGTACTCTGATTCTTAAAGAAATATTTAAGATACTATCCTTCCTGTTTTGTATTTTTTCATGCCAGAGCATCCCATACATTTCCAAAATATAGCTGTCATGAGCAATTTCTCTAGAATGTAACTTGAATGCATGTATGAAATAAGGGAGATGGTCCAACCTTAATATGTCACAGTTTTGCTGTTTTAGCCTGTTGATCATGTTATTAACATATTGGGATGAATCAACAGGTTTGTGTCTACTTTGAATGTTCTTCACTACTGTATTCATCAGTAGCTTAGACAAAGTGAAATACTGCCTCTGTACATCTGATCACTCCATGACATTAAATGATGAATGGGTCTTTAAGTCCTTCCAAATCAGTAAAGGTATCTCCTCAGAGATAGATTGTGGTCAAATGCGGCCCCCACCTAGCCATACTAATATTAATTTGCTTGGCTACCATCTTTCCTCAATTCTCATACAATAGTATACATATTTCCCAATGTGCTTAGTATTGTCTTCTTTGCATTTACAATAATAACAGAGAGTTGGATTTAATTTAGAGTTTTTATTTCAATATTTACAGCAAATGGAGAAAGAGCCATTAGTTATACAAAACAAAAAAAAGAAAAAATTCTTACCTTGAAAACAAACTCAGGATGTGCAACATGTTATTCCGGGTCTATATGATGCTATCGAATGGACAAAATAGTGTATTCTATTTAGTCGATCCGATACTGTCGAAATGGCAAAATAGCGAAGTCACGGAACATCGAATTTTTTCCCAGGAAAAAAATGGTATATTTAAGTAGGGGGGTGTGGGGGGGTGAAGCCCCCCACTTAAATTTGCGTTTAAGTTTATTTTTTTCTTTTTACGGAGCAGCAAATTTTTTCCCTGGGAAATAATTTGCTGTTCCATTTGTTCGATATTTTGTTGTTTCGATATTATCGGTACAATGAAATAGCGTTCGCTATTTACATTGTACGATAATATGATATAGACACGTTATTCCCTTGAAACTCACATTTATTTAAAATGTATTTGTTGTTTACCATTTAATTTCCTGGCTTTCTGGATTATGACAATTATAAACGTGCATGCATCTATTATAGGCATTATTCAATTAAAAATTCTAAATCAGCAGAAAAATTCATGGATCTGTAAGACGAGAGTCATCTGACATGCTCTCTTTGGAAAAAAAAAAGTAATTCATACTGAAGTGTTGCATTGTTGTCATTTTTAGCATGCCAGAACTGACTTACTAAAGAAGATAACTGTAGGTAAGATTAGGTAGATTTAAAGAACTGGAGTTAGTTTGACTTTTGATTTGTAAGATATATAGTCTATTCTGAGCAGTTTTTGCAAAACTGACTTTCATATGTGATAACAAAATCACTCTAGAGATGTCATCTCTTTAAATGTTCACCTGCTGCTGTGCATCTGAAAGTAAAAAGTTATGCCATGGTTATAAATTTAATGTTCAGAATTGTATTTGGCAAATTACTGAGATTATACAAGAGTGAATATGAAATGGCAGACAACAAATACCAACTTAAAGACATACAAAGTACAAAACTCAGCAGATTCTTAACTTAGGGAGTACCTTTTGGAATGTTCTTCCAATCATAATTTATATTTTTAAGTATATACAATCATCCTGTAGTGATAGCTCAGACTGCTACATTTTAGGAAGTTCTCAAAGCTCTGAGCAAGTTTTCCATGACTTACCATTCATTTTTTTTACCCAGTAATACTCCATTTTTACAGCATTTGTTTTACGTAAAGTTATCACACAATGTCAGTCTATATGATGCCATTTTTCCTAGTCAAGCAATGTTCCATAATATTCTTTGTTTATAATATACAAATCAGATCTGTACCATCTTATCTAAAGTAGCAATAAACAGCCATGGCATGATATCTGATAATTCTGGACCAGCTTGCTTGGAAGCAGTGTAATTCTACTTTACATTCACTTAACAATCTCTGGGAAATTAAACTTAAAAAATATAAAGATTGGCCACCCCCCCTCAAACCTAACTTGCAACATACTCCTGATGACTTGTTTACTAAAACCAAACCAAAGACTGTCACTGAATGTGAATGTTAGTTCACAATTCCCAAACTATGAGGTCCTATCATTTTGTACAGGTGATGTTTACTAGAACACCACCACAAAGCAGATCAAAAGCTGACAGCATGGGCATACATACTTTCAGGAAACACCACACCTAATGTTTGTGGCTAAATTCACAGTGAAAGCCATAGCCTGTGAAAATACTTTCATGCCATCCACTACATTGATGAGATTCTGAAGTCATCTCATGGCAGTGGGGAGTAAGAAAATACCTGAGGTTAACACTGAACCAAGCCAGACTCAAAGGCCCATAGTGCTGACAGTATGACCTGGCATCTCCAAATATATCTGAGAAAATGCAAGGCATAACAAGGCTTTATTTGTTTATCGGATATGGATGCTAAATGTTTAAGTTCGTAAACTTAAGAATAACTCAAGAAAATGTACTATGATACTGCAATTGCTTCTGCTGTGATACAGAAACCAAACCACAAAAACAATGCACACACACCAGAATTATGCTGTAACAATCATTATTATGTTTTGTTTTATTTATTTATATTTTATTTTGGACATTTAGTATTCCATGGTGGTGCAGCCGTAATGTTGTTGCGTCACAGCAAAAGGTTCTCCTGTTCGATTCTCGGCTGGAGTGTGGGGAGTGTCTTCTGTGTGGAGTCTGCATGTCCTCCCTGCGGTTGGGTGAGCATTCGAAAGACATGCGTGAATGGGCATGCCTTCGTTGAAGGTTGAATGTTGAGCTGGCACCTCAGGGTTTGTGAAAATCTACTGGCAATCATTAGCGGACCGAAGTTCCACTGTGGCGACCCCTAACCGGGAAAAGCCAAAAGACAACAACATTATCTGGGTAAGCTCAATGGGCACAAGTGTCCATTTTCAGAGGAGCACTATCTGGTTAAGTGACTTGGTAAGTGAGATGCAAGAATCAAGCACTGTACATTGGGTACAGTAAGCAGTTTTGTTAATAGCTCAAAACTGGGTTCCTATTAGATGACCGAAGATGCATTCTATCGAATGCGTCTTGGTCGAACTTAAAATGACAAAAAGGCAAAATATCGAGGTGGCTTTTTCCCCGAGAAAGAATTTGCTTGGCTGCTTCCATTACTTTGCCATTTTCGGCACTGTAGTGAGATCTCGGAGATGGTATATTTAAGTAGGGGGGGGGGGCCCACTTTATATATTCTTTCAATTTTTTTTTTTTTGGAACAGCGATTTAAAATCGATGTTCTGAGCTTTCAAAATTGTAAGCTTTCATTTACATGGGGTCGATTATTCATCGTTCACATTTTTAAGCATTTGATGATATAATATAGCAGAATGGTTCAATATGGTATATCCACAAAACCTATTCCTTTTGTGTCATTTTTAAAACAATGTTTTAATTTTTGAAAATGTAATGAAACTCGGCAAATGTAAATTATGACATACTGAAGTGTCAACACAAGTGCATTGTGGTTAGGGTCAGCAGTTTAATGCTATAGTATTAAGCGTGAGATGCATAAAGTGTATTAATAATTACTAAAAAAAATTTCATAAGCCTAATTACATTATTCCTTTGTATTCCACAAACAATAGCTATCAGTTAATGAGCTAATGTCGACCTTTAGGAATCGATCTTGTAAATAAAAATGGATTCAGCTTCCAGACAGTTCTATGAGGAAGTTCTCATGGGTGGCTAGAAGGTGCAAAGAATCCCTGAAGACATGAGCTCTGCATCAGACAACTTGGTGTTACTGATTAAATCATTGATTTTAAAGTACTCCTGATTACAGCTAAACTAAAGACTGTGGTGAATAGGAATTCAGTGAACATTCAGCCTTCATGCATCTGTCTGCCACATCCACTTCATTCAGTTTTTAGTAATGTAACAAATAGCTACATTAATTCTCTGATGGACATGAGGAAATGAGCCCTCCTAACTTCCAATGATTCCATTTGGGTTTTGCATAGTAAAATGGTCTGTTTGATTTTCGCTTATACTAGTGTGGGAGATGAGGATATTCAAACAAGGCAAACTAATCATTTGTGTAACTGTTAAACAAACTATAGGAAGAGGTGCAGTAGAACAAAGAATATCTCTGCAAACCAAAAAAAAAAAGATGATTTTAAGCAATACAAATAAAAAAATGTAGTAGACTATGGTACCGCCTGTCAGTGCTAGAACACGTATATGGAATGCAAAGGTCAAATGCAATAATAATACCATACCCTCAGACTGGGTATGGGTAGCCAGCAGGACAACCATGTACATTCAGCAGGCAGCAGTACTGGTTCACTGGACATGGTAATTCCAATTTTATTAAAAAAAATCCTATGATGACAGCAGTGATCACTGTGTTTTTTTTTTTATCAAGGTACTGATACACAGCCCATGGAACTCAACCACCATGACTATACATCAGCAACGCATGTAGCAGCTGATACAGAAAAGTTAGCCACCTAGAAAGGAGCCCTAAGCAACTTGCCTAGGTAAATAACAGGAATAAGCGCTTTTTGATTGTGTTAGATACCAAACAAATAATAAGGATTCTGTTTTCCATTTATACATCCAAAGGACTTCATCAAGAAAATAATGTGAAATCCCTTGGGGAACTTAAAGAATTTCAGGGTTAAAGGGCTATTTTGACTAGCGCTATCTGAACCACCACAGGTAAGACCCATGAGTATTAACGGTTCAATACAGCAAAAATGATGTCTGCACTTGTTTTGACATTTATGTCCTTAGTGGCTGAAGGTGAAGGAAATGCCTATAAACCTAAATACCTAATAGTAGTAGCTCTTCATACAAGCCTATACATTGTAAAACTTTATCAAGAGGAGTGAATTTCTTCTCTGTAATGAAGGCTTTTAACATATTTACCCTGTATCATGAATATGGTGCAAGTATTTCTGAAATATGCCAATTATATCGGAGTGGTTAATTATTTATTTATTCGCATTTCTTGACCGGGATAGTCCACTGGGCTATAGAGTATACAAAGCATAAAGATAAGCTTATTACAAGGAAGAACATTTAGAAAAAAAAAACAATATTATATGGGAAGAGGAAACATCAAGGCATTTGCAGAAAGACAAACTGCTCTAAAGGAACCTTAGGCTGTCTGATCCATTGAGGCCTTAGGGAGCTCACATCTGATGAAGGCAGCGAGATGCTTCAGCACCATGATGAATAGAAGGGGAATGGAAATACATACCAGCCTAACCCATCACTTCACATCCAGCTGGTCTTAAGATATATGCCCAATATTCAAAAAACGGGATAGATTGCAAAGAGTGTGGTAATGAGTTCCACTGGAAGGTAACATACCAAAGAATGTTAAGTGTCTTCACTCTACAAAACAAAATGCTTTTCCAACAACAAAGGAAAGGACTACCCACCTCTATGAGTAATTTTTGTCCTTCAGTTCCATCTACTGGACCATCCTCACAGTGTTCCCCTCCAATGCTATGTATGACTACAAGAAGATGGCATTTCAATCTGAAGGCCCAAAACCCCCATGAAGATTTTATAAAACATGTTTAGTAATTGTATGGGTAGTAGCTGATAGGTATGAAAAAGTCTTTATCACATTTTAGGACAAGGGCTATGAATGCCTCTTTCAATTAATTAGAAGCGGTAGTAGGCATTACCATGGCCATTTGCCTGCTAGAGCATCTCCAAGGCCTGTGAGGTAAGCTTAATGTAAGTTTTGCTAGTTAGCTCCTCCTCTGACTTTCAAGAGTTTTAACCATATGTTTTTGTAATTTCTACTAAAATCAAGTTCTTATTCTAATCTGAAAATGGCTTAATAAAGGTTGAATAGTCACAGGAGTCAGTTTAGGTCCCCTAGGGTCTCCCAGTCTTCTTGTTTCCATAATAAACATTTTTGTAAAGCACTCTCAGGACCTCCAAATTCTCAGTTAAAGGAGTTATCTTTCTCCCCATCTGTGGAGACACTTGCATTAGTGGCTTTACTTGTCCTGATTTTAGCTTAGACACCTGTACACTTTTGATAGTCATCTCATAAAACTGTAGCTTAAGCTGGTTCAGAGTGATTTCTTCTTTAATGAAAATCACAACCTAAATTGTTACCTCTGGCCTATCTTAAAAACTATTAATCTTGCAGATAATCCAGCCATTTGTCTATTATACTTGACCATAAGTTCACTCCAAAGTGCTCTCAGTTCCTTATTTCCAGCTCTCCATAAAGTGATTGTCCAAGTACACACTCTGCCATGCAGGGTACATTTACAGGAATCCCAAAAACTAACAAGTGAATAATGCAGTAAGCCATGAACCTCCATGACTGTGTTGCCTTACTCTGCTATTAAATCTGCAAGTCTTTCTATCTGATAAAATACAGGGGGCAACCAATGTTTTAGGGACTGGAGGTTAACCTATCAATAGAAGGTTTTAAGATCAAAATGATCTGTGAATGGGCAGAAAAGTGGTGTGACAAATGATAATGCAACTTTTAGTCTTCATCAAGGAAGATTCAACTACTAGTGTAATGTCCATCTGAATAATGAGCAAAGATCCTACTTTTTGTAAGATTCTGGCCTAGCTAATCTACTAAGCCCATAGGATTATAGGAGATTACTAGGCTATTGACCCAGAGATTATTTTAAATCTAGCCGTTTCATCCCAATGTAATACCATGAAAATGCTAGTCAATACCCAACATTAAATTTAGTGATGACTGCCCATGTCCAGGAGGGTTGTGGGCACTATCCCCAGTAAGAACGTATGGGGCCCCATCCACTCATCCAGGATTCTCTTGAAAAGTGTCACAGAGGTGCTGTGTTCCCCATGAATTGGTAGCCTGTTCTAAAGACACGTCAGTCACTGGGAAATAAATCTGTCCCTCCAGCATGTCCTATTTAAGTTCCAGGCCATATTTATGCCCCTGGAATGGGTAGCCTTAGTCCTGTTTGACTTACTGATATGCAGAAAGTTCATTAGGTTTGGGTCTTGGATTGCTCTTTAGGCCAGGCATAAGTTTCCCCTAAGAAGTCTATGCAATATGGATAGTCTGACTGGACACAGGTCCATTTACAGCGGAGGCCCGGGGAGAAAAGTTTCACAGTAAGTAAACATAGTTAAACACATGATACTAATAAAGCATATATACAACAGTAAAAGAATATTAACACAGAAATAAATAACATGGTTAAATGTAGAAAAATATAAAATTTCAAATCAGCAGTATAGATTCATGAAATTGTAGCAAATTAACAGGTATAATAGGAGTAGGCAGAAGTTTGCAGCAGATGAAGAGGGTTATGTAATGCATGGACATAACCAGGAGTTCATCAGGTGTGCTTTAAGTGAGTTTTTTGAACTGTGTAGTGGAAAAGGCAGAAGTCAGAGTAGGGGGAGGTTATTTCAGTTTCTAGCTATGTTATGAGAGAATAATGCTTTCCCTGCAGGGTTGTTTGCCCTAGAGATCCAGAGGAGTGATTTTTCAGAAGAGCAGAGAGGACGGTTTGATATGTAGTGAGTGAGAAGGTGGCTTAGTGCTGGGATTCTATCAGGATATTTCACAATATTGTGGGCTATTATTAGTTGGTGATAACTGAGTAGTTGGGGAAGTTCTAGCCATTGAAGTTCCCTTAGAGCCTGACAGTGATAGGTTCTGAAGGTGGAGTTGTTGGCAAACTTGGCAATTTTATTATAACATGACTCAAGTCTGTCAAGATCCAGTTTTCTGATCTGGGTTAGGATTGGTGCGGCATACATTAGCATGGACAGTTGATGAGTTTGGGCTAGGGTAATCCATGCCTGATCAGAGAGGAATTTCTTGTGTCTATATAGTGTTCCCATTTTTTATGGACCTTTTTGATAGTTTGTGAAATATGAACATCAAAGAGTAGGTTTTTGTCAATTTCTACTCCACAGAGTTTGGTGTGGTGAGAGGGAGAGATGCTAGTACCATTTTTGGAAGTGATTGAAAAGGGTAGAGGGATGGATATAGTTTTGTTGAGGGTGAATAGTAGCAGTTTAGTCTTGCTGGGGTTTAGGATAAGTTGGATCTGAGTAATCCAACTTTCCACAGATGTAAAGGATTCCTGAGTGAGTTGTTGTAGAGTGGTGAGTGATGGTGCAGAGCAGATAAGAGTCAAGCCATCTGCGTACTGTATAAGTGTAGCATGCTGGGTGGAAGTATGAAATTGTTAGTAAATATTGAGAAGAGAAGTGGGCCTAATATTGAGCCTTGTGGTATGCCTATAGTGGTTGGAAGCAAGGGAGATAATACGCCTTACCATTCCACAGATTGTTGTCTATCTGACAGATAGCTTCTAAACCAGGCAATAGTTGACTGGGAAAAGGATGGGGAGGTTATGGAGTCTAGTAGTAAGGTATGTGACACCATGTCAAATGCCTTTGGTAGGCCTAAGAATATTGCAGATACAAAGCTGTTGTTTCTGTGTTGGTTAACCAGATTAGTAAAAGAGACAAGAGCTGTTGTTGTGCATTGGTGTTGCCAGAAGCCGTGTTGTGTGGAAGAGAGGAGATTGTGTGAGTTCAGGAATTTCATAATACATTTCTCGAGTATTTTGGATAAGGAGGATAGGATGGCTATGGTAGTTAAAAAAGTTGTAAGAGTTCCCACCTTTGTGAAGTGGAATAATATATGATATTTTCCATAGTTGAGGGATATTGGCTTCTTGTATGGAGCGGTTGATAAAGATGTAAACAGGGTAAGATAAGGATTCAGCAGCTATTTTTAGGAAGTTCGCAGGTAAATTGTCAGCAGCAAGGGTGGTGGGTTTAAGTTTTTGGAGGAGTTTTTTAATTGTAGTGGTAGGGATAGGTGAGAAACTAAAGGAGGGGATATTATCAGGGATTTTGACTGGGGTATATGTATGGTTATTTTTGGATAGGTGGGAGGATAAGGATAGGATAGGTTAGATTGTGTGAAGTCGTGGTTAAATTGGGAGGCTATATCTTTAGTATTATTGGTAGAGCTGGGAGTGGGAATGGTAGTTTTTTCTGGTTTTAGTAGGGAGTTGATGGCATGCCAGAACTTTTGAGGGTCTTTCGAATGTTTGTTTTGTGTACTAAGGAAATAATTCTGTTTATAAAGTTTAGTTTGTCTCTTGGCTTGATTTCTTAGCTGCTGGTAATTGTGTTTGGATAAGCTAGTGTTATTCCTCTTCCAGATTTTCCAAGCCTTATCTCTAGCTCTTAGTAAGGTTCGTGAGTCCCTACTTAGCCATGGTGCATAGTTTGTCTTGACTCTAATTTTCCTAGTGGGTGCAACTATATTAAGGACATTAGTGAGAGTACTGTTAAAGTAGTCAACGGCTTGGTCTAAACATGGAGTAAACAGTGGTTCCCATTTACATTGCCTTAGAATATTGTTAAGATCCTGTATATTTAGTTTGTGGTCATCTCAGACTTGTCTAAAAACTATGGGGTTGGGAAGGTTGGTGCATTGATGTAGGAGGAAGGTGGGGAGATAGTCACTTAGGCCATCTGGTAGGCATCCTGTCTGGTAGCTTTGCTTGGGGAAATTGACTAGTCTCCAATCTAAGATAGATTGTTTAAGGGTTTTTTATCTTCTCTAGTGGGTTCTTGGATGAGTTGGGAAAAGCCAAAGAGATTACTATGGTTAGTGGGGCTGTTGAAGTTGGGCGGCCATGGTGGTGCAGTGGTTAGCATTGCTGCCTCACAGCAAGAGGTTCTCCAGTTTGATCCTCGGCTGGGGTGCCTTCTGTGCGGAGTCTGCATGTCCTCCCTGTGGTCGCGTGGGTTTCCTCCGGGTGCTCCGGTTTCCTCCCACATCCCAAAGACATGCTGCAGGTGGATTGGACACTCTAAATTGGCCCTAGGTGTGCGTGTGAGTGTGCCTTCTGTGGAAGGTTGGGCGCCGGGCTGGCAACTCGACACCGTAAAACTCCACTGCCATTCAATGTGCAGACAAGGTGATCCGCTGTGGCGACCCCTAACCGGGAAAAAGCCGAAAGAAGAAGAAGAAGAAGTGGGGCTGTTGAAGTTACAGGTTAACCAGTCAATATTTAGGTAATCTAATAGGATGCT
The DNA here is from genome assembly GCF_019279795.1 of Protopterus annectens. Classification (NCBI taxonomy): domain Eukaryota; kingdom Metazoa; phylum Chordata; order Ceratodontiformes; family Protopteridae; genus Protopterus; species Protopterus annectens. Next base: position 755,999,717 of record NC_056737.1, read on the forward strand.
TTCTTGTGGGAGATTATCTGAAGTCCATTGTAAGATTTCCTCAATGGTGGGAGAGTTATTACCTGGGGGAATGTAACAGCAGATAATATTGATTTTTTGGTGATGTTTATGTATAGAGGTAAGTCTAAGGTTTCGGCATTTTGAAATTTAGGTAGAGGGGTTTGTAGAGGTTTGATGTTGAGTGTATTTTTAAAGAGAATGGCAACCCCTCGACCCTTTCTGCCTGCTCTATCCTGTTTAAAGATATTATACTTTGGTGGGAGGATTTCTTCATTTTGGATGCTAGGTTTTAGCCAGGTCTCAGTAATGGTTAGTATGTCTGAGGAGTAATGGGTTATAAATGCATGCAGGTCAGGAAGCTTGTTAGATATACTCCTGGTGCTGATGTTAAGAATTAGTAAGTCTGACTTTTATTTGGTTGGGAGTGGGGTATTAGGTGGTCCTGGGTTTGGGTGTATGTCTCCTGATATGAGAAGGCTCTTTGTGATAAACATTATGTGTTTAATTATGTTAGCTATTTCTATGTTGAATGTAACTGATATTTTTCTAGTGTAAGATGTTGTTATGTGAAATTTATATATTTGTAGTATTGAGCTGTCTTTAAATAGTGTAGCACTGATAGTGAAATTTATGTGTGAGTTTATTTTTGTGTATGTATGTGTTGTATGGAACATCATGTTTTCTAATAATGTGTTAGTATGAATGGATGTGATGTTGGATAGGAGTGTGAGGGTGAGGAATAGAAGTCCTAAGATGAATTGCATTTTTTTGTGGGAGTGGTAGTTGGATATTAGTGGTATTGTAGTTTAAGAATGGAGGCAAGTGTGAGGGCATGGCCAGCAGATTTCCAAGACTGTATCTTCCCTATCACACCTCAACTCTAACAGAGATCTGGAACCATAATGAATGATATTCTAAAGATGAAGCATGGCAACATGAGCCCTGGAACATAAACACACAGTCAGTTTAACTTACCTCAAGATTCCAAAATAGTTCAGAAAATCTGCCCCTAGTGAGGTTAGGATGCCCTCCAATATTTAGGCTTAGGAAGAAGTACCCATGTGCTGTTTATAACTCATAGAAACAGACCTTGTGACTCTTTCAACAGATAGTACCATATCCATAGAAAGCTGAGGAGTGGGACAAATCAGTACCATATCCATAGAAAGCTGAGGAGTGGGAGAAATCAGTATCATATCCATAGAAAGCTGAGCCATGAGAGAAATCAGTACCATAGTCATAGAAAGCTGAGCCATGAGAAAAATCATTAGCATATCCATAGAAAGCTGAACCATGAGATAAATCAGTACCATAATCCATAGAAAGCTGAGCCATGGGAGAAATCAGTACCATATCCATAGAAAGCAGAGCAATGGGAGAAATCAGTACCATATCTATAGAAAGCTGAGCCATAGGAGAAATCATTACCATATCCATAGAAAGCTTAGGAGTGGGAGAAATCAGTACCATATCAATAGAAAGCTCAGCCTTGGGAGAAGTCAGTACCATATCCATAGAAACTGAGCCATAGGAGAAATCAGTACCATATCCATAGAAAGCAGAGGAGTGGGAGAAAGCAGTACCATATCCATATAAAGCTGAGCCATGGGAGAAATCAGTACCATATCCATAGGAAGCTGAGTTGCGGGAGAAATCTGTACCATATCCATAGAAAGCTGGGCCATGGGAGAAATCAGTACCATAACCATAGAAAGCTGAGGAGTGGGAGAAAGCAGTACCGTATCTGTACAAAGCTGAGCCATGGGAGAAATCAGTACCATATTGATAGGAAGCTGAGTTGGGGGAGAAATCAGTACCATATGTATAGAAAGGAGAGCCATGGGAGAAATCAGTACCATATCCATAGAAAGCTGAGGAGTGGGAAAAATCAGCACCATAGCCATAGAAAGCTGAGCCATGGGAGAAATCAGTACTACCATATCTATAGAAAGCTGAGCCGTGGGAGAAATCAGTACCATATCCATAGAAAGCTGAACCATGGGAGAAATCAGTACCATATCTATACAAAGCTGAGCCATAGCAGAAATCAATACCATATCCATAGATAGCTGAGGAGTAGGAGAAATCCTCAAGTGCTTCACCTGCAAGTGCAGAGTGATAGGCATGCTGAACACATTCTTGGGAAACAAAACAGTTTTTCAACTTGTTACAGACCTTTTCTAGTGGCTCTTAAGGTTTCAACTATTGAAGCCCAAACATGGACATGGATGGTTCCTGTTTTCACCACAATGAAGTCTACCCAGAAAGATAAGGTTACTTTGATATACTTCTCTGCTGATGAAATGGAAGTCTAAGGAATTTGCACTTTCATAATGATATATTAAATGTACACAATCTGGAGCTGTATTTAGGTAGCTTTTGTTTGCCAAAAAATCCTGGATTACATCCATTGTTGACAATAATTTGTTGAGACTTCCTCTTTAATTATAATCAGTGGAAATATGCCCTTTTATTCATTTTATTCAGATCTTGCAGATCAGTACAAACATGACTCTTGTTCTGATTTGCAACAGTGACTATACAGTTCACTAATTTTGTTGGCTTTGATTCTTAATGATCCTTATTTTTTTTACATTTATTTCATTATCTTTCCTAGTGTTTTTAATCAAGTATATTTTATTGCAAACGTCAATATAATGGAAACACACATAAAGTTTGTATGACAACTGTTTACAAACACACACTTTTAAAAGGCACTACAAAAAGTAAACATATAACCTGAGTATCCATTTTCTGGCAACATAGATTTATAGATTATTACTAGGTTAAATGCCCTTGTGGGCCATTTTAAACCTAGCCAGTTACTCTATGTAAGAATCAAATCTTGCCTCTTGTGTCTGTAAGGTAAACACCTTAACTATTATACTAACCTCACTAGAGGCAATTTTTCCCAGACATCATGGAACGTGTACTCTTTTTGACAAGTGCCATGGTACCTTTCACATTCACCTGAGTTGCCACTGTCTGAGGCAGATGGGGCCTCAGTTTAACATCTCTTTTGAAGGACAGCACACACAGGAGTGCAACCCCCCCCCCCATGCTGCCCTGCAGTATCAGTTTTGGAAAGTCTCATTCCATTTTCAATAAAAAGTAGCAGATATTCACATCAGGTAAGTGCTTGCAAAACTGAAGTAACAACCACAATTTGCTGAGCTAGAAAGGCAAACTTTGGACAGGTTGTTCTGTAAGTGTGGAAATGTCTTGATATGGTGATTGAATATGCATGAGAATTTGCATTATAAGTACTGGTTTATGAAAGAATTCAAAGTTTTGCATGAAATCTTTTCACTAGTAACCCAATGTTTTACAGTAAAGAATTTGATCCAAGCAGAGATAATGCAGGTCAGCACATTTGTACCCTGGGCAGCATTTCTAGATGTATAGTGAGAATACAACTAAATCAATTATTTTCATGAGTTATGAAACACTTCCTGTTTAATGTGAAAAGCAAAATAGCCCTAATACATATTTGCAACTCCAAAAGACATTAAGTTATCACTAGTTTGATTTGAACAAAGCTTACACATGAGGGAAACTGAAATATCAAATTCTAATAATTCCTGAGGTATTATCAGGAAGTTGTGTAGGATTAGGAACTGTTGGAAGATACATTTTGTATAAATGAAGAATTTAAAAGTATGTTCCCATATCATTTTCCAGTTGGCAGCTGCATCTTCCTCTGTGAGGATGGATGTCCAATAACTGGAGCAATTGTGCATAGTATTATGTCTGATGTTTATTATGATATTGAATATTACTAATACTGAACATGATTGATCTAAAAGTAACTTAGAATCATCTCCAAATCAATGATGTTGACTGTTAGAACTGGTATCACTCTGACAACCATAATTCTGAATTCATATAGAGAAAATAAGTTTTAAGGTTCCACAAAGTGGAACTTTTCTTGTATATTAATACCTATGAATTCTTGATGCAAAATCTTATTTTCTAAGAAAAAATATTGATTTTAAGCATTCAGTTATCTATTTTTATACTGAGGTTTCCAATAAAAGGAATGACAAAGCTTAAAATCCCATAGTAAGTCATAAAACGTTTATGAAGTTGCTCACATCCATGATTATTTGCTTTGCTCACATCAATGATTGTTTGCTTCAGTACTAAAGAAAGCTTCCTAAAGTAATCATTGATGAATTTTATAAAAGGGAGGGTTGATTGGTTTATGTCTAGAGCTACATACAGCCACTTGCTGTAAAGCTTTTACACACAAGGCCAGTTTGTTGGCCGGCATCTTAGGAAAAGAGCCTAGTAAAATGTGAAACATTATAATACATGATAGATAAAGGCCTCCTATACTTTTGGAGGTCCATTAACTTATTAAGAGCAGTCCTTGAGATTTTATCATTCTAGATGAATAAGAAAAATAATTGATTGATTCTCTGAATGAAATCCATAGGTACTCTTGAAATCATATTGTTTATGACGTATGAAATGTTTGGAAAGCTATTCACTGTTATGATAGATACCTTGGAAAGAAGATTGAATTCTATCTTGTTCCATTTAGTACTATCTTGCTTAACTGTATTAATCTATAGATATTGAAGAATAATGTTTTATTGTCATGCATATATTTGATTCCTAAAAAGTTAATTCTCCAGTAAGGAGAATCTTTTTCATCTGATAAATCATTATTTCTGAATGCCATTCAATGAAATATTAAAGTCTGAAAACCACTTTCAAGAAATAGGAAATTATATTTTTGTAGAGGAAAGGCCATCTTGCATCCCACTCTGTGGGGAGAGACCACTAGACATACACCTTGTATATACCCACTCTGAGGCCATACAACAAACTTCAATGTTTGTCAAAAGTCATTTCTGAGCATTAGTATTTGACCAAATGGCATTTGGAAAGAATTTATTCAGCAGATTGACTATCTCCCAATGAGAAATTATTGGTTAGAGAAGCATCTGTAAGTTGTCTTGTTTACAGGTAGGTTTCAAAGAAAAAGTGGTTGATGCTTCCAAATTTAGCTTATATTTTGAGACTGAGCTATAACTGTCAACTAGCTTGAGCTGCTGTATTAAGGAAATTCTGGGTTATTCAGATAAATTAGTATATCATCCATAGGATGCACTTTTTCTCTTTTGCACTGCTATCACCCATTATCAAAGCATTCTACATGATCTGAAAAAATGAGCTCCAAAGATATTATAAAAAGGTAAAGTGTGAGTAGAATCCATGACAAGTTATTTTATAAATTTTTACAGGGGGCAGTAAGGTCATTTAATGAGATACAAGTTAAGACCAACTTATAACATGCAGTAAGCTGATTGCAAAAACATATGGGGAAATTTGATTTGGTTAAGATTTTCTTAATTAAGGAGATATGATCCCTGTCAAATACTTTACTAACAACAAAAGAAAATATAGCACTGTCTGTTGTAGAACTATCAGGGAGAAAATAGTAGCATTAGAATGATATTTTATCATACTGCTCAATTTGCTTTTCCAAATATATTTTATCTGTTCCTCTCTCATATTGTAATATAGGAAGCAAGGCTAATCATGAATCCTCTTGGTTTAACTTTGAAAGCTGCACCTCATATCAAACATTATATGGTTATCTAATTTTGAGGTTATGTATTTTGAAAATTCAGCCCCAATAGACCCATGTTCTATTCTGCTCCTGGGTACTATTTTTTTGGAGGGGATGACAAGTAATGCTTAAGCATCTGTTTTCATGTTATGTGACATTCTCTTTACATACTTCCTAGTCCAATTAATAAAGTGGCATCGTCATGCAGGATATCATTTCTGTGGCTCTGCTCTAAATCTGACATGTGCCCATGACTGTCCTTGCAAATATGCACTTTTTTATTTCACACTGTGAATTTGTATTATCACTGTAGCTTCTATCATCTCAGGTGATTCAAAATATTAGCAGAATTTAACTTTGTAGTACTACATTTTGAAGAAAGGATCCTGCAATTCTTTTGCGTTTACATGCTCGTAGGTGGTAGGCTTAAATAGCAGCAGTTAGGTCTGCTGCCTAACACGGCTTGATTCTCAAATTTGTTTCTCAGCGATTGTGCCTTCTGGGGGGAGTCTGCACATCTCTGTGTTCACATGGCTTTTTGCTAGGTGCTCTGGTTTCCTCTTGTCTCCAAAAGTTGTACTATAGTGAACTTTGCAGTCCTCTTAGTTGCCCTATTTATGCATGCCATGTGAAAGTGAGTGGGTGTGTGTGTGTATATATATATATATCTTGCAATTAGTTGGTGCCCATTCAGGATAGGTTTCTCTGCTCTGCACCTGCTTAGTGCTGGGAAAGGCTCAGCCTCAGCCATGACACTTGGATTAAGCAGGTGCCTTTCCATATGCAACAAAAATTCCACAATCTTCTGTACTTGAATATCTAGTGAGTATGATTCACTGTAACCACATCAACAGACAGATAAAACATTAAATAATTACAATTATAATAAATTAGTAATTAGAAAACTAGTACATTTCTCTTAAGCAAAACCTTAATTTATACAAGTATGTATTTCCAAAAGAGGGAAATGTAAGCTACAGCAATATGGAATGAGCTAAGTGAATATCATTTTCCAATTCAGTGTTTATTTCCCACATGAATGGACTTTTTTACATTCCTGTCATACAGATTAGATTTTATAACTGGCAATAAACCCATTTGTTTTATAAATATAAAAGTGATGAATTTAAAAAGGACTCATGGGGTTGGATTTAAAAATTGAAATTGTACAATGCAAGTAAGGGAGTTTAATTGTATACTACAGTACTGTTGGTAATAGGAAAGTATGATCCATAAAAATCTGACTGCAAATACTACTGAGTGATGCAGATAAGGAAAAGTATTTATAATAATGTATATGATCTAGTACTCTACAGCACAGCAAAATGCAAAGCAAGCATTCCATTAAGCCATGTTGGCAAATAATTAACATCCATACATGGAGAGGCATGATAGCATTGAACAAGCTACACATTACATTTTTCTGTCAGAGTGTAGTAGTAGTATTGTTTTCTGCTTGCTTTCCACACCCAGCTTCATTTAGGGGTTGTAATGCAGTCAGGGAACCAATCATACTTGTTAGTGTCCTCCAGTATGTGGACTGCTCCTACTTGCAAACGCAGTAGGTAGCTTACTGCATGTGCTGCCAGGTTACATGCTTGTACGAAGTGCCATGGTAAACCTTAAAGTGTGCAAAGCAGTTGCATAATGCAGCATACTAATGAATCACTCGTCCATGCCACGTGTGAAAGACATGCAAGAGTGCTTTAATATAGTAATAATAATAATACTATACAAAGGGAGACTGAGGGGTTTTCCCCAGGCAATAAACAAAGTGCTGATGTACTGGTCATGCTATGGGAGTTTCACCAAACAGTGACTGACGCTTCACCATTCACTATAATTCTGGAAGCAGCTCTTCTGGATGTGGGATTGTGATAAGAATGTTAGGTTTCACCGAGCCAAATGTTTTACAACACCTTAACCCAGAGTAATCTGTCATTAGAGAATGCAGACTGAGAGCCAGGGGTCTGTGCATGCCATGTTCTTGGTTAGTATATAGGAAGTGCAGTAAAAGTTCTGAACAGTGACCATTGTGTCTGTATAATGTTCCTTTTCTTAGTCATACTTTTTACACATGTTTTACATGGTCTAGAATGCCACACTGATTGAAGAAAAACAACATTCCAAATGTATAAGTACCACCTTCAGCTATGATATGGCTGTAATTACAGCTACATGTTATAACTATTGAATTATGTATTAATAATCCTACATGTAATATTTCAAATAAGTATGTTTATAGTGTCACTTTTTTACAAGGCCACTGACACATCAATTTTTCACTTTCTTAACCCAGACAGAAGCCTGCACACTTTTTACATGAATCCATTACAACCACAATTGTCTCTCAAGCTGCACAATAAATTGTCATAGATGTGGAAGCTTGGGATCCAGAAATCTGAGCTGCTTTTCGCTGACAGTGGATGTACAGACAAGCTTGAAGAAGCGCAATGCGTACATGTGACCGGGAAGGAAACCATCAAGGTATTTAAAATATTTAATCTTAAAGGTGATGAAAGAGACAAGTAGAAAATTAAAAAAAGAGACATCTGTAATATATTATGAGCCATACAAAAATCTGTCAATGGCTTTACGTTTGATTTTTCCAAGGAAGTGAGGAGTTGAAATTATAGATGTGTGTGTAACTGATATAAAAAATACAGACCATCGCTATACATTTCATGAGTTGCATGATTCATTTATCAGCAACAGAATTATTTATGGCATTAGACACGGCCAAAATAAAGGGAAAACTACTAAAAGACCCATAAATAAAAACACTGGATAACTGCAGGGGGCTTGAAATTATGAGTTTGCAGCGGAAAGAGCTTGCAGTGGAAATGGATTTGTGTAATATTAAAACTGTAGCTGCAAATAATGTTACATGAGGCATGAAAGTAAAACAGATATTTATATTAGAAATGACAATATAGAAAATCATGAGGCATCGACAATAGTGCCCAGAAGAAGCCACTTCATTAAAAGTAAATATTTGTGTGCTAAGTGTTATTGTAGCCATGCAAAAAGAAAGTGCTTAGCATTAAATCAAAATTGCAGGCTATATGTTAAATAGAATCCTTATTCAAAATAATGCAAGACATGAAATGTCTTTGACACAAAATTTCTGTTCTGTTAAAGATATGAATGAGAAAAATAACACAGAAGAAGTATTCCACTGTGGAAGAAGGTATCATAGAAACAACAAAATATAACAGCAAAATCTAGTAGAAACCACAAAACCACCACGGCAGCAGGAAGGTAAAACGTAAAAAACTTTTTATTAAAAGGTTAGCGCTTTCATGCTAATAAGAGCACTTCTTCAGACCATAATGAATCACAATAAAACAATATATATATATTATAACATTTCACAAAACAGCCTATAACAAAACAATATCAATTAACTCATTTAAACAGCTTCACCCTTTCAAAATAGGTGTTAAAGGGACATATCCATTTAACCCTGGATGTACATCGCCATGTAGTCTCACTATCCTCTCTGTTCTAGGACATTATTAAGGTCCCCCAACCTAACATTGTGTTTCACCTGGTCCAATACCCTAAACTTAAAAATATGTAAGTCTCCTGCTTTATATACATGATGTGTAGAGCATTCTTCAAATCTTTATTTCTGATGGCCTGCAAATGTTCCCTAATTCTCTCTCTCAGCTTTCTCACCATTTTACCTATATAGAAACTGCAGCATGACTGGCAAGTAACCAGATACACCACATTAGAACTGGAACAAGTGGCTCTTATATATAACCGATGGTTATAGTTAGTAACAGGGTGAACAAAAGTATGCTGACTATCTATAAGATGACAAAAATTACAACTACCACAAGGAGAGGTACCTCCTGGGTCTTGTGTTTCCAAGGGACTTCTCTTTTCATAACAAAGAAGGCGTTTCAAGGAATGTTTGTTCTTGAACACAAAATGTGGTGTCCGTCCTACTACCTGCCTATCTTTTCTTCTGACAACAACACAAGCCAATTTTTTTTGATTATATCACACAAAACATCACTGGTGTATTGCATCAAGAATTTAACATAATCATTATGGTTAATTTGTGATTGTTGTCCCTGATTCAAACTTTCTGTTCTCCCAAAATAGGGTCTGGCTGAGGAATTTCTCAAACATTCCGCATCTTTGGCCATTTTGTTCACTTCATTCTCTCAATAACCCCTATTCTTGAATTCCTGTTTCAAGGTAGAAAGGTCAGATTCAAATATTTCTTGAACGCTGTTCAATCTTGACATTCGCATTCCTTGGTCCTTCAAAACATTCTTGAACACCCTTGTCAGATGCATGCTGTGTCTATTAAGTGTGGTATTAACTCGACAAGTTTTTATGCATAGCTTAGTAGCTGTCATCCCATTTTCTAGTGGGAAAACCTCTACATCCAGGTATTCCATACTGGTGTATGAATGTCTATAAGTAAATCTCAAAAAACTAATGGTAGATTGCAAATAATCTATAAATTCAGGGATCAAAGCTTCAGGTCCTTGCCACAACAGAAAAAGGTAATTGACAAACCTTTTAAAAAAGGTGATATACTGAGAGTACTTGTTATTATGTATAACAAATGTCTGCTCCCAATAAGACATTACTAAACTGGCATAGCTGTTAGTGCAGGGTGTGCCCATGGCCACACCCTGCTTCTGCCAATAATATTGTCTATCAAAAAGAAATATATGTGAATGAGAAAAAACATGAACTGCTTGTGAGTACTACAGAAATATAGGAAATGCAAGGACAATGTACTTTTCCTTGCATAGGAACCTTGCTTCCTTGCTTGAGAAGAGGAGCTGCACTAAAATGTTTATTAATAGCAAATATTTTGTCTTTAAGCGTGATACATGTTTAGAATGTAATACTTTGTCAGAGTCTACATTTAAAACATTGCTGTTATAAAGTAAAGTGTTTAAATCACCTTCTTCTTTACTGCCTTATTTATGGCACAAAGTATAGCCTGTAAGTCAATTTACTTTCAGCTTTCTAGATTTTCTCAAAATGTCCAGATTTTTGCCTCTTATTTTTGGTCTGTTCCTCATAAACTGTTGTCCTCTGGCAAATCAGTGAGGACTGATGTCACAAAATAATGACATGCATTTGAGTTTCAGACTTTATATCCTTTGGAAAATGTATGCTTATGCAGAGCCTGTTATTCTAACAATTTTCTATATTTAGAAGAGCAATATTTAAAATGTGTCCCTGATTTTGAGCCTTTCATCATCATCATCAAAACCTTTTTCCCATTTTCTTCATGGGGTTGGGATGTTGCTTCGTCTCTTGCTATCTCTCTCTCTCTCTCTCTCCTACCTTCCTCAGCAGTGATGTTTAACTGTCATAGGTCTTTGCTCACACACTCCATCCATCTTTTTGCTAGATGCCCTCTTTTTCTCTTGCCTTCTTCTTTATTGTCTCAAATCTCCTTCACCAGATGATATTCTGTTTTTCTGCTGATGTGCCTGAAGCACTGTAATCTGTTCACTTTGATTTTCTCTCCAATTGGAGCTACATGGGCTTCTGCTCTGATGTCCTTAATTCTTTGTCTGTCCCACAATGTGAATCCTACTACCCATCTCAAGCACTTCATTTTCATCACCACTAGCTTCCTTAACAGCTCTGCCTTCACTACTCATGTTTCTGTATCATACAGTATTTTTGGTCGCATCATTGTTTTGTATACCTTACTTTTCAGCTTCTTTGGCATTCTTCATCACACACACTATTCTTGACAGTCTCTGCCAGCTGACTGCGGGCCCTCTGAATTGAGCTTTTCCTGACCATTCAGACATCATTTTTCCAAAACCACCCCTCTCAAAAGCATGATGCTGCAAACCTGATACACTATTTCCCCTCATAGTTCAATTCTCAGCTTCTTCTGTTTTACCCCATTTAATGTCTTGACAACTGTCTTATGTGTACTTTGTTTCTTCCTGTGTGCCTTCAGTTTTGCATCCCATTCCCATATCATTTGCTGAAGTTCTTGCTCAGATTCTGGTTGTAATGCCACATCATCTGCATATAGCAACCTTGTTGATTTGTCCCCTTCAACTTGTTTGCTAATGTAGTCCATCACAAGTCAAAACTAATAGGTTTGTACTTAACTATATTCAGCTTATGACCCACACTTTTTCGAAACTAAAGTTATAGAACATACTTTCCAACAACCGGGGACTTTTCTGGCAGTTAGAGCTCTAATGAAAATTGTATGAAAGATGAGAGTTAATTCATACTGAAGACTGGAAGTTAAAACATCAGGTATATTATCTAGTCCCCTCAGTTTTACTCATAGCCTCATTCACTATGGATTCTGATATTATTTGACATTTACTCCTACTAAGAGTGATGTACTTATTAATCAGTAAGGTGTACCTCCTCTTAAAATTATTCAAATTAGAGAAATATTGATTAGATATATTAACAAAAATCAAAGATTGAGACATTAATTTGCCTTGACGCATAATAGAGGAAATTGGATTACCTAGTCTTAGTCATGCTATTTTAGTTTCAGAACATACCCTTTAGTAACTAGTAGAAATGTAAATGCCTGACAAATTTCATTAACTGTTTTCCTGTTTCAACAATCTGGATACTTTTTGAATATAATTTAGTTAACTGCAAATTCCACCAATATGGGCATATATGCTAATTTTTAATACACATTCTTGCAGATTCTCTATAACAGCTCAAAAGAATATTGTCCAATAAAGAATAACTATGCTCACTGTCAAAATGCATTAAGCCATATGAACTATAATGCAGTAGAACGTTGGAAATCTCATTATAATCCATAAGATCAAAATTAAATGAGATTGACTCCAGTAGTTGTAAATGTGTTTCCCCTTTACTTTGACCCATCAGTATAATATAAATGGACTAGGACTGCAAACATTCAAGTTATAAAATGCCTGATGGCAATTGCATCAGGAATGGGTACCAAATAAAGGTGAAACCTAAGACCAAAAAGATGCCATTGCAGATAGATTTAGGACCTAAATAGAGAGACCTGGATAAAGCAGAATAATTTCAGCTTTAAAACATTTGTTAACTATCCATTGATAAATGCATCACATAATATATGCAATTTACCCTTGAGGGCATAATAATTTTCCACCACAATGGTTGTTGAATGCTCCATGAGACACAAGCTGTCAGACTCTACTGTCTGTGAACATGTTTCACCTTCACTTAAAAAGCAGTATTAACTATTGTGTATACATGTGAGAAATTCCATTAGTATAATTATGGTAAACTACTATTAGTCAAGACAGATGCTAAATCACAGCAGAATGTACTCAGGACATCACAATGCACTACTTAGACTGCAAAGTATGTTGTGGCATCTACAAATGTGTAACTTTTACAGGCCCAGCAAAACAAAAATACTTACTATCAAGCTGTTATGCAGCTAATAGGATTAAAAAAGATGATCTTGTGCAGTAAGATTTAGAAATCTGCTGCATTATTCCACAGCTACCAATGTCTTATGAAAAGATTATAGTGCTTAAAATTGAACATTAGAAGTGACAGAGAGAGAGAGAGAGAGAGAGAGAGAGAGAGAGTGAGAGAGAAGAGAATGATGCAATTACTCAGGGCAAAAAAAAAATAAAACATTGGCCAGATCAATTAGCAACTGTGCATTCAGATAAATGTATTATCAATACAACGTTGAAATCAATTTCATTCAAGGTCTCATGCTCAGTTGTGATAAAATGATTATACCTAACTTGGTGACAGAAAACATGCTGGAGAAAATCCATGAATTATATTATGGCATTGTTCAGTGTAAAATAAGAAGCCAAGATGTTCTCTATTGGCCAAAAATATCAGAGTGGAGAGAGAAAAGAATGTAAAACTGTCAGCTATGCAGCAAGTTCCATAATTTAAATCATAAAAAAGATGACATAACATAATTGCCATGAACCAAGTGTGACACAGATCTTTTTCAGTTCAAAGATGAGTTACATTTGTTATGTATTAACTAGCACATGTAGGTAGTTAAACTGAAAGACGCCAACGATACTACTTTGACTGCAGGTTTGGAGGACTATTTTTGCTAGATATGGGATTCCAAAGACTGTAATTTGAGATAACTGTCTGTAGTTCCCTGGCCAAGAGTTTAGAAACTTTGTTTGCGATTGAGACTTCAGATAGATGACAAGTAGCCTGAGTGATCCACAGAATAAGGATCAGGTAGAAAGACTGATACAAGCAATCAAAAACCTACTGAAAAACAATGATAAATATGATTACTATCTATCAATGCCAGAATACAGAATATATCTTTTGCCAGTACTATTACTCATGAGCAGAAGGCTTAGAAGTAAATTAGCTACTGCTTCTAGTCTTATTACAGAGCATGTAAGTAATGTAGTATAATTACTTTTGAAGTATTCAACGAAGATCAAAACCAATATTATAAAAGGGGTCTATATTAGCAAAGCGAAAAACCCTATGTGCGAATACCAAAACATTTCACCTATACCGTGAACCGAGAAAATCCCGAATGCACTAAACCTGCTGAAAAAAAAATCGAACTGTCATATTCGGCCAACCCCACCACCCACTACATACTACCTACCCAAACAAAATAAATAAACCACATACATACACTAACCAAACCCTACTTCTAACCTAAACTAAAGCACCAAAACCCCAGCTCTAACACTACACTAAACCCCACAAACACAACTATCTATGCACTCTCCTTACCCCTCCTTAACCCTAAGGTCCATAACTACCGCACACATCCCCTACAGACATACACCTAAACAAAATAAAAGCACCAAAACCCTACCTCCAACACTACACTAAACCCCGCAAACACAACTATCTATGCACTCTCCTTAACCCCTCCCTAACCCTAAAGTCCATAACTACCTCACACATCCCCTACAGACATACATCTAAACAAAATAAAAGCACCAAAACCCTACCTCCAACACTACACTAAACCCCACAAACACAACTATCTATGCACTCTCCTTAACCCCTCCCTAACCCTAAGATCCATAACTACCGCACACATCCCCTACAGACATACACCTAAATAAAATAAATAATACACATGCATACACTTAAAAAAACCCTACACCTAACACTACACTAACTCTTACATACAGTAACTATCTATGCACTTACCTTATCCAAAATCCTAACACTAAAGTCTTATCTATCGCACACTTACCTTACGGAACTGTACCACAGATGGGCCAACCAAAACAAATCAACATTTCGAAATTCGAGGTTTTGACCATTCTGGGTTTACATACTTCGCGCAATGCAGTTCGACGTCTTCCTATTGGCCTAAAATGATTTTCAATCGTGTAATAGGAACCCTATAAATGAGCACTCATAGGTTTGTCTTATGTGACCCACAAGATAAAGTGAAAATACAGACCCAGAAAGAAAATATTGCACGACAATCAGATAATGTTACATTTCGTTTAATGGAAAAAAACAAGCACTGAAATTTAGGAAAAACTACAGTGAAATGTAAGCCCTCATTACCACTCGCAATAGCTGTTTCCAGTTCAGAGACAGCCCTACCACAGTGCTTTACCAGAATGAGATGCAGCACTGTAGTGACTGTCTCTCTGGGTAGTGCAGCTGTAAATGGGCAGTTTGGAAGAGAGGCGTTTGATAATGAGTCATGTGTTCTCCCTCTGGAAATGTTTAAAATAAGTGATTTATATGACTGAGCACTTCATGAAAATACTCGGATTTATAAATAACCACTATCAGCCACATTAATTACCATGAAATGTTCAACCATTACTTTCAATGAGTGAAATCACATTATAAATAAGTGCCGCGGAGTTTGTGTGTGTGAGTGCATGCATGTGGCTGTGTGCATGAGTAGGTATAAAGGTGTGAATGGTATCAGATGAGTTTCTGTGTGTGATTTTTGTGTGTGTGTATGTGTGTGTGTGTGTGTGTGTGTGTGTGTGTGTGTGTGTGTGTGTGTGTGTGTGTGAATGAAAATGAGCATGAGTGCAATTGGGTATGCTTAATGTGCTGGTGAGTGAGTTTGTGTGTGTGTGTGTGTCTGGTAGGGGGGATTCCATACCTCTCAACTCCCCCTAGATTAACAGGCAGTGGCTGAATTTGTGGGAAGCACCACACACCACGTACCCTTTTTAAATATTACTTTGAATCATTTAAAAAGTGAATGGAACATATTTTGCAGCAAGAAGTTGTAAGTGAAGAATATGATTTATGGAATTCAAATGTCTGATATAACTGACTGCCTGTAAGGGTGCGGGAGAAGAGATGGCAGTTCCAGAGACAAAGTCAAGGATGTTCTGTGATATCAGCAGCAGTTGAAAGGTATTGGGATATGTGTGTGTGTGTGTGTGTGTGTGTGTGTGTGTGTGTGTGTGTGTGTATTTGGATGAGCATATATGTGTGGGAGAGTGAATGATGGGAGTCACTATGCCAATGCAATGCATGGGCCACTGCCAGTGGTTACTGTAGGAAATTGCTTGTTAGCACTTGAGGTAATTATTTATTTATTTATTTTACATTTGTTGACCGGGCTAGTCCAACTGGATATATGTCCATTTTCAGTGGAGGCCCGAGGAGAAAAGCTCCAACAAACACAGAAAAAAAAAACACAATATCATTTATAATATGAGACATTTACAAATACAGCTAAATTGACATATACTAATCACATTTAATTACATTTTGTTGCATTTCAGTAAAACAGGAATCATGGTACATTTCAGCTATGATTAGCCATTCGAACACATTTCCTAATAAAAATTTGTATAAGAGAAAACTTTGTATTTAGAGAGACTAGACACAGTGTATTTTAAGAGAATAAATCCAGACACAGAGTAGATAAAGAGAAAAAAAACCCTATAATAGAATATGTAGAAGCTTATAAGTAGTCTGGGATAAGCAGAGCTAAGTTTAATCTGATGGATAGATGCCTAGTCAGGTTTAGTACAGGGGCACAACCAGTGTGTTGTAAGGTAGAGTTTCAGTCTATTTTTGAAGAGTGATGGAGAGGGAATAGAGGAAAGGTTACTAGGGAGAAGATTCCAAGTTTTACCAACAGCATTAGAGAAAAGAGATTCACCAGCCTTGTTGTTAGATTTAGAGGTATGTAGAAGATTTTTATGTGAGGAACGTAGTGATTTCAGATTTGTATATGGAGTGATGAGGGTAGATAAAATAGGAGTACTGAATGGTTTATAGAGAGTTTTATGGGCAATGGTTAGTTGATGGAATTTAATCACGTTTTGTAGTTCAAGCCATCCTAGCTGCTTTATATTTATGCAGTGGTGGGTTCTGTAAGGGTATCCTGTTGCAAATCTAGCGATGTTATTGTAGGATGTTTCCAGTTTGCTGAGGTTATTTTTTGAAAGGTTAGTAAAAATAGGTGAGGCATAGAGGAGAGTAGAGATTAGATGATTGTGAGCTATGGTTGTTCTAGCTGTATGGGAAAGGTAAGGTTTAATCCTATAGAGGGAGCCAAGTTTTTTGTTGACAGTTTTTATTGTATTGTTGATATGAAATTAAAAAGAGAAAGGAGACAAGTGCATTATTTAAACATTCTGTTGAATGTGTAGGTTTTACTGATTTCAAGTTTGGAATTTTGGAATTTATCAAAACAGACCCAAGGGGAGGTGATGTTAAGAACATCTTACTTCAGAAGGAAATTAAATGGCAACTGAGGTTAAAATCAAACATCCCTCCTGGGCTCAATGAGTACACAAACATAAAAGCCATTTTAGTAGATAAAGCTTCGAGGGTTTAAATATTAGTTATTATAGTAGATATACACAGCTTGATGTTATTTACGAATGTACAAACAGCATATTTACATATACCCTTGGATATATTACATATAGTAACAGGTGGAATTTAAATTCCTAGGTGCAGATTTAGTTATATTTCTACTGAAAATCTAGTATTTTTAAAAAGATCTTCACCTAGCACATGTATTTTTATATAAAAGTATATTTAATATTTAAAAGTGTGTATAACATACAACTTTTTTACTTTTTACCTTTGCATATTCCCATATAGAAAAAGTATATTTATTTTTATAAATTAATTCAATGTATTTAATAGTAAATAAGATTTAATATTATACATTAATTATTATACATTGTAAACATTGAACCTGTATAAAAATAACAAGTAAACAGGATTCAACAAATATGGTTTTTATATACAACAGAACTCCTTTTAAACATACAAGGTTTGTGCTTAACCAAGTATGCATTTTTTATATGCACTGTTTATATTGTTTTAAAAGTTCGTATTTTACTACATGTACAGTTCATAAGTCTTCACAACTTACATTCACTTCAGATGTTTATATAACACAAATAACTAAATGTATATTATAACACTAATTGTTTTATTTTATTTTAAATCAATGCATAAATTTAGAACATTATTACAAAGAATAGGCACATAGCACTTTATAAAGTCAAATTTACCGGACATTTCCTGTTTGACTTTCAAATCAAATCACTATATATGAAATGAAACCTATTTATTTTGAGCTTTTGCTTTAAAATGCTATATGAAGTTGTTTTAATTATGTAATTGTTATTCAATTTCCGGTTTAGAACTAATTTATCAATTAACTTTTCAAAAAAAACTGTATAAAAACAAGAGGCACCATACATTTATCATTCTGATGAAGTCTGCATACTGCAGACGAAAGCGCTAAATCTGTATAAACTGATTTTATTATTGTGATTAAAATATTGAGGTCTGTTCACACGGAATTTTCATTTTATTTTTCCTTGTGGAGTACTACATCTTTTGTGTATTGTTGATATGGGTGTCAAAGTTCAGATTGTTATCTATGGTGATACCCAACAGTTTGGTGGTTGGCTCCGGTGATATAATGATACCATTGGTAGATGCAACTGAGAAATCAAGTGGAGAGGATTTGTGAGTCAGATTAAAGAGGAGGAGTTTAGTTTTTTTGGGGGTTCAAAAGAAGGCAACGCTGTGTAAACCATTGTTCAACTGTGTTAAATGTCTTCTGGGTAAGAGGAGTTCATATGTGGATTTGGCTGAGCATATTAGTGTAGAGTCATCAGCATATTGTATGCATGTGGCTTGGGGGATGGCTAGATGAAGGTTGTTAATAAATATTGAGAAGAGGAGAGGTCCTAGTATGGACCCTTGAGGGACACCTAGGGTAACTGGTTGTAGGCTAGAAAGAGTCTTATGCCAAATTACTGCTTGTTG
This sequence comes from Protopterus annectens, assembly GCF_019279795.1. Lineage (NCBI taxonomy): Eukaryota > Metazoa > Chordata > Ceratodontiformes > Protopteridae > Protopterus > Protopterus annectens. Next base: position 756,018,534 of record NC_056737.1, read on the forward strand.
TCTTTTGTCTAGGTAGGACTGGAACCATTTTATGGTAGGTGCATCTAAAGATAGGGATTTGAATATGTTAATGAGAATCTGATGATTGACCATGTCAAATGCTTTGGACAGGTCAATGAATAGTGCTGAAGAAAGGTTATTAAGGTTACGATTTTTGTTTATGCAATCTATAAAGGAAAGAAGGGCAGTGGTGGTGCTATGTGAAGGTCTGAAGCCATGTTGAGAGCTGGAAAGTAAGTTATTTTGAGTTAAGTGGTCAAGTAATTGCCTATGGATACATTTCTCCATGATCTTTGCCAAGGGTGAAAGAAGGGCAATAGGGCGGTAGTTGGAGAGCTCATAAGAGTTTCCACCTTTATGGAGGGGGATAATATGAGAGACTTTCCATAAGCTAGGTATGTGACCTTCAGTAATAGTCCTATTGATCAGAATGGAAATAGGATAAGCTAAAGCTTTGGCTGATAGCCGTAGGAAATCAGCAGGTAGTTGATCTGCTGAGGGAGAGCATGGTTTTAGTTTTTGTATAAGGGTTAGAATATATGTAGTTGGTACAGGTGTCAAGTGAAAAGGAGGGGGTGAGGTAGAGTTATAGGAAGGCAGAGTAAAGCTATTTGGTGATAACTGACTAGCTAGTGTTTGGATAGTATTAGTAAAGAAGGTATTAATTGTATTGGCTATATTCATGGGATTAGTATGGTCAGTATTTTGAGGGTTAGGTGTGGAGGAATGACCTGGGTGGAGTAATTGATTAATGCTAGTCCAGAATTTTTGAAGGTTATTTTGATTAGTTTGTTGGAATTGTTGGTAGTAATGTCTTTTATCAGAAAGTATAGCTTTCTTAGTGTCATTTCTTAACTGTCTAAAGGTTTGTTGGTCAACGGGGTTTTTAGTCATTCTCCATTTGGCCCAATGTTTATTTCTAAGGTGCATTTTCTTTTTGGTTACTTTTGAAAGCCATAGGGCAGACTTGGTTTTAACTCTAATGAATCTGGTTGGAGCATGTTGGTTGAGAATGGTGAGGAAGTTAGAGTTAAAGTAATTGATGGCTTCTTCTAAAGAGAGGTGTTTTAATGGAGACCAATTGCAGGCTCTTAGTTCTAGTTCAAATAGCTCAGGGTGAAAGTTCTGTTTGGATCTAATATTTTTGACAGATGTTGGATTGGGAGTATGGGTTTTGTGCCTGATAATATAGGTAAGTAAGTGGTCACTTATATCATCAGGGTGGGTTCCTGAATCGTAATTTTGATTCTGATGGTTAATGAGAATCCAGTCTAATATTCTTCCTTTCTGGTTAGCTTTATTGATCCTGGTGGGGGATGTAATAGTTTGAGAGAACCCATATAGGTTAATGTGGGTTGTAGGGAGGCTGCTACAATAGCAGTTCCAGTCAATGTTTATGTCTCCTAGGATTATGGTTTCTTGAGGCAAGTGTTGGGATAGCCAGCAAAGAGTATTTTCCATGGTGGCAATGTTATTACCAGGAGGAAGATACATGCAGATGATATAGATGGATTTGGCATTGTTAATATGAAGTTTGGAGATGAGGATTTCAGCATTAAAATCGAGATGTATTTTACAGTTGTAAGTGGTTAATTGTAAGCCTGATTTAAATAGAATAGCTACCCCTCCTCCTTTCTTGGCTACTCGGTTGTGTCTTAGTATGTTATATCCAGGTGGGATAATTTCATTATCTTTGGTAGCAAGTTTTAACCATGTTTCTGTTAGGCAGGGGATATCAAAGGAATATAATTCTACTAGAGCTTGAAGTTGAGGAATTTTATTGTTTATGCTACGTATATTGAGATGGGCTACTTGTAGGGAGTTAGATGTTTTAGTAAGAGAATTGTTAAAGTAGGGATTTTGGTTAAGGAGAGTACTAGGAGATGTTGTAGGGCCTGGGTTAGGGTGGATATCTCCAGCTTTTATTGAGAGTATTAATCTTATATAGCTTGGGTTAGAGAATTTGTTGTATAGAAGTGGATTTTCCTGAGATTAAGTGTGTTATATTTAATATGTAGTATTCTATGATACTTTGCAAGTAGATAGTTGGGTGAAGATGTTATATTAGCATGGTTCAAGAAAAGTGGAAGGGAAAGAGCATTGGTTTCCTTATTAGGATAGTGATGGTCTAGATGTAGTGGGTATTCATAGGAAGTGAGTAAGTAGGCAATGGTTAGAGGAAGAAGTAGTAGTAGTGTGAATAAAAGTAGGATACAAAAAGGTGTGGGATGTTTAAACATTGTGGAGATTTACTATTGGATGAATATAGGTATAATTTAGAAGTATAGGGGTGAGGATGGAGAAAGTGAGAAGGTTGTGGTAAGAGAGGGAAGTGTTAAGAGAGGTAGCTATAAGAGAATGTGAGAAAGGTGGTTGAGTGTTCTGAGTGTATTTGGAAAAAGGAAGAGGTGTGGCCAGCAGATTCTAGAAGTTAAAGGAAGAGGTGTGGCCAGGAGATTCTAGAAGTTAATGGAAGAGGAAGAGGTGTCTTTAAGTAAGTATAAGAGTAGGATCCATGGGGGTGGGTGAGAATTGGGGGTAGGGAGGAGAGCGGAGTGAGCCCACAGGGCGAACGGAGTGGGTTGAGACAGCTACAGATGCAGTTATAAAAAATAATCAGCACAACTGTCTCCAGAAGGTAAGCTTATAAGACAGGAGTGGGAAAAGGTTAATTAGAGTTAAACCTAGAAGAGGTAGGTGTAGTCAGTAGAAGTAGAGGGTGAAGTAAGAATGACTATTAGTAGTTAAGGAATAGCAGGAGAAGTGTAATTATCAGGGCAAGAGACACAAGAAAGAGAAAATAGCTGGGGTAAGGAGCCCCCTAGTGGACAAGTCTGATAATTACAAGGCTGATAAGAGAGGGAGTTAAAGTACAAACAAGGAGAAAACTAGGTAGACAAGGAAGGTTTAAAAAATCACAGAAGAGTTCAAAGACATGCAGACCAGTTGATAATGAGGTCTTTTCTCGCTGTGGCTAACTTGTCTGTGAATCACTGGTTTCCAAAAACGTGTTAAAGTGGCCTTCTTTTTACAGCCTTACCATTCACATTCTGTCATTTTTGAATCCCAGCCAAGAACAGGATCTAGAAACCTATTGGAGAAACAGAATTTAGTCTAGACACCACATCAACAATGGCAAAGCAGAATATAGAGCAGTGATGGTGAACCATTTGGGATCGGAGTGTCAAAAATTTGGAAAATGCCTAACTTGACTCTGCTGGTCTGTCACTGCTTCCACCCCCTAAAAAAATAAGAATAAAAATAAATAAAACAGCATAGATTTCAATACATCAGGGATAAACTTAAACAGAATCAGGTACAATTATAGAAATAAGAGAAATGGGCAGTTTTAAACTACTAGTACTATTAATTTGAGACATTGACAGAAAAAAATGAACGTGAATTAAAATACATTTTCTGAAGTAAAATATGTCTATAAATCTAATTATTGTCATTATTAAGTATAAAAAGTCAACAGTTTTTTGAAGGGATTAAGAGGGACAGTTGAGAGGAATGTAAAATAATGCACACTTAGAAATGCAGACTACTTGCACTTTGCAGAAGTGTAACCATGAAGAGAAAACAATGTCAGCACTGCCCTTTGCAGACTGTATTGCGATAGTATACTGAAATAATCTTTGAGGTTAATAATATGCTTACCTCTGCAGCAGTATTGTTGAACTGGCTCCTGGCACAAAATAATTCAATGCACTTCACATGAGCAATGAATGCAAAATCAGTTCCTTTGATAACTTGGGTGTTGGTGAAAGCTGGTGTTTCACCCAAGCTGTCGTGGCATGTCACCTTTGACACATGTGTCATAGATTTTCCATCACTGATATAGAGTAAGATTTGTTTAGTAAAAACATTATACCACCTTTTCAGAGTGAGAATTATCCTAAAGTTACTCAAGCAGTCAATATTAAAAATTCTAGTCAGTGTTTCAGAGAAGTGACTGGAGAGATCAGAAGAAGAGTTCACTGAGAAGTCAAAGAAACAAGCCAGACATTTAAATGACAACATTTGGAAAATAATCTATAAGCCTCTTCACTATAGTGAGTGCACCTGCTTATTGGTTCCCTAATTGCAACAAAAGGCAGATAATGCATAATATACTATGAAGAGTTATGTAAAATTAATTGATTAAACCATGACATGTTACATTATTCCTGATATATTTTTTATTTTATCAGAAGTCTGCATACAGAAATGCTGCTACATCATTTAGATGTGTATGTACTGTATCATGGCTTATTAACAGTGGTGTAGACATTAACATAAAATTGTAGTTGAGAGTTACAATAAGGATTCTGGACAGTAAACACCATGCCTTTTTAAAGCCTTTTTTTCTTGGCCATTATGAGTATACTTTTAAGAAGTATTTTATGGTATTGTGTAATGCAAATAGTGGTGGAAGTGGGCATCCCTGCCTCACAGCTTGCCTAATATCACAGTTTTCTGAAACAAAAGGGCACAGTTTGGCTCATGACTGATCCTTCTTATGTAACCCTTCAGTATCAAAACTTGGTGCAATTTGAGGGGGGTAGTAGATGTTTTGCAAGATAAGGAGATAATGGTCCGGTACCTTCAAGATTTGTTTCAAACTGAGATCAGACTTTTGCTACTGGGGTGAACCTTTCCCCTGGCTTTTGAGGTCATGGATATGAGTACAAGTTTCCATGATGGTAGGAATCATCACTGTCTATGAACAATAAGACACATTTAGCTAACCCGAAAATATTTCCAGTTGCTTTATGTGGGGCCTAGATTGCCAAAGGCTTACTTTAATTCCAGAGCAGAAATGGTTTACATGAACAGAAGTTTTGCTCATCTTTTAATTCCACTAACAACAGCCCACAAAATGATATTAATTGTTATCCATCTATCCTATACCTGAAAATTTAGGTTAACCTGAACATTGTTAAAAACCTGGTTGATATTTCTAGGGGAGTATGCATCCCCTTGTGTATTTTAACTTTTTAGTGTAGCCCTACTTATCAATCACTTGGTGGTTGAAGAAAAAGCTGCCTGTACATGCTGAAGGCTTGCAGCAATTTTAAGGTGTGCTGTTTCATTGGCTTTGTGCTTTACAGCCTGTATTAAATGCCAATGTTCATCAGAAAGCTGTCCTGCATTGCTCACAAGGAGCTGTAGAAGTGCCAGGATACCACCTTTTCTGCTACATGTAGGCACACATTCCTTGCATCGCACTTAAGATGCATAAGCATATAATTATCCTTGTGTGTTTCTCATAAGCTAACACCCTATCTCAAAAAAGCTTCTTAATACACATGAGTTTAATACAAAATTGTAATGCATTTCACTACCTTGAAAGGTTGGAAATTTGGGATTTTTCTGACCCACCACAGAGGCATTTATTTTCAAATGTTCAAAGATAGGGGAGGGCATTGCCCCTGAAGAATAACATGATGCAGTCAGCATATACCTGACCATTTCTAATTGATGCACAATGTACAACAGAGAATTGGGTCAGTGAGGCCTAACTTGCATGCGGAGGAAAGCTAAAATCCATCAAATGTTTAGTCATAGTAAACCACCTTAAAAACCTTGTTGTTGTTGTTTATGTCATAACTTTGTGGCCTAATGAGTCTAAACTATTAAAGTTAACATTCACATCTCCCATCAAGATTACAAATCTCATCAAATTTTTGTTGTCAATGTTTGTGGGCAGTGCCTTGATTAAAAAAAAATGCATCCCATAATAATTTATATACCACCTAGACAGACAGCAGAGCATGGTAGCAAGTCATCCACTCCCTCATATATAGTACTACCACCCTTCTCTATTCATGTTATTTAATGAGGAAGCAGTGGTTACCTGACAGCATCTCCTGGAGAACTTATTATATTCTTCCACGCATTAGTACTTCTTGAACAAACAACATCCATGTGGGTGGATAAGATGCTGGAACAACCTGCAATGCATCCTTGAATTATTTACTCAATTTATATTTAAAGAATGTATTCTCACCCTAATAATTTATTTTATTTTTATTTTATTTGATTTCAGTTTGATTACCGGGGAAGTCCACTGGGCCAAGAAGAACCCATTTTCAGTGGAGGCCCGGGGAGAAAAGCTCCAAAGGCAGTACAAAGGAATATAATGCATGAGAAGAATACAAAAGAATGTCCACACAGCAAGAATACATAGTAAGATCACTGCAAACGCAAATTTACAATAGACTGTACACACAGCAAAAAATACAGAGAAGAACACAGAAAATGCTAAAAAACAAAATTTTTTTTTTTTTTTTTGTGAACAAAATTTGCAAATTTTTCAATGTTTTCATCCTTATAGTGAAGTTAGAGTCAGCTAAAAGTATTTAGCTAGAATTAGAGTGAATAAGGTGCAAGAGTACAGAAGCTTAGTTTATGAGAACCTTGGAATTACGTAGGGTGAAAGCAAGAACATTTCCATTTTGAAGATAGGTGTAAGAAAAGTTGGGTTTTAAAGTATTCTGTGTTAGGTATGGTTCTAACAGAAGGAGGGAGAGAGTTCCATTTCCTACCTAGAGGGAAGGATAGTAGTTGCTGGCCAGCGGGATGTTTAGGTCTGGGGATGGAGATTAGATTTTGGTGTTCGGATCTTAATGATCGGTTGGGAATGTAAGGGGGAAGGATGTTGGATAGAGCAGGGCATTTTTCTGGGTAGAATATTAATTTATGAGTGGTTGTTAGTTGGAGATAGTCAAGGTGGTTTGGGAGTTCTAGCCAGTTTAGAGATTGAAGGGAGAGGCAGTGGTGGGTTGAGTTTTTGGATTTAGTGGCAAATTTAGAGATTTTATTATAACAAGCTTCAAGTTTGGATGAGAGGGAGGCAGACAGATTAGTTAGGAGAGGGGCTCCATAAAGTAGAGAGGGAAGGAGGTAGGAAGTAGCTAAGGTTTGCCTAGAGGATTTTGAAAGAAATAGATTATTTCTGTAGAGCATACCTAACTTTTGGTGTTTTTTTTTTATGTTTTGTTGAATGTGGAGGTCGAAAATTAAACCTATAATCCTATATTAAAAGCTATTTTGCTGAATTAAATGGAGATTGGGTTAGAAACAAAAATGACCATCCTGTACAACAACAGTACTGGTGGAATACTAAACCAAGAGGAAAAACTGTTGACCACCTAGATTCATATTCCTAACTGAGGCAAAAAGAAAAAGAAAAGAAAAGAATTACAGGACATTATAGCAGAACTGAGAGAGACACAAAGATGTCTGGTCATCTGAAGCAAAACAAAACTGATGGACAAAATATTTACATCAATATTCTAGAAGTCTTCTGGATACTCACAAATTCTTATTTATCCAGTATGGATGAACTAGAAAAAGGGTAAAGGAAAAAAAAGAATGGAGAGCAAAATGGAGCCAGAAGGCAACCCCATAAACAGCAAAAGCAGGTGGCAAATGCAGTGAAGCAAAAGACCCTTAATTTGTATGTGCTGCACGTCCGCCAAACCTGGAACATAATAATATTTTAGTTGCTTTTACCAAAACCTTACATATTCCAAGAGGAGGGACACAGCATACTAAGGTCACACAAGCACAACTCTCTAAAACAAGGAAGGGTACCAAAACCAAAAAGGGTGAGAACTTATAAACCAGTTGCCAACATAAATAGTCATACTTTCCATTAAGTCCAAGGGACCAAGACGAATATTAACTTGGCTCAATCATAGTGGTACAGTTTACTTCCCACATCTGAAATTAAAAGACTAAGCAGGCATCTTTGAAGGACAGTGTTGACTGTGATTATCAAGCATCACAAACATATAAAACATGTCAACATCATTAGGGATCATATTTTGTTAGAACTAGATGTGGTTAATTGCCTTGGTTACATCAAATTCCTTGAAAACAGGGCTCAGGCCCTGTACCTTCCTCATTTATATAAACTACAGTGCTGTTCCAACACTCTAGCTGTATTTTGTTTTACCCTTTATGGGAATAGAACCTACAGTCTTTTGCACCAAATGTGAGTGTGCTGCCCGTTACACCATTGACACTGCTTGCTCTGACTGAGGTGCCCTCCATCCTTCCCAAAGTGCCAATCAAGCAAAGTCTCTCGCCACTCATAACCAAGGACCAAAGTGAATGGACCAGTAAAGTTTTCCTGTCAAAAGCTGAGAACATGCCAACACTCATTCTGTCAGGAGATATTAAACTAGGTGGATATTGGTCAAAATAACAGCCTTGGTAGCCCTGAATATATTCTTAAATTTTCATTCTACATAATCATAAAACTTTATAAAGGGCTGATTCAAAATATATACACTTACAAATAGTTTAAAGTACAACGCTTGCTTATAGTGAAGGGCTTCCAGACAAACACATTTGAGTTACACACAATCACAAGGCAAAGTAATGGATGTTTGGTTGTGCAAAAAACCCCTGCTGGTATTTCTGAGTCCCATGCATAAAGTTCTACCCATTGCCCATCGCTCCAGTGGAATTTATTTTTACAAACTTTGCTCTACTGGACCACTATGTTTTCTTGGCCGTAATGCTGCAGTAAATAGTTAATCTATTCTTCTCAACTTCTTGTTCCCAGAAAAGGTCCTTTGCATCCTATATGACCTAATTGTCAAGGAGGCCCAGAATCACCTTCTCTGGTTTTGCTAAATAATGCTGTATCCTACTTTGCAATGATGGTTAAATTAGACTGGCATAGCTCTAGCTATCAGTCCTTTCTCCTTCAGTGGCTTTAAGGTGGGCCAATATGTTAACTTTTTTTAATAGCAACACTGAAAACTCATGTTCAAAGTAGAATGTGTGCTGGAAGATCAACAGTTTTATGGACTAAGGCTTGTTGATAACATTTATTTATCCTGAAATCTCAGTAACTTCACTATTATAAAACATGGCTTCTGGTAAGCCCTACAGTGGCTGGTTGCAATGAATAATAAGCTCTCTCAATGTCCACCTGTACAAAGATATGATTCCCAAAAGACTAACCAAATATAAGTGAACAAGAAAAATTACATTCCCTTTTTCTGCATTATCAGCATTCTATGGAACCCCATTGACCTCAGATTGCACCTCTTGTCCCAAACGTTCTTAGTCTTCTCATGTATTTATGTGGAAGATATTCTGTATGAGAAGGATTTGTATTCGGGCTTGCACCTCTGATACCTGATGACCAAGCTCTTATGATACCATTTTTAGCTCATTAAGTTTTGCAAACTAGACTAGTAATGACTTTTTTGACTTGATGCTATGTTTCTTGTAGTTTGTTGCAGTAGAGATCACTAGCTTCATTGTCTGCATTGAATGGTTATTACAGCAAATTCCGTCTTGTATCCCTTGTTTCCCAACGTGACAACAGGTCCCTGCAACATAGTGTAATTCACATGAGCTCGAATCCTCTCTATCTAGTCTAGATAGAAATACTGCAGATCAGGAAGGGAAAGCTGGGATATTTTTGCAGATAATTTACAGTGCAGTTTCCTCAACATTCAACAATACTCAAACTAAAGCTGAGGCAGCACAATGAAACCAATTGATATAGCAGAATTTTTTTATGCATTGTTGTGCACACAGACATCAGATTAGCCCAGCCTTAGATTTAATTATCTACCCAGCAGTCATACGTAAGAGTTAATGTACCTCATATGTTGAGATGATTTAATCATGTATCCTTGCATCACTTCTTAATTAGATGCATTTTCAAAGTCAGGTGAGGTGCGGACTACCTAAATCGTGAGCATTTCCAATTATACCTGCATATAACACTGGCCCCTTGCTACAAAACCTATACTCATGTATGCTGTGGGTATGGTGAGAATTAGAATAGTATTTTTACTTTACACATATCAAGTTGACTACATATAAAGGCCTATAATTAATTCTCTTTGGTTCCTGGCCCTTTGAAACTCCATATGTCTAGGACTCTGATATTCACCTAGCCCCTCCTGAACATATATGACCCACTTCCATTGTGTTAACCTTCTTCTACTTGAGGTCTAAGAGTGGTTTATATATCATGCTGCATTAATGTGTACTGCATTTACAATTTGTTTAACATTCTTAATGTTATAAGTCAGTTTCATTATTCTGATAATCTGACTAGTATAGAAAACTGGCTTATGCCAGAAATTAATATACATGAACAAGGCTGATTCAGGATCCATATATTCAGAGTTTATTAAATAACAAAACCAACAAAAATAGGCTTTTGCAAGCAGCCTGCTTATATGGATCAGGAACCAGTCCTTTTCTGCTTTATTTGACTTCTGTGTGATCTTGTGCTCACTTTGCATGGTGGAAACTATGTTTTTTTGCTGATTTCAAGATAGAAATAATCATATCTCCTTCAATTCTAGGTAACCACCAGCAGTTCAAGAGTGATAAACCCACTCTTAGGCTTGCTGCAGCACTTTGAACATCATTATCAACCCCTTTTTCCCATTTTCTGCTTGGAGTTAGGTTGTCCATCAACTATCACCATTTATCTCTATTCAACATCACAGATCTTCCCGTACACAATCCATTCATATCTTTGCTGGATGCCCTTATTTCCTTTAGCCTTCTTCCTGTGTGTCCCAAACATTCTTTATCAGACTGTTTACTGCTTTTCTTTATACATGCCTAAACTAGTGTAATCTGTTCTGTTTGACCTTTTCTGCAATTGGAGCTACTTGTGGTTCTGATCTGATGTCCTCATTTCTTCATCTGTTTCACAGTGTGCATCCTACCACCTGTCTCAGGCACTTCATCTCCATCATTCCGGAACTGCTCGGCCTTCACTGCCCAGGTTTCTGTACCATACAGTAGTACTGGTCGCACCACTGTTTTGTACACCTTATGTTTCAGCTTCTTTGGCATTGTATTGTTACAGAATACCCTTGACACTTTGTGCAAATTGGCTGCAGTATCTCTGCTTTTAGATTGACCTCTTCATTCAGATTTCCCTTCTGCTCATCCACCCCTGCAGGTACTTGAAATTGCTAGCCTGTCCATCATTTTCCCTTCTATCTCATTTATCAGCATCTTCTGATTTCCCTAGTTTGCTGCTATTACAGCTGTCTTATCTGTACCCAGTTTCATCTCGAGTCCCTTCGGTTTTGCATTCCATTCGCCTATCCTTTGCTGAAGTTCTTGCCTGTAATGCTGAATCACCTGCATACAGCAGCTTTGTTGATCTGTCCCCTCCAACCTGTTTGCTGATGTAGTCCATCACAGGTATGAGGAGTAGTGGAGAGACAGCTGAACCCTGATGCACACCCACTCCCACTGGGGACCTTTGTGTGACTCTTTACACTGTTTGTTCTTGTGCCACTGGGTCCTTGTTCATCGGCTGCACTAATATTTCTGGGACTTCAGACCATCACAGGACTGCCCAAATCAGCTTTCTTGGGACTTTGTCATATGTTTTCTCCAAGTCTAGGAATGCTTAGTTGGACTCTTTCCTTATTTCTGTCTGTCTCACAGCAAATATAACATTGGTTGCATCGCATACTGATCTAAATCTCAGCAGCACACCCCCATATTACTTTCTATTACTCTGCATATTCATTTATCAATTACCCTCTTTAGAACCTTTATATAATGTGACAGGAGTTTGATACCTGTAAACAGCTCACAGTTGTGAATGTCCCCTTTGTTCTTGTACACTGGCCCTCTAGTCATCTGGGATAAGCCTTTCTCTTCATACTACTATGAGCAGCCTCTGCACCCATTTCTCCCTTAATCCGCCCAACATCTGGATCATATCTGTTGTGACCTTATCTGTACCTACGGCTTTCCTTGACTTCATTTTACTTTTCATTTTTTTTTTAATTTTATTTTTGTATTTATTTTCCAGGGTTGAGCACTGATCACATGGATCTTTTTCAGACTCAGTGCAGGAGCAGTATCTGGTTAAGTGACTTGCTCCGAGTCACACAGTTAGGCAAAGAACCTTGCACCACTGGACCACAGGAAACAGCTTATTAACAGCTCCTTAATCCTCTAAGCTAGCTGCCAGACTTAGTGTTGTTTTACTCCCTCTAGGGAGGGCTGCTGTTCTTCTTTCATCACAGCCATATTAGATGAACTCCTGGACCTCTGCATTCTAACCACAGCTTGCCTTATGCACCATATTTCCATGTTTGTTTTGGCTACATATCTGTTGTATAGAATTCACGTATGTTGTTTTGTGACATTGTTAGTCTTCTTCAGCTCCACCTAATTCCTTTTCTTCCTCCAGAGGTGCTAGAACCCTGTTTATTTCCTTGAATTCTTGTGATTTCCATCCAGTCATCTTCCAGTTCTTCAGCTTAGTCCCTGTTCAGCTTAGAGCCTTCTATGACCACTGCTTGCAGCTTATTGTGGTAACTAGTGGTTTATGCTGTGGAATGACTATTCCACTGGGGATGACTTTGCAATCTCTGACTTTATCCCAATGCCCTTTCCTTTGTAAGTAGAAGTCTACCTGAGTTGTATATTAGCCACTCCTGTACATGATGTTGTGACTGTCTGTCTTGTTAAACCAGCTACGTGTTGGTCACGATTTGCCAGACAGAAGTCTAGAATGGCTTTTCCTTCTTTATTCCTGTTGCTGCACCCCACCTGAACAGCCTTCATATTCTGATCTATACATTCTAATATGTGCATTTGGGTCTCCCATTATCAACATCAACTCATGTTGTTCTGATTTATCTAGTAGATCCTGCAACTGCTGCCTGAGAGCACTCTACTCTTTCACTATTATAACTGTGATGTATAGCCTGAGATTATATATACTGCCCTATTATTACACTGGTGTCTGATCGCTATGACTCTGTCACTGATTCTGATGGCATCCACCACTGTCTTCTGAAGCCTCTGCTTTACCACAATTCCCGTGTCATTTCTAGTCTGTCCTCTCCCTTAATCCCAAGTGGCTCTTCTGAAGTGCCCATCTATCTTGGATTCCAGATCTTGGATACAACTGATGTCTAGCCTTTATTCACTTCCAAACTGCATCCTATCAGGTGAATCTATATTGAATGTGACAACCCCCTAAGTTCATTTTTGGCAGGTTGACTGGTTTTATATCCAGCTTTTGGTCAACAGAGCTATATCAGGTAACTCAAGCTGAGCAACTGGGCACCAGTCTGCCAGTAAGTAACCTGGGCAGGTGCAAACTGGTGAATAGTAGAACATAGACCCATCCCACCATTTGCATGGGTCCTGGCATATGTTTAGTCCTCAACCTACTTATCATTGGCAGATATCCATGCCCATCATGACCAAATCACCTAGAACCAGAGACAATTTTTAATATGTCAAGTGGCTAGCTCTGACATGATACAGCACTCAGTCTGTCATCTCCTATCTAAAGGAAACTGTGCAGCAGACTTGATGCCCAAAACAGTTGGTCTGTTCAACTCTTCCCCTGAAAGGCACCAATCTAGTCTGTGCTGCTGCCTACAACTCCATTCTTGGGTGAGTTTGAGGTGGAAATATCCATCATGTTTTTGGGAGGTGGGGGAACCCAATAGATACAAGGAGAACATGCAGACTCCACACAGGCATTGGTCAGAGGTCAGGCTCATACTTTGTAACTTGTGCATGGGAGGCAAAGACCTAAACCATTTTCCAGCTATGTCTTTTCTATTACTTACTAAAAACTACCACTTGGTTAGTCTTGGTTCTGATGGCTGTGTAGTATACAGATACTGCCCTAACTGAGTGTTTTCATAGGTTACCTTGAGAAGGCACACTACACACTTTAGTGGCTCTGTATAAATCCTTCCACTTGTGAGGCCTTTGATTTTGATGCTGTCCTCGGAGACTTGCAGGGCTGGTCAAGTGCAGAGAATATACTCCTAGCTGACACATTTAACTTTGAATGGCAACTGATATAAAGTCTCACTTTACAGGAAACTTTATAAGTATAAGGTTACTAAATATCTTGCATATTTTCAAGGCATAATTCCAGCAGTAGATTTAACTTCTTGGTAGCTGTCCTGTCTGCTGTCTGGATGTTCATATTCCACTTCTCTTCATGCGTGACATTTGTACTGTCCTATTCATATCATCCTTTACAAGAATTACCTTAGGAACATAAAAGCTGAAGAAATGGCTGCCCCTAAAATCAAGGAAATGATTCTGCTTAGGCATGCTTGCAAGTACTTCCTCATTTCCTCTGCTGATGTCTTAAAGAATGGATGCGGCTCTGAATGTATGTAATACTTCTGTCTTGATAGTTCCAAACTGGATTTTCCCTGTCTGGTATGGAGAATAAAAGACAACATATGTTACTGGATCAGTAATGACCCCAGTATAAAACAGATGGAGCCTGATTTCTCTAGAGTTCCTTGCAACTGTAGAGTTGCATCATTGATATTTGAAGTTGCAATCGAAGCATGGCATAACCTTCTATTAAATTACCCAAAATTATTCTGGGAGCTGATGCAGAACAAAGCAAAGGAACAAATAATTAACTCAGACTGTGGCTGAATAGACTTAATCTGCAGTGCAAGGAGTCTACATACAAGGATATGGAAGCTACAATCAACAATGCAGGAGGGGAAGGGAGGGTGGACATTGTGGGTTTCAGAGAAACACTGATCAATGACAAGAGAGGGTGGGGACATGGAGTTAACCAGGTATAGGTTGTTCAAGAATAACAGAGAAGGCAGGGATGGTGAATAAATATTAAGCTACAAAAGGGAGGGCATCAGGTTAGAGGTCAGAAAGGAGGAAGAACACCAAACTAGGAATAGGGTAAGGAGAAAACAAGGGTTAGAACCTGGGTTACGTACCTTTAAATTTAATGTAAAGGAATGGTGAGAGAGCTGGTGGATTAATACAGTATATCATCCACCAGAGTGTAGGATGAGACTTTGGAGAAGGAAATAAAGGAGTCTGGTAGGAAGAAGAAGAAGAAGAAGAAGGTAATACTCAACGGGAATCTGAATCTAACAGGTGCATCCTGGGAGATTCTGAGTTCCAGGTTAGAAAAGGTGTGAGAGTTGACTGAGGTCTTGGACTATGAGAAGGTCAGCTAACTGGTACACTGTACCAGAAAGCATAGAATTCTGGACATAGTCATCATCAATACAGAGGAGTCATGGATATCCAGATTAAGGCACGGTGAGTCAGCAGAGATCATGCAAATGAGTGGTTTAAAATACAGGGAAGGGCAAAACAAAAAGACAACAATTTTGTCTTAAAAGATAAAAACTGGATCTTCCCAGTCATGTACAGAGGCTAAGGGGTATGGCAGGAAGATGTAAAAGGGTCTACTTCACATAATCGAACATCCAAATGCTTGACTTTCATATAGTCGAGACCATATGATCGAACATTTGAATGTTCGAAAATGTGAAAAAAAAAGAAATAAAAAAAAAACTAAACAGTGCTAGCAGGGGGGCAAGCCCCCCCTGCACCCCCAACACCCCAGGCTATTTAAATATACCAACTCAGAGATCACACTACATTGCAGCAAAGGGAAATCTTCCTGTTCTGCGCTCTATGGAAATCCCCATTTAGACCAGTCGAGCTTTTAAAAGTTCGATCATATGGTCTCAGCCATATGAAAGTTGAGCTTTTAAAAGTTCTTCCATCTGAAGGGGAACTGATGTGAAAGGATTGTTTGAGCAGGTGAGATTTACTGTGGAGGTAGTCAAAGATGAGTTAAGACAGTTAAGATAGCATCAGCGACATATGGCAGTAAGCAATCTATGGAAATGAATCATGAATGGGGTACTAAGGGTTATGGACAAGGGTAGGGTGAATAGGCAAAATGATTAAAAAGCGAAGGAGGACAATGTGAGTATATTGGAATGCGAGGCATGGAGGGCCAGCAGTTGCAACAGAAGACACAGTCTTTATGAGGTGGAACAGAGGACGAGGTTTGAGGCTAGTATAAGGGCAACAACTATGGTGAGGACAGCAAGGACTAAAGTTGAAAGGAACTTAGCAAAAGGAATAAAAAGGGAAGAAATAGCTTTTATGCATATATAGAAGAAAAAAAGGACGGGAGGAAAGAACTTGGCAGACTGAACAAAGACAGGAGTGAGATTATAAAAGAGTGGAAAAAAAGCAGGGGTAGTGAATGAATACTTTGTTTCAGTCTTCACAGAGGAAAGCAAGGAGTGGTACCATCCTAGGAGTTAGGCAGGGCAGAACATGAGAAACAGTGTACGGACACCAGTAATGATATGGAGGAGGTTGAATGAGAATTGGCTGGTATTAGGAAGAATAAAGCACAAGGACCAGAAGGGCTGTCTCCCAATGTCCTCGGAAGTCTTGTCATTGTGTTGGCAGACCACCCTCCATTGACATCTTCAGCAGATCACTGGCTGGTGCAGAAGTACCAGAAGAACTCAAGACAGCACATGTGGTACCTTTGTACATAGGAGGAGTGGCAGAAAAGAATCTGGGGAACTATATGCCTGTTAACTTAACAACAGTGGCAGGGGAAAGTCATGGGGAAAATAAGGCTGCTAGCATTTGTAGAGGACAACAATCTCTAGGTGGGCAGCCAATTATGAGCTCATGGCCAAAAGGAGTTGTCAGTTAAAGCTGATCCAGTTTTATGACTGGGTTTCAAAGAACTTGAATGGGAGTATTAGAAGATGGAGACTATCTGGATTTCATCAAGCCCTTTGACTCAGTCTTGCACAGGAGGCTAACAGAATAAATGTAGGGTTGGGAGAAGGACCAAGATGGAAGAAGTGGATAGTTGCATGATTTAATATCAGGGCCCAAAGGATTATGGTGAGAGGGATAGTATCAAGGCATACAACACATTACTAGTGTGATTTAGCAGAGGTGGCTTGTCCTGGGTCTGGTATTCTTGAGTGTGTTTGTCTCAGACATATCTGAGTGAATAGAGAACACAATCACACTGTTTGCTACTGACACAAAGGTAGGTATATCAGTAGGGGATGGAGAGAGAGTCTAGCATAGAATCTGGAAATATTGAACAAGTGAACAGGAAGCTGGTGGTTGATGTTTGATGCAAACAAATGCAAAGTACTGAATTTAGACCACAACAAACCAGATATGAAGTATCAGCTGGGAAGAGTGGAACTGATAACAACAGAAAAGAAAAAGGATCTGAGTATGTTGATCACACCAGTATTCAACCACATTGAGCAGAATGAGAGGACAGTGGCAGTTGAAAACAATGTACTAGGTTATGTCGTTAGGGTGAAAGAGTCAAATGCCAAAGAGATACTGCTTCCATTGCACAAGATCTTTGTAAGACCATAACTTGATCACTATGTGCAGGTCCAGAGGACAAAAAAAAAAAGGAAAAGGACATCATGGTGTTGGATGGAACCTGGAGGAAAGCTACCTGAACGATTTTGGGGATGGAAGGAAAGGAATATGACCAGAAACTAGAGGAATACGATTCCTTCTCTCTTGAAATTAGAACAGAGTGAATGACATGATATTGCTCCACAAGATCATGACAAGAAGACATGAAGGTATAATTCTGAACAGAAAGGACAGGGGAAAAAGGAGGTGATAGATTATAGGGTCCAGCTACACTCTGGAATTTCAAAAGTACTTTTTTCAGAGAGAATGGGCTAAAGGAATTTCTGGTGGAGAAGGAATCCCTAGAGAAGTTCAAAAAGGCATGTGACATGTGGAAAAAGGATACTGGGCAAGGTAAGGATGGTGGGGAAGTGGAATATCAAGACACATAAAAGGCAGACTACATAGGCTTAATGTTTCCTTATGCCATTAAGCAACTGTAATACAATATACATTTCTGGTGATTCAGGGGCCTATAACTTACTCCCAGGCTTGACAGCCTTATTTTTCTTATTTGTAAGACTACACAATTTTCTCACTAGTTTTCTAAACAATTTCATATAACTCTGGTTATCAGAGGAGGTTTTTTTCAGCAAACTTCAGATGTCCCAGACTCACAATTATATCCCAATTTTCTATTTAAAATTATCATCATAATTACAGCTGAAAGATCTTAATGACAACAAATATTTGAGAACAACCCTGGAGAAGCTACCTTCCCAAATTAGTTTTTCTATGAATGGCATAATCCCAAATTTCAGCCCTTCTTACATAAGATACAAATATGTCACCCAGCTATGGTACTGTCCCTGGAGTATGGATGTAAAGCATTATTATACAGGTTCATAGGTAGTTACTAGGTTTGCAGTCTAGGAAACCATTGAGGAGTCCATTCTTGAAAACATCCTATCCTGGTTCTCCCACAACATACCATATGAGACACTTATCCTTGGTGATATCAACACTGATTGGTCCAAACTCACAACTGACTCCCCCCAACTCAGTATACACCTATGCGGCTTCCACCAACTTATAACATCTCCCACTCGCTTCCATAAAAATTCCACCTTCAGCTCCATCATAGACTGGATCCTTACCAATTCCCCCCATCAATACCACAATCCCACCACCTTACCTGACTCCCTCAGTGATCATCTTCCTACCACCATCTTAAGACACTACTCCAATATTCCTAAACCCCACCTTATCAAAGACTGTTGAAAACTATTGACTTTCAATTCATCCCAATTTAACTCCATTCTCCACAACATAGATGGGTCCATCCTAAAATGGCTCCCCCTAAACGATGCTGTAAGCACTTTCAATAGCATCTTCATGAGTACTCTAAACTCCTTAGCTCCCTCTAGGAAGATCAGAGTAAAATCAAATCATGCTCCCTGGCTCTCCAAGGAGACCAGGTCCCTTATGAGACAAAGAGATAGTGCTTGGAAAACCTGGACTAAAACTAAACAACCACCTCTTCTTCAGAAATACAGGCAACTGAGGAACCTTGCAAAAAAACATACAACTAATGACAAAAAGTTATACTATAGCTCTGCTCAGCTTAACAACAAATCCAATCCTCAAAAATTTTGGTCAACTCTCAACAACATCCTCTATCCTGGAAAGCCCTCTAATCCCTCCCCAAACCCTAACTCTTCCTCTCAGGAAACAGCTACCTTCCTGAATAAACACTTTATCTCTTCCATCCAAAATCTGGTAACCTCTAAGCCAAACTCTACTTCGACACCCACCCCCTCCAAGTCCCACTAATACAACTCTGTTTTAATTCGAGACAGTTCCCATTACTTACATCAAATCTCTACTGCTCAAGCTAAAACCTTGCTCTCCCTCCACTGACAATCTTCCTCCTACATTCCTCAGACTTGTTGCTGACTCAATTGCCTATCCTATATCTATACTAATTAATCAGTCTATTCTGGAATCAACTGTCCCCACCCTTTGGAAATCTTTCTTTACTATCCCTCTTCATAAAGGTGGAAACTCCACTGACCCCTCAAACTACTGACCCATTGCCATTCTGTCCCCCCTCTCCACACCACTTACTTACCCCTACCCAACATGGATTTCGTCCTCACCACAGCACCACCACTGCCCTCTTCTCCTTCATTCATATCATTGCAGAGGCCCTAGACACCAATAAACTAATTTCCTGTCTCTTCCTAGATCTCTCCAAAGCCTTCAATACTGTCTCTCATCCTCTTCTACTATCCAAACTTGCAAATCTCCACCTATACCCCTCCGCACTTGCCTGGTTTAATAGTTACCTATCTGGCAGGGAACAATCTGTCAAATGGCTCTCATCCTCCTCAGCTTTCCTTCCCATCTCCACTGGTGCTCCATCTTGGGACCCCTTTTGTTTAACATCTTCACCAATGATCTTTACACCTCATGCAAAAAATCCTCCCTTATTCAGTATGCCGACGACTCTACACTTATATCAATCTCAAATAACATTCCTGAACTATACTCCCTGACCCAACAAGCCCTACTATCCACTGAGCAATGGCTCTCTCACAACCTACTGATCCTAAATCCCAAAAAGACCAAACTCCTACTTTTCCTTCCCCGTTCTCTTTCTCATCACAAAACCTCCTTTTTTTTATTAAATCTACCAACAATACAACTATCCAACCTGACACCCACACAAAACTCCTAGGGGTCATTATCAGTGACAAACTAAAGTTCAACTTACACATACTCCGGTGTATAAAAAAAATAAACCAGAAACTAGGTCTGCTATATCGTAACAAAAAATTCCTAACCCCTGAATCTAGACTTACCCTGGGCCAGGCACTCCTCCTCCCCTCCCACTTATATGCTGCCCCAGTTCTTACCAATATCCAGGCCTCCACTCTAAACAAACTCCAACAGACTTACCATAAAATAGCCAGATTCATTACTAACCCCCCATACAACTCACACCACTGCATTTCTTTAAACTCTCTTCAATGGCTTGAACTTCCCCAATTTCTGCTATCTTATCAATTTCATATGCTGCACTCTATTCTTTATAAAACCTCCTTCGACTGTCCATCTCTATCTTCCTTAGTCTCCATCTACATCCCATCCCAGAGCCTTTGTACTTCTAACCAACAATTACTTGATGTCTACCACCCAAAAAGGTCTGTAGGCAAACTACTCTACAAACACTCCCTTGCCCATGCTTGGAACAAACTTCCCCTTGACTTATGTTCCATCTCCCACACCTCACACTTTAAAAATTAACTAAAAGCTTATTTTCTCAATTCCAGGACCTGCCCTTGTCATGACCCTACCTAGTCTTCCTTCCCTTTATGTACCCTCAAAAGGACCATACTTAGTATTCATTACACCTCTCTCTCCAATGTGTCTACTATGCATTTGCATAATTTTATACAAACAAAAATATTTTATTATTATAACCACAAGAAAGACCAGTGAAAGACAGCTCTACTTTCCACCCAGATTAATTTATTGATGAAACCTTATAGTCTCGTCTCTAGCGCCTCGGTTGTTGCCTTTACAGAGTAAAAAACTGTCCACTAATACATCCACATTATATACTCTCTTAACATTTCCAATTAATCAATTAAACAATTAGATAAAACTCATTCATAATTACTAATAAAACAATCAACATATAAAACCCTGCCAGTTACACTCCTTGTTAAGCCCCCTGGGCTGCAAAGTTTCATATTTCATAATCAAAATAGCTTCTTTTTTCCTTAAAATATGTTTTAACAAGTTCTCATCTCCATACTGATTTTCTATTTGTTCTAAAATTGTAACTTTCATTTCTTTAATTGCCCCCCCATGTGCTAAATGGAAATGTTCTGCTACTGGGCTTAACATTTTTTTATTTTTAACATCCCTAATGTGTTCCTTTATTCTCTCTGCTAAGCTTCTTTTAGTTTCCCCTATATAATTTTTACCACAAGAACATTTAATCACATAAATTACTCCCCTACTCAAACAGGAATATGTGCCCATGATCTTAAAACTTCTGTCTCCTATTTTTTCTGCCTCATTTATTATATATTGACATATGGCACATTTTCCACAAGGAAATGTTCCCTTCTTAGTAATAAGATTTCCTATCTTTTCTATTGGTCTCTTATATCTTCCCCGGACTAAAAAATCTTTTAAACTGCATCCCCTCCGATAGGAAACACAAAGCTCAACATCTGTTAGTGAAGGCACTTCTCTTCTGATTTGTTTCCAAAAACTTTTTACTATCTCATTCATTTTATTGGAAAAAACAGTATATTTTGTGACAAAGAACATTTGGGAACTTTCTTTCTTTCTATTTGTTATTTCAGACTTACTATTCTTAATAATACTCTTATTAGATGTTCCTTCATAACCTTCTCCATATAATTTAACATAACTTGATTTGACTTCATCTGAATTATAACCTCTCTCTATAAAGTTATTTTTAGTTTCGTTTTTTGCCTCTCTAACGTCACTACATAATCTTTTAATTCTCAACATTTCTACATAAGGTATGGACTTTAAAATGTGTTCTGGATGACAGCTAGTAGCATGTAACATCCTATTCATCTGATTAAACTTCCTGTGTATCGTAGTATGAATCTTCTTACCTGCTTGTCCTTTCAAAAAAATATCCAAATAATTAGTTTCCCCACCTATCTGTATCCCGTCAAATTTGATTTTATAGTTATTATTATTTAAATATTCAACAAATTCATTAGCCAAATTTATTCCGTCCTTACAGATGAAAATCAAATCATCTATAAAGTGAAAATATAGACGCACATGTCTATTAAAAAAACTGACCTCTATAGATGTGTTCAATCTCAAACAATCCCATAAATAAATTAGCGTAAACTGGGGCGAAAGCCACTCCCATGGCTGTTCCTACATTTTGTTTATATAACACTCCATCAAATTCAAAAATATTATTAGTTAAACAGAAGTATAATAGTTCCATAATATATTGAGTCCTAGGTGTATCTTTCAAGAAATGTTGTACAGCTTTCAAACCTAGATGATGTGTGATATTTGTGTATAAACTGATCACATCCGCTGTAATGAAAAACATATCCTTGGTCCATTTTATTCCTTGTATTTTGCTCAAGAAATCATAGGAATCTCTAATATATGATGGTAATTTCACCACCTCTGTAATCAATATTTCATGCAGAAAACTGCCAACATTGTATGTAAAAGATCCAGTCGCCGAAACAATCGGTCGACCTGGAGGTTGATATGCATTTTTGTGTAATTTTGGAACACAAAAAAATTTTGCTACCATGCTGTTCTTTATATATAATTTATATGTAATATCCTTGGCCATAAAATAATGTAGCCTCTCACCTTTCTTTAACAAGTTGTATAATTCATGTTGTGCTTGCCCTAAACTTGTGTCATCCACAATACTATATACTTCCTCATTTTTTAAATGTTGCAAACACATTTCTAAATAATCAGTGGAATTCAGAACCACTAATTTGCCCCCTTTGTCAGAGAGTTTAAATATCAACTCTTTGTTTTGACTCATTTTCTGTAGTTTAAGCCACTCTTGCCTAGTTAAATTGTAATGCTTGTTGTTCTCAACTGTTTCTTTCAGTTCCTTTTCTATGAGAAACTGCAATGCATTATTGAAACGTTGTATACAAGCATTCTTGCAAGGAGGACAAAAAATATTTTTAGTTTTGATTTTATTTAAATCAAACTGAGTGTAAGCATTGTTCTCTACTTCAGACTCACAAGAAAAATAACTTTCCCCACTGGTAGTCGAATCATAATCATTTCCCACAGAGATAATTTGTTCTCCCTGGTTAAAGAAATATTCCTTCACATGCATTTTCCGTACCAACTCATGAATTTCCCCTTTTACCTCATATGATCGAGGTAATCCAGTAGGTATAAACTTTAAACCTTTATCCAAAATTCTTAGTTCTACATCATCAAAAACATAATTAGATAAATTAACCACATAGTCTTTTAAACAAACTGATTGTACCTTATTTATTAGTCCATTTGCTTCTCTTATAATGTCCTTCTCCCGGGTCTCTACCATAGTCCTGTCCCTGCCAGCCTCTTTTCCTTGTGTTAAAGCTGTTATTGTTTCCAACGGAGCCCCGAAATGTCCTGCAAAAAGATTGTTCCTCTGCTGCTTTCTGCAAAGCTGGAAATTCTTGCCGAAATTCTTCCTCTTCCTCTAGCGAGGACGCTCCACTTTTCCACATTTTATTGTTGACCTATTGAACTATATTAATGCAAAATTATGTTACTAAGCTTCTTTTTAATGCAACTTTAACTTTATGCATGTAACCCAACATATGTGAATCTTTTTGCTATAACTGCTATTATATCAATATTGTTTAAAATTATACTTGTTTAAAAATGTACTACTGGAGCTTTTCTCCTCGGGTCTCCACTGAAAATGGGC
The DNA here is from genome assembly GCF_019279795.1 of Protopterus annectens. Lineage (NCBI taxonomy): Eukaryota > Metazoa > Chordata > Ceratodontiformes > Protopteridae > Protopterus > Protopterus annectens. The sequence continues at coordinate 756,042,196 of NC_056737.1, forward strand.
CACAAGCCCAGTTGGACAAACCCAGTTAACAAATGTCAATAAATAAATAAACAAATAAATATAAATAAAAAATTCCCAGTTGTCCACAAGCAGTGTCTGCTTAAGTAGCTTGCTCAAGGCCACATATTAGACAAATAAGGGCTGAGAGAATCAAACCCTATACCATAGGCAGTATAGTTCACAGCTTTAACCCTCTGTGCTGGCTGCATACCACTTCCAAATGTGCCAAATACTAAAATAGTGGACAAATAAGACTCACCAGCCTACGTGTCCCTGCTAAGGTGTAGGAGGCAATTAGCACAAAGGATTAAGGCTATCAGCTATTAAAGAGCTTGTTTCTGTAGTCCAGGGATTGATTCCTCATCTTCCATTTGCCTATTGTGTGACTCTATCTATGTGGCTTAACCAGACAGTGCTTTGAGGTAATGGGGTAATTGAGCTAAGCTGCTCAAGGTCTGCAGAGGCTGCATGCCTAGTAACTACTTATGTAAGTGTAGTATACAAACAGATGTCTGAATATGTGATAGGTAGGTGGAATTTTAAACAAGATGGATGAACACGATCTTACAATTTTTACCTTTGTGAATTTCAAAAGAATTTTTGAATATGTTAATAACACAGACTGGTATAACAAAATCAGAGAACTGTGATTTGTTATGGCTCCCCTTATTCCACACAACAGCTGCCTTTGTAACTAGGTTTGTAAAATACGGATTGGCTAGTCACGCTCCTCATCTGGTTGTCCATATGCTATGGTACTACATGGCTTTATGCTGAGGTAATTACTTTTCTGATTTTTTTCTTAACTCTTTTGTCATTTACATTCCTGGAACTGAGGATATCCTGCATGTGGATGATGTAATACTAATCATATCAAGATGGTCGTCATCCATTATTCAAAGCCTGCTACAACAGAATTTTTATGCCTTCTGAGCCTGATTCTATATCAGACAGCTGGTGGGTAAAACTGACAAAATAAATAAAAGTTTTGTTTTGGGGGTGAATCAGTACGTGATGTAGGCTGCACGATCACTATCTCTCCAGAAAAAAAAACGAATATTGAAGTATAATTGTTCATATACTTTGGTATATGGCTTGATCACTGACCTTTATGCATCATATGGATAGGGCTGTCATTACAGTGATAAGCCAACTACAACTCACCAATAGGTCCACTAACTTTGGCACTGCTGAAGCAGAAAACTCAGTAGGGAAAAATTTACTGTTCAGGCTGAAGGTAGCCATACTCCTCTTACTACTTCAAACGGTTCACAATACCATGGGAATTAAAATGTCTGACAACTATATCGTTAATTTCGCTGCCCTTTCTGGAGAGAATGACCATCACTGTGACAGTCTTACGGAGGTAGGTTGTTTACTTGTCACAGAGAGGGGGAGACTGGTACTTGACTTCCTTATGCATAAAGTTCTAAAGAGTAACTTATACCCTTCCTCCAACTATGGATCATTCAATGAGGAAATACTTTGTGAACTCAGATTTTACAGGAAAAGGCCATCTGCCTCAAAATACTACATAGCAGCCTCCTCTGTGCTGGGGGACAAACTTCCCTGAATAGGGACTCTGCTGTGTAATAGACTACTTGAACACACTCAAATTAGTCATTGAGTTTGACAAACTTAAAAGTTGTAGTAACTGAGCACCATACCATTATGACATGTTTAGCTGCAGCTCTGGATAGTTCATTACCTATCTAGTCCTCTTTCTAATATAAGGTCTTCTTTAGGTCATAGACTATATTTTTTTGCACTTTAATGCAAAATGTTAGCCTATCCACTATTCTAAAGTCTATAGAAATCAACTATCTTCTTTTCCCAGTTAGGGGTTGCCACAGCAGATTACCTGTCCACTCATAATTGGTAGAGGAGTTTTATGGTGTTGACTTGCCAGCCTAGCACCCAACCTTCCACAGAAGGCACACACACACACTCACACCTAGGGCTAATTTACAGTGTCCAATCTACCTTTGGGATGAAAGCAGAGCACCCAGAGGAAACCCACACGACTAAAGGGAGGACATGCAGACTCCACACAGAAGGCACCCCAGCCAAGGATCGAACTGGAAAACCTCTTGCTGTGAGGTAGCAATGCTAACCACTTCACCACCACAGCCACAGCTATGATATGTCATAATGAATCTATTATGGTTCACATTGCTTTGCTGTACTGATGTTATTCCAAAGGGCTCATTCATTGTCTTGAAGTTTACACAGTAAGATATTTTTATAATAATCATATACCTGATTGTCAAATGTATGATCACTGACTTTCATGAAGCTTGATTGTCATAGCTCCACATTGATATTTTCTATGGCCCATTTATGTTTGAAGATTATGTTTGAAACAAAAAATAATGAATGATTTATTCCAAGTTTATGATCTGGGAAGACGTTTTAAAATTCAACTGTCAGCATTTTTTTGTGCTGACGTGCAAGCATGTACAGCACATTGCTTTAGTAACACAGTAACAGCAGCAGGAAAGTATGCAAACAAACAGAAGATAAATCTGTATGACTTGTCAGGTAAGGGCTGTGACAAAGACTGTGTGGCAGTGTATTTTTTCAACAAGTATCGCTATTCCTTTGCAAGCTATGCTGCAATTATATTGGCATATTTACTGCTTGTTAGTGAACTCCATATTAAAACTGCCAATGAGTTAAGGAGGAACAACATTAGGCATGAAAAATGCAGCATCACTTGTAAGTATAAAACTGAACAAATAATGCATTCAGATACTTTAATTTTCATTTTTAACATTCTTTAGGAGAACCATCCTGCTTTTGCAGCCTTGTTTCTTTTTCTTTTTTTTTATTCAGATTATATTTTGTTGCCAATGTTATGTGGAAGTAGTCCAATAAAAATGGCAGGCACCCCAAACAGTGTTCTGCTGTATCATACCACAAAGCAATAAGTACAAGAAAATCTAGCACTCAAGAACTATATGAAAATCAAATGTTAATACCAGCAAAAGTTGAAAATCAGTGCACTGAAGAAGACCACTGTGTGGGCGAAGCTAGTTTGCTGTATTCTTCATTTCTTGCAGGGATTAGATTTTATACATAAACTTTGCAAATGATTACATTATTTAAACATACAGAACCCATTGAGAAACATGCCAGATGCTCTAAATGAGCAAATTACAAAAAGAAAAATGTTAAGTTTATTCTGAATTTGTTCAATTATTTTTCCGTCATTAGAGTACACACTCAGTTGTACAAACAATTCCATAACAGTAGTAAATGGAATCCAGTGCACTACAAATTCAGCCATGCAAAGTAGGTTGAGTTTAGCTGTTGACCCTTCTCTTTGGTTGCAGTTCTGTGACCACAGAGTTAGTATCATACATATTCTTCATAGCTTCATGACAACTTAACTTCTGTAGTGGTGCATTGAGGATGTACAATTTTAGACTAAAGAATATCAGACATCCATTTATTGTCAGACAAAAGATTTCCTCTAAGTGCACAGTACATAGCAGAATATGAAGCTGTTGCAGAGAATTTATTGAGTATGTTATGCTTGACGTCTAAATATTATTGTTGATAGTTTAGTATATTGATTTAGTGTGCATTAGGCTCTGTGTTTCCTGTGTTTTTTTGACGAGTATTTTATTGTTTCTTCTTTCTATGTTAAGCCATACACACATGCACACACGCACGCGCGTGCGCGCGCACACACACACACACACACACACACACACACACACACACACACACATGGGTATGCAGACTCCTACTCCTGCACACACAAACACATAATCAAATTAAAGTCATTGTCTGAGAGACCATAGAACTGAAGTTGCTCGACATTTTTTGAGCATAAATATAATAAAAATCAATAGTAGCGTAAATATATGTCTGAATATTTGTGATGAATAAAAATTCCACATTTCAGGTGCTTTATGAAATAAAGCCAGAGAAAGGTCTATAAAATATACATGCTGTGTATGCCTATATGTGGATTGCCTTTCATGATTTACTACAAACAGACATACACCCATACAGAAAACAGTATAAAGTAAGAGAGTAATTAATTACTTTAAACCTGTAAAACAGTAAATATTCTATTAAATATTATATGTATTGTTTATTCATACTGTTTGTTGAAAAGTGTTCAATGAAAAATGAAGAATGAAATGGCTAAAATTACAGTAGTCATAAGCTGTACTATAGTTTTCAAGTATTGTAACATCAATGACCATAGCAGACACTTAAAATAACCAGCAATAAAGCAAAAAAAAAAAAATTTGAACACCAGCCATAATGACTCATTATCCATCCATGAGCCCTTACTAGCATGGTTTTGTAACTAATATGTGTAGCAGAAGTAGGGAAACAGATTTTTATTTTGGCAAATATAGCAAAGATATCCATGTGGGATTTCTTGCTGATAAAAACGGATAAATAGACTTTTTCCATTGTCTACAACAGTTAACACTGAAAAACAGGAGACTGCAATGCACATTTAGCTTTGAAGGAGATAAATTAAAAGTAAATCAGCTTTGTCTTGGAACAATTGTAGGCTGACTCATTTATCCACAAGCTCTTGTTTCTTCTTTTGATTAGGCTTCCTTTCAGCATCAGGAAATGAGTCACTGATTATAAATCTTCTTATATCTGCATTTTGATGAATTATTCTTCTTCATATAGCTTAATAGCTCAAAAAATGCTATAATCTGTAACAGAAATGTACATTTAGAAAAGAGAGGGCCTACTGGCAAGTAAAGGATGAAAAATAAACTTGTTTTGGAAAATGTTTCAAAAATAGTACAAAAATTAAATACTCAGATAATTATCAGCCCTGTACAAATCTATACTATGAATATCAAAGCTTTTGCTTTATGTCCAAAACCAGAGGCACCAGAAGCTGTGGGGGGGGGGGGGGTGGAGGGCAAGAGGGGCACTTAGTGATCTAAAAAGGGCAATTTTTTAAAACTATTTACTACGTCAACATAGGTTCACTTGGAGGACATTTCAAGCTCAGACAATTTCCATTTTGGCGCTTGAATTAATATTTTCTGATTGGCCTTACCCATCCCATGGCTGATAATTGTATATTAGCCCTAGTGAGCATAACTGTGATCATACCATAGATAATTTGGGACAACCCATGTAAGGGATGCAGCATTTAGGAACTGCCTCTATTCATAAGTGGCATGAGGGGCAATCCTGGGGTGCATTTTCTATTACCCATCCTTAGATCCAAGTTGCATTTGAATATGGACAGGGATGAGCTTTGTTTTACTTGAATGGAGAGTCTGTTCTGTAACAGTGGTATCCTCTGTGATATATATCCATCTATCCATGCCATTCTGTTTAGATACCTGGAGTAAGTATTTCTGGTGTCATTTGACCTGCTGATGTTAAGTAGGTCCATCGGTGTTGGGTCGGGGGATGCCTTGTATGCCATACACAGGTCACCTCTTAGCATTCTGTAGGGTAAAGAGTATAGTGATAAGGTGGTCCATGCGAGACCTATTGTTTAGGACTTGTATCCTTTTAGTAAGGTATCTGTGTAGGCATTCCAGTTGTTGCATGTGTCTGGACAGATACATGCCAAAGTGGGCATTATACAAAATGATTGATCTAATGAGGGCTTCATAAAGGGGGACAATAACATCTGTAGTTCTAGTCAAAAATCTATTTTTTTCATAAGCTGTGCAATATAGAAAGTTTTTCTTATGACACTGGGCACATGTTGGTCAAAAGTTAGATCAATGACTACACAAGTTCCGAAATGCCAAACAACTGGGTCAACTCTCAGGGGGGTATTGTCAATTTGGTAGTTCCCCGGGGTAGATGACTTCCCAAAGGATACAATAATGTACTTTTTGGAGTTTAGTTTCAATTGATGATTCTGGCACCAGTTATTGTTTGGGACAAACCTCCTTGCATGGTGGTTGAGTTATTTGGGGATTCAATAACTGCTTCTAGCTTGCAGTCTTCTCAAACTTAGTCAGCCAAAGCCCTTTGGTATTTGCTTTTACTTCCGAGAAGTGGATGCCAAACAGGAAAAGTCTCAGCACTGAACCCTGGGGGACTCCATTGGTACCGATTTCTTTTTAGAGGTAGCCTCCCCTATTTTGATATCCTACATCATGTTAGCCAATTGGTAGTCCAGCTAGTAATGTAAGGGTTTATTCCTAGTTTATTCAGCTTTTCAACTATACCCAAGTAGGGGATTGTGACAAAAGGCTTGGCCAGGACAAGGTAATGTGGTGTGAACTGTTTTACCTTCAAACATTGCTTTGGTGACAAGAGTAACACTTAAAATTTGCCCATAATTTTGAACCTTTCATACTTTCTGCCAGATTCTTGCCCTAAAACGTTGTGAGATTAGAGCATATGTTCAACTGTCCCTGATTTTGTTTCATATTTTTGGTTTGTTCCTCATAAGATTTGTGGTTTTTGGGCAAATTTATGAGGCTGGTAAAACTTAAATAATGATAGATGTGATGATGTGAGGTAGTACCAGCTATGCCAAGAAAAGTAAGGCAGTGGATGTGTAACATATGCCAGCATAGCTAGCTGGAGTTTTGTAAAGAATTATGTCATTTGTATATCAAACCGATTTGTGCAAGTGCTTGTGCTGAAAATGTATTTGTAAAGCTGCTTCTGTTAAAAAGTGTAACAGTGGGTCCTGCTAGACAGAAAAGAAATATACCTGTATGTCAGACTGCATTGTAACTGTTGAAATGAATATACTGCAACACAGGATACTGGAAGAGATGAGGTTAATCTCAGTCCAGCTAACTTTGAAAAATAGCCTGAAATTAAATTCCCTGATTTAGGCCATAACAGTTGTATTTTACAGTTCTGATTGCAGCCAGAGATGAAATGTCAGTGAAAGCCAGTACTATGAATCCTACTGTACTGTCCTTATGAGTAAACTAATTGCTATCCTAGAAGGGTGGATGTTTTGAAATTGTTTTATAGCTTCCAGATACTATAACACATCTCAGCAAAGCTCTGTGTGTATGGTAACACACATGTGTTAACTTCTGGTTCAGTTTCTAGTAAAGGGGGGGGGTAGTGTGGGAGCCAGAAGTCAGATGACCAGATGTATATGATGTCATTCTGTAATCCAGCTCTGAAATGATGTTTCAATGCTAGATGAGACAGAAGTCTCAAAGTAGTCTGTTTTTGAAACCTGACAAAGAAGGATCACTCACCCACTTTATCTTACCTTGCTTTAGTAAGTAACCAGGGAATAGTAATTCTTTAGATCAGTCAGGAAAATATAGTGAGATTAGTTAAGTACTATTTTTCTGTATCTGCGTGAACCTTTCCATCTTTGTTATTTTTAATGTTTCCTATGGCTGAAACTCTGGTGTTTATTGTAAATAGATATTTAGTATTTTCATGTTCTTTTATTATTTATTATTAAATATATTTAAACTTTTCATTGTGGCTCATTCATTTTCATTGTGAATATTTTAACCTTTGAGAGTATTTATATTTATTTGGTGACAGTGTTGCCACTCCTGAAAGCCCTGCTGCATTGGGCAAACACTACCATTTGTATTAATTCTACTCAGTATAATTGGGTACCCTTGTAAGATCCCTAGAGTAGCTGGCTTTGGAGTGTTCTGGTGGCAGTACCTACCTTATAGACTGTGCAAAAGGGGACATAACTGGTAAATCTGTCCCAGCCTTTCCCAGGTGCATGTGTATATGTAAAAATCAAATCTCAAAGAGGGCGTGTGTCAGCTACTTGGAGCAGGGACCACAGAGCACTGGTTTCAAAGAGAGGGTGATGGAGGACTTTGCTTGGAATACTTGGCTGAGGACTTAGCTCTACAGCTGTGTCAGTGGGGTGTCTTACTCGGGGCCTGGAGATAGAGATAGGGAAACCCCGTCCCTGGACTGAGTGTGTTCCCTGTGTGCTTTTAAGGGAAATTGTGCTTGGTACAGAGAGCTGCATCTGGAAATCCTGTGTATATCTATTTTTGTTCCAAGGGAACGTCCCTATCTAGTGTCAGTGGTGAGGATTAAGACTCCTTGATTACTGGCCCAGACAGGGATTTCACATATTGGTTAGCAGTGGTATGAATATTAATTGAACTTCTGTAGCCTGTAGGCAGTTGTCACTGAAGATGTGAGTTCTCTCAGCAGCCACAAGGTAAACATACAGAGTTTCATTTTCACAACAGTTTTATTTTTTTTTTTTAGTTTAGTTTAATCAGGGAAAACAGGCAAAGATGTCAGCAGAAGATTATGGCAAGCTCACAAAGTTGGCCAAGGTGTTTGAAGCCAAAGGACTGGTGCATGCCAACCTGACTAAAGAGGAAATTATTTCAGCCTTAGTCACAGCTCAGACCAGCAACCAGGAAGACAGCCAGTCTGGTGATTGGGATTTGCAGCATCCAGAAACAGGGCAGTTCAACTTTTCCTCAGAGGACTTAAAAATCCATCTGGAGTTAAAGAGACTTGAACTGGAGGGCAAACATTTGGAATTAGAATCAGCAGAGAGACTGCAGCATTCTGAGGCCAAAGAAAAGGAGAAACAGATGGAATTAGAATCAGCATATAGACTGCTGTGTTTGGAGGCTGAAGAAAATGAAAAACAGCACCAACATGAGAGGGAGATGTTGACTCTTTGTCAGGGTCATGGATATAATGTTGAAGGGAATAAATGAACCCCAGAAGCAATAAAGGTCAGTAAATTTCTTCCGCAGTTTACAGAGGGTGATAATTTTGATAGTTTTATTCATATATTTGAAGGATTATGTAAACAGTATAATGTTGACCCAAGGGCTCTGGGTACAGTTCCTGAACCCCTTACTTCATGGGAAAGCTGTAACTGCTGTTTCTAAATTGTCTGATACTGATTGTTTAAAGTATGATAAAGTAAAATAATGTTTATTGGAATATTTTATGTTAACACCTGAAGCTTACAGAAAAAAAAGTTTTGTGAGTATAGACACAAGACAGATGAAAGTGTATATGATTATATTGTTGAGTTAAACACTTATTTTCATAGGTGGGTGAGTGGGTCAGATCACCACTTTTGAAATACTGGCAGACCTTTTGGTAAGGGTACAAGCCCTAGGACTTTGACTGAGGACATGAAAATCTGGTTGGCAGACCAAGAGTATAGCTCTGAATATGAGCTGGGGAAAAGGGGGGATCTCTACTTAGCAAGCAGGGCATCACTGCACAAAAAGGGGATACCCAATGCTGCAGACAGATATAAGGGAACCCATGATGGGTACCCTAAACCACCCCAACAGAGTCCACCAGTAACAGGGAAAGCCACTAGTTCAGGTACATGGCCAGTATCATGGTTTAGATGTTTTAAATGTAACTGGAGGGGCCATGAACCATACAAATGTCCACTGAGGCAAGGTGGGGAACAAAAGGTGGGGGAATCAGCAAGTGGGAAAAACAGTATGCCAGTGGTAAGTTGTCTGGAGACAACAGGTGTACCAGACTATCCCTGGAGTTTATATCCTATCTTCATGGATGGAAAACAGGACACTGCTAAGAGAGACACAGCCTCTGACATAACCATTGTGAAGCCTGCCATGCTTAAAGAGGAGGAGTACTTGCTTGAGCAGTCCACTCCAGTCAGATCTTTAGGAGAGACCTCATTCCAAATGTCTTTGGTTAGAGTTTACTTTGACTGGGAGGGTGGAAAAGGAAGCAAGCAAATAGGTATGTTTGAGGATATCCCTGCAGATGTTTTGATAGGGAATGATTTTGATAATGCAGTACCTTGTGTGCATGCAGTGATATGCAGTCAGGCTGGTGAGGTGGTTATTTCAGGGAGGGAGCTACCCTGAAGCAATGAGTCCGAAGCTGAGTCACAGTTACTGGTAGGTACTAATGTTCCCTTGGACAGAGTGACTGCAAGGGCAGAGGTGACTGGTAGTATCCAGGCTGGCAGTGAGGCACCGCTGTCAGAGGATACCAGACTTCCTGTGGCAGGATAGCTGGAAAAGGCCGCAAAGGTAGAGTAGAGACTGGCTACACTAAGAGGCTTGAGGGAGATAGCTAGGGAAGCACCTGATCCTCAAGGAAATTGGGAGTCTGTATACTAGAACAAAGGGTTACTGTATAGAGAATGGATTCCTGAGGGAGGACTAGAGGGTGAGGTAATACAACAGTTGGTAGTGCCCAGAGCCATAGCCCATGACATTTCTTTTGCAGGGCATATGGGCATAAAGCATACCAAGAGGCTTATTATGCAGAACTTCTATTGGCCTGGGATTGCAAAGAATGTAACAGGGTACTGCAGGACATGTGAGCAGTGCCAAAAAATAGGCAAGGCAGGGGGGAAAGGTCAAAGCTCCTTGATGCCTTTGCCTGTGATTGAGGAGCCATTTCAAAGAGTTGCTATGGATATTGTGGGGCCTCTGAATACCCCAAGTTTCACAGGGAAGAAGTATATCCTGATGGTAGTAGATTATGCTACTAGATACCCTGAGGTAGTGGCTTTGTCCTCCTTAGAGGCAGAGAAGGTGGCAAATGCTTTGTTAGAGATTTTCAGCAGGGTAGGTTTCCATAGAGAAATACTGACTAACAGAGGTGCCAATTTCATGTCATACGTGATGGCTTGTCTGTGGGAGCACTGTGGGGTGACGCACCTAAAGACCATCCCCTACCACCCCCCAGACTAATGATCTTGGACAGGGGTTAAACGCTACACTAAAAAACATGCAATGGGCATTTGCAAACCAGTTTAAGAGAGAGCGGGACAAATATTTGCCCCATCTGCTGTTTGCATACAGAGAGGTACCCCAGGAATCCACAGTTTTTTTTACCCTTTCAGTTGCTGTATGGGCATAGGGTGAGGAGCTTTTAGATTTGATTCATGATGAGTGGGAGGTGAGTGTGAATACCACAAGGAGTCTGTTGTGGCATATGTCTGAAACCTCAGGACAAGGCTTATTGAGCACATGGGCATAGCCTAGAAGAAACTGGCAGGAGCCCAACAGCAGAAAAAGGTCTGGTATGACAGGAATGCTCAAGCCCAAGAGTATGCTGTGGGATAGCAGGTTATGGTGCTCATTCCTGTCAGATACAATAAGTTGCAGGCAGCTTGGGAAAGACTCTTCAATGTGGCAAAGAAGTTCAATGATATTACCTGCATGGTAGAACTACTAGGCAGGAGGCAGGGGCACAAACTGTACCATGTTAACATGATGAAGCCTTACCATGATAGGGATGCCCTTGTGCTGAGTATTTGTGGGGCATGGCAGGAGGAGTCTGAGGGGGATCTATGGCTACATCGAGCCAGCCAGCAAAATGCTAAGTTACTAAGGTGGAGCCTAGGGTTGCTGGCATGTGACATGACAGTGCAGCACCATAGTGGGGTCAGTAATGCCAATGCAGATAGCTTCTCAAGACAGGATATGGGTAACGTATTCCCAGATATGCCCATGTCTCTCAAGCAACATTTCTCCAGGGTCACTTCAGAAACTAGCTTGAGTCTTCAAAGGGGGGAAAGATGTGATGATGTAAGGTAGTGCCAGTTATGCCAGGAAAATAAAGGCAGTGGATGTGTAACATATGCCAGCATAGCTAGCTGGAATTTTGTAAAGATTTATATGTCATTTGTATATCAAACTGATTTGTACAGGTGCTTGTGTTGAAAATGAATTTGTAAACTGCTTGTTTTAAAAATGTACCAACAGTGGGGTCCTGCTGGACAGAAAAGAAATACTCCTGTATGTCAGACTGTATTGTAACTGTTGAAATTAATATAGTGTAACAGAGGATACTGGAAGAGAAGAGGTTAATCTCAGTCTAGCTAACTTTGCAAAATATTCTGAAATTAAATTACCTGGTTTAGGCCATAAAGATTGTATTTAAAAGTTCTGATTGCAGCCAGAGACAAAATGTCTGTGAAAACCAAGACTAGGAATCCTACTGTATTGTGCTTAGGTGTGAACTAATTGCTACCCTGGAAGGGTGGAAGGGTTCAAATGGTTTTATAGCTTCCAGGCACTATAACACATCCCAGCAAAACTCTATTTGTGTGTATGGTAACACACATGTTGTAAATTCTGGTTCAGTTTCTAGAAAAGGGGGGTAGTGTGGGAACCAGAAGTCAGATGACCAGATGTATGTGATGTAATTTTGTAGTCCAGCACTGAATGAGACAGAAGCCTTAGTAGGATCACTCACCCACTTCAACTTGACTTGCTTTAGTAAGTAACCAGGAAATAGTAATTATTTAGATCAGTCAGGAAAATATAGCAAGATTCTCTGTTTTTGAAACCTGACAAAGAAGGATCACTCACCCACTTTATCTTACCTTGCTTTAGTAAGTAACCAGGGAATAGTAATTCTTTAGATCAGTCAGGAAAATATAGCAAGATTAGTTAAGTACTGTTTTTCTCTATCTATGTGAACCTTTCTATCTGTGTTATTTTTAATATTTCCTGTGATTGAAACTCTGGTGTTTATTGTAAATAGATATTTAGTATTTTCATATTATTTTATTATTTATTATTAAATATATTTAAACTTTTCATTGTGGCTGGTCTTTTAGAGAATGTTTTAAACTTTGAGAGTACTTATATTCATTTGGTGACACTGTGGCTGCTCCTGAAAGCCTTGCTGCATTGGTCAAACACTACCACTTGTATTAATATTAATTCTGCTCAGTATAATTGGGTACCTTTGTAAGTGCCTTAGACATACCTCTCAACCATACTGAATTCCTTGGTATTTTCCAGTTTTGAGGTCAATTTCCAACATTTTTCTATTTTTTTATAAGTTTACAGTTGTGGCTGATGTTAACATACATCACCAGCGTATCCTGCAACGTCATCAATGTGTAGGGATGTGTGCGATGACATCCCATGACCTTTGGAGAGATTCATCTGTTGACAACTGTTGTCTTCTACTTGAATACCAGTAGTAGCAGCAGCAGCAGCAATGAGCCATGAGCAGAGTCGACTCAGAGCTGTGCACACGTTACAGTTTCAGTATTCAGTTCTGGTTCTGAACTTCTGCAGAGTCCAGCAGTGACAGTACACAGGATGAGAAAAAGTGCATACTCCTCCAGAGGCTTGACCTCCCTGTAAGTAAAAAAAAATAATTAAAAAAATGTACGCGTATGTGTATGCCTGGAAACTTTACTGCAGCAAAGGAATTGGAAACAATTTTCGGTCTCTGCTGTCAGATCACCTGTGTCTTTCCCTCTTTTTTTTGATTACTATGTTGGTCCATGCCTCCCAATTTTTTAAGCTCTAAAACAGGCTTCTATTTGAAGTGTGGTTTCTCTCTTTTCTCAATTTGAAGACTTACTCTTCAGCTGTCAGCACTCTCTTTCCTGTCATCAGACTGGACTGTCCTCTCTCTCCAGTGTTACTTTCTTCTGCATGTGCAATTTATAATATAATTTTTGCTTCCTTTCTGTCCTTGTTTACTGGCAGACTGTATGTTCCTTTTTCAGTATGTTTTTATTTTGCCCAAGGACATAGATACAGATTGTTCACAATTGCTAACATTTCTAAACAATTAGGTAAAATAGCATACAACAGTAATATATAAACTACATTGCTTTTCATTTATTATAATGTAAGTATTTTGTAAGCTAATTTGAACACGTTTTTGCAAATCTTAAGAATACACAACAGTTGTCCAGTTACTAATTTTCAAGAAATTTTATATTTAGAAATGGCGCAGTGATGTATTGGTTGGCATTGTCACCTCACAGCAAGAGGTTTTCTGGTTTGACTCTCAGCTGGGGTGCCTTCTGTGTGAAGTCTGCATGTCCTCCCTGCATTTGTGCTCTGGTTTCCTCCCACATTACAAAACATGCATCTGGAGCATTTCTCCCTGGGCCTCTGCTGAAAACAGGCTCTGTCCTCCTAGTCAGACTCAAACTTTCCTGGTAAACAAATGTTAAATAAATAAATGCATGAATTTAAAGACAGAGACCTATTATTTTTTCTCACATTTATTCAAGTGTATTGCATACTTGGTGAGAAGGTGACTGAATTATAAAAAGTGTCGGCACCACCGGGTTTCCAGTTATGAACGAAGTACTATTTTTAATGGCAGGACTCTTTTCTTACATTGGTAATGCTACACAAATTCAAAAACCAAACCACAAACTGCAGAATAACACAAACCAGGTGAAGAACTACAGAGCTGATTTATGCAAATCAAATTTATTAAGTGCTTTTATCCAAGGATGATAGTGCTTAATAAATTTGCTTTGTGTAAGTCAGCTCTGTAGTTCTTCAACTCATTTGTGTTGTTCTACATCTGTAATGCACTTTGTCTGGAAATGGAGATCTTTCACTCAAATTCCTCTGTATAGTACTCATATAATTGTAAATGATGGTGTGCAGTTGACAGCACCGCTTTTATCATATGAACATCAGGTACATAACACAGTAGTTATGCAAAGAAACCCAGATAGCACCACCATCTGTAAATCCCTTCCTGTGTGCAATGTTGTTGCCATGTGTATTTGTGTAAGCCTTGCATGTTTTTTTAGCACATATCTATCTGGGGTTCCTATTATATAATCAAAGATGCAATCCTTCAAATGCGTCTTGATTGAACTTGAAAGCACAAAACAGCAAAATAGTGAAACGGCATATAAACGATTTCTTTCCCTGGGAAAGAAATCGCTTGGCCACCTCTGTTACTTAGCCATTTTTGTCACTGTAGTGTGATCTCAGAGTTGATATATTTAAGTAGGGGGTATGGGGGGTGAAGCCCTCCACTTTATGTAATGTTTTGAAGTTCTTATTTTTATTTTATTTTTTTGTGGAACAGAGATTTTTTTCCCGGGGAAAAAATTGCTGTTCCGAGTGTTCGGGACTGTAAACTTTCACTTACATGGGGTTGATAAATCAGCATTTGCTGATTTAATATAGACCCTCTATCTGTCTCTGATTTTGCAGAATGTCCATAATTTTCCCTCATACTTTTTGCATAGGCCATCATAATTTTTGATTTTCAGGTAAATTGCTGAGGATTACAGTCATCAATAACATCAGATATTAGAGGTTTTTACTTATTATTTTGATTTTGCATGGTGATGCAAAACCTGTTGTTCTATTAACTTCCTGAGAAATTAGAGTGACATTTAAAAACTGCTTATGATTTTGGGCCTTTGTTATTATTTTTTGCTTTATCTGAGATTCTTGAGAAAAGAAATTGAGAGCCATTACTCAATATGAGTCAAATGATCTTTATACTGCTGTATAATGCATGTTTAAGAAAATAGTGCTGCAGTAGAGCACTAAGTTTCACAACATATGATTCACAAATGTGTATCCATGCTCACAGAACTGCCATATTGCTTTTTAGTTGACATATTGATTGGCCATTACTGCTTATGAGAGTTGAAAAAGCAGGGTTCCTACCTCGTGTTTCAGAAACAGGATGATTTTCCTGTTATTCTTAAATGGGAATGTTAAAGATGGTAGCATGCCAGGTCACTGAAAATATTTTTTGAGAATATGAAGGATCCAAGCATGTTAACTGAAGCTACTTTCACCAGCAGCGGCGTTTGCCTCTTTCTTAACTGTTGTTCGACCTCAGAGTTGGTATATATTCCTTTGGAGGGTTGCAGGAGCACCCTGCAAAAAAGATATATTCCTCAGATGTTCGCTGAAGGTAGTTCTAACAAACATTTCATACATATATATATATATATATATATATATATATATATATATATATATATATCTGCCAAAACACCCATTGGTGAGTCTACATGAATCCATTAAAAACTACCTGTTAGGCCTATATTATTGCCTTTTGAAGACAACTATTCCACTATGATGACCTTTTAAAGAAAGTTGATGCCTGCTGTGAACTGGTACAGTAGATGATGATACCACTTGTATCACCCATTGTCAGGCACATTGTCATTATTGCTATGATGATTTGTCATTAAGAATCATTTTAACTTCAGAGGTAATAGTGCAAAATCAAATTCTGATAAATGAAACTATAACTAAATTTACTACACGGTTGCTGCAATAACTTTTTGGACCAACTGGAAGCAAAGCCAGCCAGCGAGTACAAAATTAACAGAGCGGTGGGCCTGTTGCTAGGGTTATTACCAGCCTTACATGGAGCTGAGGGCTAGGATGATGGGTGCAGAACAGTTAAGCCTTCCATACGTGTGGATGGGAAGTAATACAGAGAAGACTGACTACTCAGATCACCAGTCATTTTGCAGGGAGGCAGTATAAATCAAATGCACATAAGTGCAATCACTGGAATGGACAGCTGATGATAATGTTGAATGGATAAATTAGTTTGTGAGTTATTACAGATGTTTTTGCACAATAAGGTTGAAAAGCATGTGCATACAAAGTGTTCTGTATTTTCCATGAGCTACAGTACTAATGTGAAGTAAAGGAGGTGGTGTTGTGGTGACCATTCTTTTTTGTTTAATATTTTGTCTGTTCTTCAACTTGTGTTTTAATGTTGGTATTCCACAATTCTATTGGGGTGGGCGATGTTAAAGAATTATGTATGCAAATTTTATGTTAATCAGTGTACAGATTTTTGGCCGTTTGTACCTACTTTTCATGGGCCTTTGTCCAGATTTTTAGTGTTTCCAGGTTGAGAGATATGGCCTTAGAGTAGTTGGCTTTGAAGTGTCCTGGTGGCAGTACCTACCTTATAGTCTGGGCAGAAAGGGGCATAGCTGGTAAATCTGTGCCAGCTTTTCCCAGGTGCATGTGTGTGTGTGTGTGTGTGTGTGTGTGTGTGTGTGTGAAAATCAAATCTTAAAGAGTGTGTGTGTGTCAGCTACTTGGAGAAGGGCACAGCACAGTGGTTTCACAGAGAGAGTGGTGAGGGACTTAACTTGGAGGACTCAACTCTGTAGATGTGTCAATGGTGAGTCTTACTGGGGGCCTAGAGAGAGAGAGAGGAAAACCCAGCCCCCTAACTGAGTGTGTTCCCTGTGTGCTCTTAAGAGAAATTGTGCTTGGTGCAGAGAGCTGCATCTGGAAATACTATGTGTATCTATTTTTGTTCCAAGTGTGAACATCCCTCTCCATTGTCAGTGGTGAGGATTGAGGCTTCTTGATTACTGGCCCAGAGCAGGGACGTCACAATAAACATTTGAGTTTCAGACTTCTATACTTCATATCCTTCAGAAAGTGCATGCTAATGCAAAACCTGTTATTCTAGCAGCTACGCATATAAGAACAATGCCATACTTAAAATCTGTTCCTAGTCCTTGATCTTTGACCTTTTTCCTGACTTATTACATTTTTGGCTTTATTCCTTGAACTATGAGGTTTTGAGGTTTAAATAAGAACTGTGAGCAAAAGCTGTTTACCACTTTCAAGCTCAAATCTGTAGCATTTTTTTATGTTCAATTAAGTAAAACATAAGTGCAACAAAAATTGGGCAACTTGAAAAATAA
Organism: Protopterus annectens; assembly: GCF_019279795.1. Classification (NCBI taxonomy): domain Eukaryota; kingdom Metazoa; phylum Chordata; order Ceratodontiformes; family Protopteridae; genus Protopterus; species Protopterus annectens. The sequence goes on from NC_056737.1 coordinate 756,059,579, forward strand.
CAATAGCAATAAACAATCTAACTGAAGAAAGTCAGGCAAAAAGCTTTAATAACATTTTTATAAGCAGAATAAAAATCACACAGTATTTTTATTGTGCATTTAAATAAATTAATGTTTCTTGCATGACATTAAAAATCTAACAAAATTGGGGCCAACTTGCGGTAATGAAAAAAATGAGAAAAAGGAAGACTTAAGGCAGGGAAGAAACTGTATTGACTTCTTCTTCTGAAAACACTAAAGGCAGAGTCAAAGTCATTCCAATTTCTCGCCAGCATTGTCTTATTTTATGATCACCATCATCATCATGATTATTATTACTGTTATTACTTCATAACTGACTGCCCAGCATGTACCTGGGTTGGCTGCTGCCACTTCAGTTGAGGTCCACAATCCACAGAACTGAAATGGTATGTTCAACAATATTAATTAACAGTAATCAACATTATTAATTAACAGCAAATAGTGAAAGCCATAAACTATCAGAAGTTGGAATGAAACAACAAAGTGTCAGTTGTAAAATAATAAGTTGTTGTTTCATTCCAAATTTTGATAGTTTATAGTAAATAGTGCAAACTACCAGAGCTGGAACATGATCAAATGGGGTCCTAGGCAGGGTAATAGATCGGGGCACCCCCAGCAGCAGCCCCCTACCCAGCCATTCCAATGTTCCATTACTTGGATATTTCTCCCTAGTTACCATAAACACTGTTCAGACCTGTCAGTGTAGATACTGTTTCTTATTTACTTCTACAATGATTGCAGATATTCAAATAAAATGGCAGAAACACTGATAGCCATTTGCTAAACAAACAATACAATCTCACATGAAAGCAGGGTTTACTGTCATATAGTCAACACTCAAAAGATAGACCCACATGAAATGTCGACTAAAACGTTGAACACAGAAAGTCAAGAAGGTCAGAATGTGGCCAACACACTTCCTGTTGTGAATTTGAACTCTCTCAACATCTGTGGTGTGCAGTCCGACAATGCACACCACGTGACATGATAATTTTGCAGGGGGATAAGCCCCGCTGTACCTCCCACACCCCCTGCATATTATATATCCCAACTCCGGGATCACACTACAGTGGAGAAAAGGGTAAATTTCCTAATCCCCACTGTACCGTGACCTCTAGTAACAAGATCAACTTCATCTGTGTGAATGCACTGTGTATTCACTGAACTGAGACTCGCAAGCAGTAAACTTCTCTGTCCTTGAAATTCACATTCATTGAAATAACATGAAAATCCACATTCAAAGAAAATCCATCTGGCCAGTGGAGGATTAAGTTTACCTTTGGGCTGTTTTCAGACCATAGGCTCCTTGCACACATTTTTAGGACCATGCAAACATATGTGTTCTTTGATTCACCTTCCTGATTGTATTAAATTATATTCCTTGTATAATGCAGCACCACTTGTTAGAATCTTTTAAATCTGTAGTTTTGAGCTTTCTTTTAATAAGCAATGAAATAATGACAAAACTACCCATTTCAGAAAATTTCAACCATAGAAGGCCACTCAAACGTCTGTCATTACAATCCATCAATATTGCTCAATAAGCACAATCTCTGCAGAAGTAAAAGTTATCTAAATAATTCCACATTAAAGAGATTTGCAACTAATGAAGAGGTTGCTACTGGCAAACAACTTTACATTTCAATGATCCATCTACAAATTCAATGCCTGCAGCCCTTGAAGAATTAATTGCCTCTGTTACATTAAAATTATTGTAAGATGGTAATATTGAAATAGGGAATGACTGCCAAACCAACAAGTTCATAGCTACTAGGCATCTCTTACAAAGGAGGATATACTCAGAGTGTAGAATCCCTATTTCCCCCTTAAAATGCACCAAATAATTGGCACTCAAAAGAGCACTGCAATATCAGCACCCCATCTACACGCGCAACAGTAAACTTTCTTCCCTTGAAACATAAAATTCTGTGAAAATGCACTGAAACTCAATTCCTTTAAAAATACACTGATAATTCCCTGAAAATGTACTGAAACTCAAACTCATATTTCCTTCAGCAGTCTGGTAGTCGGTGTACAGGATTTAGGCTCTTGTCTCCACCGAAGCTCATAATTCCTTCAGCAATCTAATAGTTTGTGTAGAAGACTCAGGCTCTTGTCTCCTGTAACCAAGTTACAGGGTCAAGCCTGATTAAGTTGATTGACTAACCTCCCCTTCCTCCTAATTAGGGTATTGCATGCCATACCTCCATACCTCTCAACCTTGTAACAAGAAATCTGGACAAAGCCTAAAATAATGGGGGACAAAGGCCCAAAAATAGGGACAGATTTTAAATATTGCTCTTATAGACATAAAAAGTTGCTATAATAACAACATTGGTCTTAGCATGCATTTTTGGAAAGAAAGGAAGTCTGAAACTCAAATATATGACATTATTTAGTTTTGCCAGAAAACCACAAATGGTGGGGAATAGGCCAAAAATATGAGGCAAAAATGAGGACATTCTGCAAAAATCTGGACAGTTGAGAGATACGCATATCTCTCAACCTTTTAGTTCAAGAAATCTGGACAATGCCTGAAATAATGGAGATACAATGACCCAAAATAGGAATAGAGTTTAAATATTGTTAATTTTAACTTAGAAAGTTGCTAAAATAACATGATTTGTGTTAGCATGTATTTTCTGAAGGATATGAAGTCTGAAACTCATACATATGTCATTATTTAGTCTCTTCAGTCTTCCCTGATTTGACAGAAAACCACAGATGTTATGAGAAACAGACCAAAACTATGAGGCTAAATCTTGACAGTTGAGAGGTATGTTAAACATACATACAAAAATGAACAAGCATAGGAATCTGTCTAGTTCCAACCTCACCACCACTAGTGTTGAGGAAAAAATAAAAAAACAGAGAAACTTAACATAAGTTGGTCTTACAACTTTGTTGATTAGCTTAGTCATAATAATTCCCATAAATCATGAAAACCAGTTAGTGTTCTAAAGCTACAAGCCTTTATTCATCACAGACAAGCGAGCCTCAGTATCAAAAATCAGAAATATTTTACAATATTAAATATATCAGCTTTACATACTTAGAAGTAGGTGTGGAAAATATACATATTGTTTAATTTTAAATCAGCCTATTCAAGGTAAACAATATAAAAAGGGCCGTAAAAAGTACATTTTAGAACAGCAAGTACCCACCCCCACACACTGCTATTGATTAGGTCAAACTAAATCCTAGTTAAGGAAAACACTACCCATCTATTTGCAACCCACATTCCCAAATCAGGTATTAAGAAAAGCGTAACATACGGGTCTACTTCGTCTAGGCAATATGAAAGTCAGGTAAGTAAACATTCAGTCTACTGAAGCAGTCCCTAACATAGACATAAAAAGCCTGACTTTTAACTAAACTCGCTTTAGGCTAACTAATGCAATAAAGCCTTCATCAGGTCTGTGACAAGAACTAAAACCATATACATAGGTAGATAAGTAAAAAGAGTTACCTAAACTGATACAAGAAAAAACATATAGCTATCTAAACAAACATTATCTAACTAGAACACTATATAAATATATATCTGCCTAATAATATCTAATATGTATTAGTGTGCATAAGAATTATTTATATCTCAGAAAAAATATTATTTCGAAAAAAAATATTTTGTAAAAAATTATTTTATTTACAGCTCAGAAAAAAAATGTCAGTGCTTTGCAGTTAAAAAACTGTCATGACAGTTTTCATGTTTACAACCCCAAAAGTATGTTTATTCAATGAAAACTAGTAGAAAAAACACACTAAAATAGTGGATGAAGTAAACTAATAATGTATACATTACTACTTTTATAATTTACTACAGCTTTAATAATTTAAACCATTCAAAATATGCCAAGATATGACAAAGCAAACAGTCCTGAAAACTGTTTTATGAATCTCTTTGTATGATTTCCACATGACTCACGTCAGTTACATTATTACACATACAGATGTATGCATTACATTCTATTACTGGAAAAAAGTTTTTTTTAATTAGTTCCACCAATAGAGTGTTTTTCTGATGACATAAATGGTGAGTGAACAAGGCCCTGAATTCTGTTAGTTAACATAATTGTGCTCCAGACATTTGATACAAACGTGGTCTCATTTACAGTCAGCGCAGCCTAGCATTGCAGAATTTTGCAGTTCCAAAGTATTTAGTTTAATTATAAAAGGAAAAGTAGGATCCACGGTGGTGGTGCTGCAGTAGCGTTGTTGCCTCACAGTTAGACGTTGCCCGTTCGATTCTCAGTTAGAGCGTCTTCTGTGTGGCGACATGCGTGAATGGGCGTTCCTTCGTTGAAGGTTGTGTGTTAGGCCCGGCAAGCCAGTAGATAAAAATCTACTGCCAATCATTAGCGGACCGGAGTTCCGCTGTGGCGACCCCTAAACCGGGAAAAGCCGAAAGAAAGAAAGAATAAAAGGAAAAGTAGGGGTCTTGCAACTGATATTTAGGTTGTGGATTTTAAGGTCCAAAGCAAAGAAAATTTGCATTCTACTGTATCAACCTTAACCTTTAAACTACTACTCATCTCTGTCAAGAATGGTTTAACCCAGTTGAGAAATCTGTGGCCAAAAATCTGAGGAGAATGAGCAAATGTGACTAGAACTGATCTTGAACAACACCGCCTGGATTCCTGAAATTTTTTTATGCTGTTAGTCTCAAATTAAAAGCTAGTCCAGGTCCTGTGGTCAATCAAACACTGACATTATAATGCATTACATTTCCTTTACAGCAGAAGAGGACAAGTCTATATACAGATTGTGGGTGCTGCTTCCTTATCATAGGATCATAGGAAGTTACTAGTCTATTGGCTCTGAGACCCTTACAAGCCTAGCCAAGAATTTAGCCCATGTTCCAACAAGTCAGTACCCGATGCCACTGTCCAGCAGGGACACAAGTGGAATCCCAGGAGTGTATTTTCTGTTCCCCATCCAGTTATCCAGGTTGCACTTGCTTTATGTGGAGAGGGAGTCTATTCCACAAAAGGGGCAGTCTCTGGGACACAAATCTGTACAGTCAACAAGTCCTATTGATATCATAGCCCAGGTTGAGGTCTCACGTGTGGGTTACTTGAGTGGAGCTTGACTTGCGGATATGCAGCAGTCCCATCAGGGTGAGGTCAGAGATTGCTTTGTATGCCAGACACAGATCATCTCTGAGGAGTCTGTAGGAGACTGAGTAGAAGGACAGAGCTTTTAGCCTATCTGTGTAGGGTAGATGTTTCAGGCCCTGGATTCTCTGGGTGAGGAATCTCTGTGTTCTCCAGCTGCTGCATGTGCTTTGTGTGAGGTACATGCCGAAAGGGGCATTATATTCTATAATCGGTCTTATAAAGGAAGAATACAGAGATGATATGACCACCTTGTCCCTGGATGAGATACCCTTACTAATGAGGTGGACCATGCAAGAAAGCTTTCTGTACAATGGAGGCAATATGGTGGTGAAAAGTAAGTATGCTATCAACCTGGGTTTCCAAGTCCCTCATGACTGATTGCATGCTTAGTGCCTTATTATCAATGTGATCATTTTTGGGGATGCCATTTTTCCCAAAAGGGATGATTATACTTTTTTTGGCATTCAGTTTGAGGCCATGTTTTTGGCACCAGTCATTTGTTTGGGTGAGACCCTCTTGGAGGATGTCCACATCACTAGGGGAATTGATGACAACACCCAGCTTGCACTCATTTGCAAACGTGGCCAGCCATAGCCCACTAGATTTGGCTTGCACCTCTAAGAAGTATATCACAAACAGCAGAGGCCCCAAGACTGATCCCTGGGATATGCCGCTTGTTACGGGTCAACTACTTGAGGTGGCTTCCCCTATTTTGATTATGTGGGTTCTATCAATGAGCCAGTTTGCTACCCATCTGGTAACATATGGATTGATGCCTAATTGAGAGAGTTAATCTATTGTACCTGAGTGGGGAATAGTATCAAAGGCCTTGGCCAGGTCAAGGTAGGCAGTGTGCACCATCTTCCCCTCATCTGTGGCCTTGTTGACTGTCTCAAAGAAGTTGACCAAATTTAACAGGCATGACTGCCCCTTGACAAAACCAAACTGTGTGGTATCAAGTGTCTGAAGGTTGCCAATGTCCTTGTTATTGAGGTCCATGATAATCCGCTCCATGGCCTTGAAGATCAGGCTAGTTAGACTGATGGGTCTATAATTTCCTGGATCAGTGGACGCTCCACCTTTGTGCAAAGGGATGACAGTAGCTGTCCTCCACTCAGCTGGGATGAAGCCAGTACTCAGGCTTTGGTTGAATAGTGTGATTAATGGTGCTGCAAGTTCCTGCCTGAGTTCATGTAGGATGCAGCCTGGAATGTTATCAGATCCCATGGAGGCTGTATTTTTTTTGTCTTTGAGAGGGCAGTGATGATTTGCTCCCTACAGATAAGGGGAGGGGGGCAGGTACTGGGGATGTCCTGTTTTACTGATGGGGGGGCAGAGGAGTGAAGTTTTCACTGAACCTGTCTGTGAGCAGGTTGGCGATATCTACAGGGTTTGCGTATGTGGTGTCCTTGACCACCAGTTCTGAGCAGCTCTGGGTGCTTCCCTTGAGATTGCATATGTGAAGAAAGCCTTATGACTGTCTTTAGTAGATGTGGTCAGTTTGGACTCAAAGTTTGCTTTGGAGGATTTCACTAGAGCTCTTATTTGCTTGTTCAGGCTAAGGAAAGATTGCTTCCAATTAGATACCTGCTCCCTCTTGGTTCTGGACAGCAATTTTTCTTTTTATTATAGAATTTATTTATTGTAGATGTCCACCAGACAGGTTTACTCTTCTTTGAGGAGGATGATTTTGTCCTGTCAATGTAATTATGGTACTTTGGTATACATTTGGACATATGTGCCAGTTTCTGCGGAGGGGGAGGGGGCTGTGAAGCTGTTTATATCTTCTCTCAGGAGGTTGTAATCAGCTTTGGAGAAGTTTTTTTGTTTGACACTAGCTGGGGAGGGGGTTGGTGGAGATGGTGACTTCGAAAGTGACTGCTTTGTGATCGGATCTTACCAGGGATGACGACACTGTAGGGATGCTGCAGTGGTTACTCATGTTGGTTAATACCAAGTCCAAGATATTTTCACCTCTTGTGGGTGTGTCAACCAACTGGCCCAAGGTATTTGCATTTACAAAATCAAGGAATCTCTGGGCATTTGTGTTTTGGCATGAGTAATTTTTCCAGTCTATGGTTGGATAGTTAAAATTGCCCAGGATCATGATAAAGGGTTGAATCTTGATAGATTTGAAGAGGTACGGATAGATGGAGTGGGCATCTTGAGTCAGAGTGGGAGGGCTGTAGCTAGCTATGATTTAAATAGGGGTCTTGTCAGTTGTTAACTGCACCTGGAGTATTTCCTGTGCAACATACTGTTTGACCAGTCTAGAGTTGTGTATGTCTTTTATATATATTGCAACTCCACCTCTTTTTGTTTTGCTGCCCATGGCTTGGGGTCTGAATGAATGATAGGATGAGTGACCTGGTATGGCTGGGGTGGTCTCTGCAACTTTGAACAAGGTTTCTGTGACTGCACAAATGTCAGCTTCTTCCAGGGTTAGGAATTCTTGCAATGAGTGCAGTTTCATGTTTAGACTCCTAGAGCTTAGCAGCATGACCTTTAATTTACATTTAGATGAAATTTTCATGTTGGTAGTTTTGACCTCATGGCATTGCCTAAAAAAGGCACTATTGGGGGGGGGGGCAAGAGCCTTTGCCAGAAGCCTGAAGCCCAAGGGAGATAGATGTAGGCCATCTCTGGCAAAGCATCATGGCTTTTCAGTCATGTCATCCCAGGCTGTCAGGTACTGGATCCCCTTTGAATGACACCAGAAACTAAGCCAGTTGTTAAAGTCAATCATTTTCGGTTTGTATTGAGACATCATTCTTGGTGATGGCAGAATGCTGCTTAAGGCTAGGGACATACTTGCCTGGGACACATACTTGGTGAGCTCGATCATGTCTCACTTCATATAGTCCAGGGAGGTACGTCTCAAGTCATTCACTCCAACATGGACTATGACAGAGTCATAACAGTACCTGTTGAGAGACTTGAGTGCATTAGTGATATGGTGGATTCTGGCACCTGACAAACAACTAACCATGACTTTCTCCTTATCCAGCCTGGTGAGGGGCACATCTGTGTGTCTCACAATGGAATCTACTTCGACTAATATGTTAGGTTTATGTTTAGGCCTTAGTGGCTGTGAGACACAGGTGTGTGGACTATGTGTGGTGTGTGGTCTGGTGGGCAGTGGAGTTTGGGTGCATGTATGCCTCAGAGGTCTCTTTTGTTTGGGTATGCTTTTGTTGAGGGCCTCTGCATATGTGAGAGTGAGTTGTGTAGGTGTGGGTGGTGTTTGAGGTGTGGTGTTCATGTTTCCAACCTTCTCAGTGCCTGTTATACTGTTTTTTGGGGGAGAGAGCAATGACACTAGGTGCTTGATGTATTTACATCTCTCACAAATTGTGTTCCTAGCTGGTGGTATTAGAGGGTTGTCTGTGTACATGAGGCAGTTGCTACACTGTCTCATGATGCCCATATTGATCAGACTGGCAGGAGAAAATACAGGAAATTGTCCATCCCTTAAGAGGATGTCAGCCAAGCAAAATATAAAAAAGATTTCTACAGCCATCCCAAAAAGCTTTTTTTTTCTTTAAAAAAAAATAAATACATAACACAATACAAATACTCAGAGCCTTCTTTACTCACCACTGCAGCTAATCAACTAGCAGTCCCAAAAAAATTTTTTTTTCATACAAAAAAAAAAACACAATACAAATAATTGGAGCCTTTATTACTCACTACTGCAGTTAATCAACTATTAAACAAATCAATTTTACAGTGAACAAAACCCCACACTCTACTAAGTGCACAATCTCAAATACCCAGCGATACTGCTGCTCAAATCAGACTGATGCTTTAAATGGTACATCCATAACTCAACTAGATAAATAAGGCAGCACAATCCAGAAATGCTATCAGAGCTTCGGATATCTTTAAATCCCAAAATAAAGGCAGTTGGATCTGAAAAACGTGTGTGCAAATCCGTAGCAAATCCATGATCCTTTAACAAAACAAAGACATGCAGCAACAGCTAACTGTAAAAGAAGCTCCTGCTTCTGGGTGAGGGTATTTTTAAGCACATCAGAAGGCGTGCTTAATGGAGCAATTGAATGATAATGCTAAAGGAGGTATGCATAATTAGTGAGCGGGCATTTCTTGGCTAAAAAGAGAAAAACAGTATGTGTTCTACTGAATTCTACTGAAATCTGTGTTCCTGATGGTGGGTGACTTGTCAGAGAATCTAACAAGCGCAAGAGTAAACTTTTAGAGAAGATGGCTCGCACTATTGATAGCCATTCGATTACAATCGCAAAAAAAAACAGAGAAAATAAATGCTTTCTTGTGTGGTAATGTCATTTTTGAGTGTTGGGATCATTAAATAGGGGGAGGGGGAAGTGAGAATAGATGAGAATTAATGCTGTTTCCCATCGTTGTCCTTTAATTGGATTTAATTTGACCTGGGAACTATAGACCTATTAGCCTGACAAGCCTGGTCTGGAAGGCCATGGAGTGTATCATCATGGAACTCATAAACAAAGACATTGGTGACCTCCAAACTCTGGATGCTATCCAATTCGGATTTGTAAAAGGTAGGTCATGTCTCCTAAACCTGGTAGACTTCTTTGAAACAGTTACTAAGGCCATAGATGAGGGCAAGATGGTCCACACAGCCTACCTGGACATCGCTAAAGCCTTTGACACTATCCCTCATTCAGGAATCATAGATAAACTCATCAACCTTAACATAAACCCTTACATCACGAGATGGGTGGCCAACTGGCTCACAGACAGAACCCATATGGTAAGAGTTGCAGACTCCAGATCCGACTCCAAACCAGTGACAAGTGGAGTACCCCAGGGTTCAGTCTTGGGACCCCTCCTGTTCAGTATATACTTCTCTGAAATGCAAGCGAACACCAAGGGTCTATGGCTAACCAAGTTCGCAGATGACTGCAAACTGGGTGCCATTATCGATTCCCTTGCTGATGTAGACATCCTGCAAAAGGGCCTCACCGAGACTGATACCTGGTGTCAAAATCATGGCCTCAAACTAAATGCCAAAAAGTGCATTGTTATCCCCTTTGGCAAAAAGCAGTACCCATGAATTACCACATAAGGGGGAAGTTCACTTAACACAGAAAGTGTGATAAGAGATCTTGGGATAGTAACCTCTCCTTTGATAACCACATTGCCATAGTGGTCAGAAAATATTTCTATGTGGCTCACTTAATCACAAAAGTGTAGACATCTGGAAATAAGGAAGTCATCGTTCCCCTCTACTCATCACTTATCAGACCCCTCATTGAATAAAATGCCCTGTTTGGGATGTACCTCACAAGACACCTACAACAACTTGAGAGGCCCCAAAAGTACCTCACCAAGAGGATTGCTGGCCTCAAACAATTGCCCTATGCCGACTGGCTCAAGAAACTCAAACTCTATTCAGTCACATAACTCTTACTCTGAGGAGACCTCTGTCTGGCATACAAAGCTATGTCAAACCCGGAATTGTTGGGACATGTTCCACTTGAAGAAATCCCAATCTCCCTGAGCTACACGCTCTAGGGACCTAAACCTCACCACAACAATAAATAGGACATGCTGGAGGGATAGATTCTTGTCCCAGAGACTTCCCATGCTCTGGAACATAATTTCCATCCACGTCAAGTGGAGCTCATCATTAGCACTATTCAAGAAAAACCTTGATAGGTGGATGGGTGATAGGAAATTCACCTCTGGGGCACTGCTCAATAGAGGGGCAGGAATTTAACAATACATGGGTGGCAAAAGCCAATACACTGTTGGCTAGGCTTGCTTTGGCCCTTGGGCTGATAGCCTAGTACCTACTTATGAACCTATGAACCTATAATCAGTAGTAGTGTGTGGGGGGGTGTGTACTTGCTGTTCTAAAATGCACTTTTTGTGGCCCTGTTGATATTGTTTCCCTTGAAAAGTCTGGTTTAAAATTAAACAACAGATATATTTTCCACACCTACTTCTAAGTGTATAAAAGCCGATATGTTTAACATTGTAAAATATTTCTGATTTTTGTTACTGAGGATTGTTTGTGATGAATAAAGGATTTTAGTCTTTGAACACAACCTGGTTTTCATGATTTTTGAGAATTTTTGTGACTGAGCTCATCAAGAAGTTTTAAGACCACTAGTTTCTGTTTTTTTATTTTTTTAACATATACACACACACAGACACACACACACACAGACACACACACACACACACACAGACACACAGACACACACACACACACACACACACACACACACACACACACACACACACACACACCTACCTTCTTTATGCTCTCACTCAGCAACACACACACACACATGTGCGTGCACACACCTACCCTCTCTCTGCTCTCCCACAGCAACACACACACACACGCACACACACACACACACACATGCGCACACACACACACACACACACACACACACACACACACACACACACACACACACACACACACGCACACACACACACACACACACACACACACACACACACACACACACACACACACACACACACACACCTTCTCTTTCATACAGCAATGAACTGCTAGTTTAAATTCCATACACACCAACTCTCTCACACAGTAACACACACAAACACTCACTTTGTCTCTCATACAAAGTGATCAGCTAGTTTAAATTACTTTTACTTACACACACACACACACACACACACACACACACACACACACACACACACACACACACACACACACACACACACACACATGCCGTCTCTCAAAATGGAAAGGCCAGTTTAAATTCTGCCCATGAGTGTGGAATGTGTTTACATCCGCTTTAGTGTGCATGCACACATGTTCATCCTTAAAGGAGAAGACTCCACCACCATGGAGTGAAGGTTTTTTTTTTTTTTAATTCTCAAAGCCTCCTGACCAACAGCTGTAAAAGTGGGTGGGTGCTCACCCCTCCCCTTGCCCTATGATTCCGGCACCCTTACCCAGGAATGTAAACCAGGTACTATAACCTTCAAATGTATTTAGTTTGTGCAGAAGTACAATGGAAGGACTACATGAGTTGTACTGAAATCAGTTGTATCAGTGGTTTTAGGTTAAAAGAGTTTTGTAATACCTTGGTGCTGAATAAAAATCCAAACAAAAACAGTCTTTTTTCTCAGGTCAGACATTACAATCACTGGGACTCTCCTCTTGTCAGTCAATCCTTTTCACTCACCCAGATCCGATACTCCAGTATTCACTTACAAACTTGTTCAGACTCCTCTGGGGCTTCATTATTCTTCCTGTCACTCACAAACTCCCCTCCGCAGACATTGATAGTGACATCAATATAAATACTTGGTTGCTACAAGCCAGTTATTTCTGTGGTAACTTTTCTGACACCTCCTGCTTAAAACCCCAAAAGTCACAAGGATCATGAGGCCCCACCTTCATGGTCTGTATTCATACTGAAAATCAAGATCAAGCAAACTTTTCCCCTTCTGCTTCATGGGAGATTTCTGTCTTCTGTGAACTTACCATAGAACATCTGCATTTCTGTTTGACAGGTGTACCACTCCAGTCCAACTTCCCACCTGACATTGTTCTCAGAGCAGGTCATGCCCAAATGCCCAGGAGCTTGGAGCAAGAAGTGAAAGCCATGGTGAGGCTCACTCCCCGTCTCACTGGGTAAGAGAAACAGTAAAACTAGTGGTATTTCACCCCAGGCTGAGGCCTCCCACTTACTCTACACCTCTCATGTCTCTTCATAGTGCCAGACTAGAGTAAAGCTCAACAAGGTCTCATCTCAGGCCTTTGCAATGCTTTGTTTAAATTAAACAGTCAGGTTCCCCTGGCCTTCACCATATCTAAGTCAGTTGCTAGTTGCCAGATGATGTAGGATGCCATTTGGAACTGGCACTTACCTTAGCCAGGACAATCCGCGGTGATGGTGCTGCGGTAGCGTTGTCGCCTCACAGTAAGATGCTGTCCGGTTCGATTCTCAGCTAGAGTGTCTTCTGCGTGGTGACATGCGTGAATGGGTGTACCTTCATTGAAGGTTGTGCATCAGGGCTGGCAACTCGGCACATAAAAATCAACTGCCAATCATTACTGGACCGGAGTTCCGCTGTGGCGACCCCTAACCGGGAAAAGCCAAAAGACACATACACTTACTTTAGCCAGGACAATCCAAAGGTAGGGCCTATTGCATATCCAAAGTTGACTCCACTATCCCCCCTGACCTCTTCTTGTGGGGGGGCAACATCTCAGCCAGCGGCTGTGTGTGCCCAGTCCTGTATTACATCCAATGCCCATCTGATACAGCTGTTAGAGTCAATCCTTATCCCAAAGTTGTGGATCTGGGCGGCTGACTTCCTTTACCTACATTGTTCTGACATGCCAGAGGCTGTTCACCTTGGGAACCTGCTGCAGATATATCTCCCCCAGAATTTCAAGAGCCAGCAAGGGCTCATGTAGCACCACTGCAGCTGCAATGCTTTCCAAGGCATGATCCCCTTTCTTGAGGTGAATCTATTTCAGGGCACCTGCCCTTTACAAACAAAAGGGAACTCTGCAAGGGCCCCTGCTGGCTTCTCCAGCATTGTTTGTGTCACTGGACTGGGTGCCATGAGGTGCCAATTTTTGCCACTCCAGATTTGAAGCTCTGGACCTGACTTCTTTTTGGCTGGCTGAGAGCAGCAAAGACCCATGCTAGTCCCTTTGGAAAAGTGTTTGCCTATCTCTCAGGATCGATTGACCCATGTGGAACTGTTTTCCATTTCAGCCTTCAAAACTGTTGTTTAAATGTTTGCCAGTACCATTATGATCAGCACCAGCAGTGGCCCTACCCGGGCCCTTTCCTGGGCTTCAGTAACACTGCAGTGACCATTCTACTCATCACTGTGAAGCCTCCTCAGCTCAATGACTCAGCAACAGCTGAGTATGGGCCTGGCACTCTAGCACCATCCATTTTCAGGGCTAGTTGATTTAGCAGGTGAGTTGTTACACACTCCTTAGTAGATTCCAACTTTCATGGCCAATGTTCTACTGTCTATATAAACTAACACCTTTTCTGGGATCTGATGAGTGTAGGCATTGGCACCTTACTCTAGCATTTATTTCATCCTGAAACACCAGTTTCTGCATAGGAAAAATGGCCCACTAGGCACTTGCATTCCACCCAGCTCTAAGTCGGGAATCAGGCTTTTTACCTATTTAAATTATGGGAATAGGTTGAAATCATTTCAGCTCCAAGACCACTAGTCATTTCCTTTACCAGATTAAGTAAGCTGTGCCTGCTGAGACCAGCTATCCCAAGGGAAACTTTAGATGGAACCGACGCCTAGATAGCTTGATTATACATTTGCTCCCATATCCAGGTAAGATAACCAATTTTCATGTTAGGACTGCTACAGACCACTACAAAAAAGTCCTCTGGCTTTGCTTGCCCAGCCATAGTTTGCCATCTTTATGGTCCCACCAAGTAAGCTCATTCTGTCTGATGGAATGGGTGAGACAAGTATGTGGTGTGCCCTCCCAAATGGGCTGGGCATCCCACCTCAGACAGTGCATTCTGGCTCTCACTTTCATTGTCTTTTAGGTTCATCTGCCCACCTTTGGATTTATGCAGTTGTTAGACTCCTTGGATTGTGTTTCAAGACATGACAGATAGGTCACCCATATCGCCTTGGACCCCAGGCACCTGCCATAAGCCTTCCAGCCTGGCAGCAAGACATGATCAGGCTGCAATGAGGATAGTCCAACCCCTGTGACTCCCTGCAAGGGTGGGGCAGAATAGGTAGCAATGGGGGGGGGTCATCATCTTTGTCTGCAGGGTATGGCAAGAGCTGCTGCTACATGTTTAACACTCTCCTTAATTGAGGGGAACCACCTATATGATCACTTTCCTGACTGACCCAGAGCTATGCTGAGTGTACCACCATGGAAAAAATGCAACTGATGGCACCTAATTCACCTGGTCTGGTGTGAGGTTGCATTGCAAGCCATTCATAATCGTGGCAAGTACTCATCCCATGTGCCCAGGCACTTCCCTCAGGAGAAGTGAGTGTGTGTCCTAAGGGACTAGCATGCCTGGAGTCTGATAGGAGGAGTACAAAGAGCTGATGCCACCTGGGGCATGAGAACAATGCAGGGGAACATCCTGGCAGACATCTCAGGAGGGCAAATGAGTGGTGACCTACTGACAACCTCCAGGAGTGGGCCAGAATAATGTACTCACCCTCTCTTCTGGGGATACACAGGGCCCGGTAGTGATCCCCACCTGGCACAGACAGACTTCCCAGTGTAGGGGGGGTGAGGGGCAGAGATTCCTCTATCAGCATATCACCTTGAGGGGGATAGGGGCCCTCACTGGGCTTCCAACTACACTCCAGCCATGCCTAAATGGGACTCACCCATGGGTGGTTGAAGGCACAATGACCTCAGATAGTCATAGCCCTGGGAGTATCCCATGGCTGTAAAGTGCATTTGAAGTGTCAATGTTCAATGTGTCATGCAATTCATGTTAGTTCAGTCAGCTAGCTGTGTTCTTCATCAATGTACCAGCTGAATGATCCGACATTCAGAGCCTTATAGGTCTTCTCAGTCTCTCTCTGTTTCACTCCCTCTCTTTCGCTCTCTCTTTCTACCTGGTCACTGCCGACAAACAAGGAGCATCAAAAAATGATAGATGGTTTCACAAATGTCATCACAGGTGCCCGGCCTGGAGTTACTGGCTCTATACCATAGGAAAGGAGCATCTCCTGCAATGGCTGGTATGATCACCCTCTTTGGCCAGAGGGGGTGGCCTCATTGACCTTCCATGCCTTTAAAATGACACCCCATTGGAAGTGAGGCATTTTCATAGGTAACCCCTATGGAGATTAAGGGGAACAGACACCAGTACTATCAGAGTGGTTCAGCTCAAGTATGAGAGGAGGAGCATCTCTTGTTGAGATGGCAGTCTATCTTCCTATGAGGACCACCCCACAGCACTGCATATGGTGGACAGCACCATGATGTGGGCACCCCATCCACAGTCAACCCCTCATAGTGAGGTTGCAGAGGTATGTCTAACACTGTCAGGTCCCACACCTGTCACCACCGCTTTCATTGCCCCCTTCCATCCCACCACCTTAGGAGGCAAAGAGGGAGCATACTCTAGCGGCAGCATGAGACACTGGTAGCTGAGATGTGCTGGAATACTGCATTATGGACATAACCCCTGGTTTGGAGGCTGTCCATTTTGCCCAAAGAGTCACTGGCTCAGGGCAAGAAATATCACAGGCAACCCTGAGGATGGCACCATCCCAGGATCACAGAGTTAATGATCTTTCCACAGTTCTACCTGAGGAAACTTTACTATAACTTTTACTTTATCCAGATAGTCAAGTGTGATGTTTTCTCAATGCATATCTGGGGCTATGACAGATTCCAGCAGAGCCAGTCTGAGGACCTCACTAAACCATACAATCAGTAGTAGTGGTAGGAGGTATGTACAAAGGTAAGAACTTAATTGATGTGAGCTTATGACCTACATTACTGGGAATTCCTCTTTCATGAGAATAATTGCAGTGTCCAGTCCCTGTTATGAATGGGGTACAGCAGGTTACTTGGGTCTGATGGACAAGGGTAGACACTCTGATCCATTCAGTGTAGCACACTTGCAGGTACATATATTTAAGGGCATCACAGACCTGTATAAGCTCAATCAGAATCAGCAAGAAAAATCCACCAACTAAGAATGGCTGTGCCCTACCACCTGCAGAATCAAGAAAGAGCAATCACGCTGTCAATCAGGTTTCCCATGTTGAATCAAATTAAGCCACAAGCTCAACTCCTACTGGTGCCTTCTGTCAATTCCTTTAAGGTTCAGGTTTGCAGCCACCCCCCCACCCCAGAACCCGAAGATTTTGTTTTCTGAGAAGATCGCCTGCTGGTCATGGGAAATAATGCCACCAGATTGCTAGTTGGCATTATTCATGGCCTGAACTATGATGATATATGATCATATTTGAACCTCTGACTTTCACTTTTGATTAAACATTTTTGGCGAATGCTTTCACTTTTGTTCATCTTGCAACGGTCCAAGGATTTCACCTCTATAAGCAGAATATGAATGTCTTGGCCATCCCTTTTAATCATAGTTCCATTTCCAGTAATAGTCCTATTCTATTATTAGTACACAAAGTATTCAAGTGATTGGTATGCTTTGATCACTCAATTTTTTTCATACTAAATGCTTCAGACCCCTGGACACTCAGTTAAAATCATTGAGAGAGCACCAAAAGGCAATAGCCGAGACAGGTGGTAGCATCCCAAGATCGCACTATGAGCTTTTTAACTGCTGCAACTTTAATATACATTGTTGGAGCTATAACTACTGTGGCTGTTGGCCCTAGACTTATCCATCAATAGATCCTCATTAGATGATTTTAAGTGTACTTATTCCAATTACTGATCCTCAAAAGAGTGCTGTGTCATTATTTTTCATCACTTCCTCCACTAGTCAGGAGTGGGTAAATTGCATACCTGCTGCCTTCCTTTGATGTGGTAACTGTTTCTCAGATTCCCTTTCTGGGATCAAACCCTAATTCCTCACTACCAATGGTCACCATGGTAACCACAGATAGTACCATTGACATTCAAAGTTGCCACCACAAGGACATGCAATCAGCCTGAGTTTAATCTAGGGTCACCAAAGCTGCTAGGCCAAGACCCTTTTTGGTTTTGGTCTGATAAATGCATGCATCACAGAGTTCAATGCCTGTCAGCATGTATTAGCTCTAGAATTAACACAGTTGTCTAAGTAATGGTGGCACAATCAAAAGAACCATAATTGATTTTAAGAGCCACTCACAGTTTCATTGTACCATGTGGCACTGAAACTTGAATGGCTTAAAATTTGAGACAAGCATATGCTACTAGATGGATCAATCAGACAGAATCAGCTCAGTGGGTACATGGAGGAGGAGCTGGAGCTCATACCTCCTTGACTGAGGAGGCTATCTCATTGTGGAGGGCACCTTGGGTGCTGGCTATATGCTGGCCAAGTGGCTGCAGGAAAGGGAGAACCTTATAGAACATAATGGTAGAGTTAGTGAACCTCCTGCACGTGGGGTAAAAGCCACCAAAAGGCACTGCTGATGGGTTTGTTAGTCTTGCCTTGAGTGCCTGGGGCTACTGAGCACTCTGCATCCCTACCCACAGATAATTCTTTGACTGGAGAAGCATACCCCGATGCTCAGTGACCACAAGAGCCATACCATGGAGGCTCTGTGCCAGCAGGAGGCAGTCAGGCCTACAAATCAATGAGTGGTGGGATGAAGAGGAAGTGGCCTAAGGGTGGCACTCCAATCCCATGGGGGCACTGGCACATGACCTACTGTTAACAGATGGGGTGAAGCCCAACTTAGGCAACTCGATCCTGAGTACAGACTGGCATAATGATCAAAAAGGAAGTGGGTTTGGTCTGTGACAGATATGCCACAACAACCATCTTCCCATAAAGCCTGTAGGCTTCCTAATATTTCTAGATCACACATGCCCTCAGGCTTTTCACAGGGACAGAGCCACTGATGTGGACTGATACCATAGAACTCTCCATGGCCGTGGACAGGCATATCCGATCTCATCAGGGCTACTGTGGACATACACTTATTGTGCAGAAAGCAGCAATGGATGGAAAGGATAAGGCCCAAGAGAAGCACCTTAGTCTGTCTGCAGAGACCTAGAAGTTGGTCATCTAGAGCTGATTTCTAACAGATACGCATCACCACCCATCTTTCCATAACTGATGTTGGCTGCCTGATTGTGTTAAATCACATGTGCCCTCAGTACCTTTAGGAGATGGACCAGCTGAAGATGACTGATCCCCCCCTCAGCTGCAGGTGGGTAGATCCTTTCTTATCCAGCCATCCAAATTATAATATTACTGATCAAGAACCTTCTGAAGGACTGGTGGCCTGTGACCCAGAACTCCTGGGCTCCACAGCCCCTGTGGGCAGTCCAATCTGACTCTCTTCTCTCCTGGAGGCTGTTGTCTGTCTAGAGTCAGATCACATTTACAAGCCAGGGCCCCCAGAGATCTTTCCAATTTCACTTGATCCTGTGCAACACCTATGAACCTAACTCCCCTCAGCCATGGAGGGGCGAATCCATTCTCATAACTAATTTAGGCAAAGGAACATAGTATCTGACAGAGGTTCCAGGTCTTCTGTGGAGGACCCTCAGCTGGACCCTCCTTGTCCAAGCAGATGTTCTCCTGTTCTCCGACCCCAGCATCTTCCCTTCCAATCCTCTGTCAAAGTGGGCCACCTCTTTACTGGCCTTCTTCCCCAGCCAGGAGCTCTCCAATCCACACCAGATGTAAGGTCCTGCCAGTGTCTCCTCCACTTCTGTCTCTCCTGGAGGCCAAACCTTAGTTTCAGATCACAGTTGCATCCTGGGGCTTACATGGGATTTCCTCTCCAATTTTGTCAGATCCCATGGAACTCCACTCAGCTACAGAGGAGAAGATCTGCTCTTATCTTGACTTCTTTAGAGGAGATGCAATTTTTGATTGACAGGGCAAGTGAAGGAAGAGAAGATATAGGTAAAGACAAAGGATATTTGTTGTCATGCTGAATAAGATACAGTGTAGATGCTATGAGACTTAAAGGGGTAAAGATGAACCAGAAAATTATAGAAGGCAACCCAGAATTGGATAACAATTTTGGACACAGATCTCCTTGTAAGACAAATAGTAGTATTAAAGAAGTTTTAGAAAAAGATTTAAGAAGTGCTTTATAAATAAAATTATGCCACTTATTCATGTGGTTTTTGTAAAGTCTGTAGATTTATTAACCAGACAAAGTTTTTATATTAAATGAAATTAATAGAAGCTATTGTAACAAAAGTATATTCACTTGTAATGGTCGTTATGTGGTTTATTTGGCTAAGTGCAGCATGTGTATAGAATTTTATGTAGGCAAGATCAGTAGGAAATTAAGTCACATTGTTAAGAAACATCTGAGTCTGATAACGAACTGAGTACAGATTAATGCATTAGGCAAATATGCTACTGTTTGCCAAAATTTTAGAAAATTTGTATTTAAAGTATTATAATCAGTGGAAGAAACAACAGAGAAGGATTTGAACACCTATTTAGAATAAAGAGAACTGGTTTGGGAAATACAATTAAATACTACTTCCCTTAGCCCTTAGGCTTGACTTTCTCTGTAAACAAAATAAACAAATATAAATACAAATAAATAAATAATATTTGCAGAAACAGATCTTGATCATTTTAATACAGAGGGATACAAAATATACTTTAATATATTATATTGAGTCACCAAAGAAACTGTGTATGGTATTTTGATACATGACATTCCCCTGGATTCTCTATAGCTTGCACGGCGTTCAAGATTGGTGCAGGAGCTCCAGCAGGCAATATGTCTGCCGTGCGATCCAGGAACAGACTGCAGGGGTGTGCACAAGCGCTCCTGCACTAATCCTGCATGGACTAAGCCCCTATATGCAAATCACCCCATTTGCAGGAGAAATCTATGCAAAAGAGGTGATTTAGCAATCCAGGAAGCTTGCGACCGGCAATGCAGGAGTAGTGCAATCTGCAGAAATGTACCTGTTCTGCAAAATCCAAAACGGAGCTGTGACAGCTCCAAATAAAGGCTGCATATCATGTAGTAAGCATGCCAATGGCCAAGTATAAAGCCATTGGCATTGCAAACAATGAAAAAAATAAAATAATCAACTTTTTTTTTAGCGGATCTCGGCTGTTTAAGCATAGGGCAGTGGCGTGCAAATGGGATCGGGGGGAAAATAACACAATAAACCTAAATTAAGCATTCTAACTAAAATCAGTATTCTGCCATGCAAGTCAATGACAGCAGAAGACAACATGGCCAGTGAGTAGTGGTTGCTAAGGGGGGAGGCTCAGTGTGAGACATGTAACTATGCATTAGCAGGCAATCCTATGCAAATGAGGGCAAGGATAGTGAATCCCAGTTTTCCCCAGCGCGTGAGTCAGGTCCTAACAGTGTAAGAGAAGGAATAGCTTGGTGAAAGCCTGGAAGTTAGGTGACATCATGTGGGGGGGGGGTGTCAGGCATACTGTAAGCAGATTGGAGCCTTGTGGCTTGGGTTTGGTCCTAGCTTAGCACAGCTAAGCTAGGGTGTGTGTCTAAACCTGCCTAGCACACTTTACAATGCCTAAGCAGGTGTGCGTGCTGCTCACTGGGTTTTAAAATCAGAAAAAAATGTTAAACCAGGAAATAACAGCAGTGTGCACATTTGTGCACTCTGTTTGCATGGCGCGCCCAATGGGAAGGGAAAACAGCAGTAGGAAGGTAGCCAAGGAGAACTAGCATAGCTGGCAGGTGAAATGTATCAGAATCAGCCAATCACACAGGCAGCAGACCAGCCTAGCCCAGAACACTGCTATAAACTACACAAACACCTTCCCCACTGGTTTTTCCCACACTCTACACCACCAGTGTAAACAAGTGGGGAACTTTTAACACTCACAACAGCAAAATGATAGGGGCTGCAATAGCAATCATACAACAACTTGTGGAAGAGGCTCAGGGTGGTGAGGATGTGAATGCTGTTGACCAGCCTACATTGAGGAGACGGAGAAGAGTGTACAGACCCAGGGTAACCTACCAGGGGCTACATGAGCTGGAGATAGTGGAGTGCTATAGAGTGGGCAGGGACCTCCTACAGCAAATTGTTGAGCTGTGCTGGCCATGCCTCACACACAGAACTAACACAGGGAAACCCATCCCAGTGGATACCAAGGTATGTGTAGGCCTAAGAATATTAGCTACAGGTACCTTCCAAAGGCCAACTGGGGATATGATGGGGATCTCACAGGCATCAGCATCCAGGGTACTCCACCAGATCCTGGATGCCATGTCAGCACATGTCAGTGAGCACGTATATTTCCCCAAAACCCATGAGGCGTTGGCCAGCAATATGCAACTGTTTCACCAAATAGCAGAATACTCTGAGGTAGTGGGTGCTATAGACTGCACGCACATACACATCAAAGTACCACCCAGCGAGCGGGCTAGGGTCTACATCAACCGCAAGGGCTTTCCCTCCATCAACTGCCAGGTCATGTGTGATGCCCAGGGTATAATAATGAATGTGTGTGCTGGCTACCCTGGAAGCTATCACAATTCCCACATCTGGGATCTGACGCAGCTGTACCAGAGATTTGCCAATGGTGACATCCCTGACGGTCACCTAGTGGGGGATGCTGGATACGCACTGGATCCTTGGCTGATGACACCCATCAGAAATGTACACACAGCTGAACAAGAACTCCATAATGAAGCACACGCACAGATCAGAATTATAGTAGAGCGTGTTTTTGGGATGCTCAAGTCATGGTTCTGGTGCCTGGACACATCCGGTGGAGCCTTGCAATATTCACCAGCTATATGTATCCAAATTGTCCTCGTATATGCCATGCTACACAATATGATCCTGCTGAAACAGCTGCAGCAGGAACAGCACAGGGCAGGGCCACACAGCCCCCCACTATTGCCAATGTCTGCACAGGCACAGAGTGACTCAGAGGAGGAACAATTTGAGCCTGCCCCAGTAGGCAGAAGGAGACATGTCCAGTATGCCCTGGCCTTGGCAAAGAGGCAACGCATAGCACATGCACTGACACAGGAGGTACCCAGGGAATGACAACTCTCTCTGACTCTCACATACAGTAAAAGGGATGCCAAATATTACACTACCTGTGCTCAACCATGTGTAGGGAATGTACTATTTGCATGCGACATAGGCAGCCCTGCAGCACCACCCTCAATACTGGGACATCCACAAAGTAAGTGACTCACACATGCCAGTCAGGGGGGTTCACATACCCAACAACAATCACAGCCAGCAGGACAGGTGTAGACAAACACAAACAAAGGCTGTGCTATGGCCTCTGAATGATGCCTATAGGTAACCTCCCCCCAGGCCTACACAGACGACAGCAGGTCAGGCAGTGGGATGTCAGTTCTGAAGGGTAGGAAGTCTGAAACTAATATGTAGGTAAATAAAAGCTAAGATCTGTAGTACACTGGTATGCCTCTAGGCAGCATGATAGGTAAGACTACAGAATGAAATGGAGTACCTGACATACCAGTACAGTCATAGCAAATGTGTACAAGTATCAGGTGTGCCCCCCATCCTATGTAAACATGTAGTAACAGGCAGGTGTGCCCCCCAATCCTGTGTAGACATGTAGAAATAGTTAGGTGTGCCCCCCATCCTACGTAGAAATGTAGTAACAGTCAGGTGTGCCCGCCCATCCTATGTAGAAATGTAGTAACAGTCAGGTGTGCCCCCCCCAATCCTGTGTAGAAATGTCAAAATAGTCACGTGTGCCCCCCCATCCCATGTAGAAATGTAGTAACAGTCAATGCCATGTGATTGACGGATACCCTGCAGAAACAGTATGCTACGTGTAGCTGTGCAAGACATAGGTCAGCACTGCATTACAGACTACCTGGACTTGATCCATACATTCAGTACAGACGGGCATACTGGGCATGCTCACACACTTAGAGAAATTAAGGCAATGTCAGTCAACAACACACTGAAAGGTCATACTGGGCATGCTCACACACTTAAACACATGAAGGCCCTGTCTGCAAACACCAGTGGACCAGACATAACTGGCAGTCGCAGATGTTAGTGCAGACACTCCTCAGTATGCAACACACATGCTTTGCACACACAGTGGACAGGAATACAGACATATATCTAAAGACAACACACTATAATAAGCCAAAGGTAGACATACATAGATGTATGGAAGAGGGTGACTGTGACAAGGAGCCATCCAGGCCTGTCCCACCCAGCAAACAGCCAAAGGGCCACAACCACATGAGGTTCAGATGTCACTCACTGTAGCTACTAGCCACCGGTATCTGTCAGCAGTACAGACTATGTGGTGCATGTGCTAGCTGCGCAACATGACTGTACAAGGAAGGTGTCATCTAGCATCTGTATACACGTACCTGTGAAATATGACCCTGTGTGTGCCCGCATGTGGTGTGTCAACCTCTAGATGAATGGGTTATGGCCCATGCACACACACTGCCCTCCCCATAGCCCTACTATGAAAAGCCTGCTGAGGTCATCCACTGTGAAATACATCATTGGGAGAGTTGTAGACCGGTAATCTCCATGGCGTGTCCCATAACTACGCACTACTGTAGTGTGATAAACTAGCTAGGTAGGAGTTCTAATCCCAGACTTGGCAAGTGGGTGTGTGTTTGTGTATGTGTCTGTCTGTGTAGAGAGTAATACCTTTTAGGGTAATCACAGTCCCTACAATTGAAATGTACTACTTTGGTAAGGCTGCTGATGTCATCCACCTAGAAATACACCTCTGGGAATGCTGTAGCCCAGTAATCTCAGTAGTTCATCCTGTAACTGTGTACTGCTGTAGTCTGATAAATTAGGTAGGTGTTCTAATCCCAGACTTGGCAAGTCTGAATGTGTGTGTGTCTGTCTGACTCTTTCTGTGTAGAGAGCAATGCCTTTTAGGGTAGTCACACTCCTTACAATTCAAATGCTCAACTTTGACAAGACTGCTGATGTCATCCACCTAGAAATACACCTCTGTGAAGGTTGCAGCCCCGTAATCTCCATAGCGCAACCTATAAATGCGCACTGCTGTCGTGTGATACATTAATTAGGTAGGTGTTCTAATCCCAGACTTGGCAAGTGTGTGTGTGTCTGTCTGACTCTGAGCAATGCTTTTTAGGGTAGTCACACTCCCTACAATTCAAATGCTCAACTTTGGCAAAGCTGCTGATGTCATCCACCTAGACATACACCTCTGGGAAGGTTGTAGCCCAGTAATCTCCGTAACACGTGCCATAACTGTGTACTGCTGTAGTGTGATATAGAAGTCTGGTAGGGTTCTATTCCTACCCATGGCAGTTCTGGATGTTTTGTGTGTGTTTCAATGTCTGTGTAGCGAGCAATGCATTTTAGGCTAGTCACACTCAGTACATTTCAAATGGCCTACTTTGGCAATCCTGCTGATGTAATTCATTGTGAAATACACATTTGGGGAAGGAGTTCTCCAGTAATCCCCATGGTGCGTCCTACAACAGTTCCATGCTGTAGTATGATATAGACTTCTGTTAGGGGTTCTGTACCCACACATGTTGGTTGTGGATGTTTTGTGTGTGTTTCAATGTCTGTGTAGGGAGCAATGCAATTTTGCCTAGCCACACTCACTACAATTCGAATGTCCTACTTTGGCAATCCTGCTGATGTCATCCAATGTGATATGCATATTTGGGGAACTAGTACTCCAGTAATCTCCATGGCACATACTATAACTGAATAGTGCTGTAGTGTAATAAACTAGTTAGGTAGGGGTTCTACTCCCAGACATGACAGGTGTCTGTGTGTGTGTGTGTGTGTGTGTGTGTGTGTGTGTGTGTGTGTGTGTGTGTGTGTGTGTGTGTGTGTGTTTATAACTCATATCCTGTGTTGAGGTGGGTGTAAGAGTGTGACACCTGGGCCCAATGTGGAGTGGGTTTTGCAAATTTCTTGTATGGTAGCCCTAGTATATATTACAATGTCCACTGTACAGGGATAACAGATGTGAAATAGCCAAGAGGCTGAGGTGCACGTCCATACCCATACATGTGACATCAAGGCCAGGCAATCACAGTTAGCAACCCCAGTATTACCCACAGCACACTCTCAACCCATGTCTCATACACACACACACACACACACACACACACACACACACACACACACACACACGCCTAGGCAACAGCCAATATATGGGTAGTACACTGCATATTGGCCACTGATAGTAACTATGGAGTGATTGCAGTGGGCTACAGAGGGTATGGCACCCTGTCCATCTGTCCAATAAGCACGTACATGCAGACAGTGCACCTTCCCCATGTTCCCCACTGGACACCTGCAATGCCTGTGGTGACATCACATGTGATCCACAAAGGACATACCATGCCTGAAAACATGCCCTGTATGGACAGATGCCACTAACACAAATTAATGCCATTAGCATGCTATCAATGTAGATGCAGGGTAAACCTGCTGTCCATTACCCGTTCCCACCACAGGTGGCCAAGACTGGCACATCTGATGATAATCTGTGTACGCAACATGGGCCAGACACCCCGGGTACAGTTCCACATGTCAGTGTACATGCATGTGGAAGGTGTTTACATCCCAGACACCGTCCATGTCATGGACTAAGGAACACATACATGGCAAGCGATGCACAGCATTGGCCACACACAGTAGTCACCCAGGTGACTGAATGGGGGATACAATACCCACCTGTGTGGGCAAATGCAGAAACTAGAGCCCTGAGCCACAATGCAGACCATTGTCATGTGGCCTGATACCAAGGTATACCCATCACCTAGCCTTGTATAGCCATCTGGCACAGTCAAGCACCGCACACCAGTGCAGAAATACACCCATGCATGTCAGTACTGGCACCCTGTGTGTTTGTGTGTGTGTTGTATGATGCATATGATCACATCCACACTCACTACAACCCCCATTGGCATACTGAAGTATGCTGTCTAATGTCAAACACCCCCATACCCTTTGCCCATATAACCTCTGTATGACCCATGTGGTGCATGTGATACCTGCACAGTAATGTGTTGTGGCAATCTCACTAGTGATGAGTTGTAATACTGGCCCTGCCAAGTGCGGCAATGTGTACGTGTCCCTGTGAGAATATGGCTGTGTTGACGCTGGCACCTGTTCATGCAGACAGATGTGTACTTTACCTTTCATATAGCTACCATATCCCTGTTGCAGATGTCACTCACCATCACATATATGTTCTGAGGGCTCCACAACAGGTAACCTATGTGGTGCAGCCAATAACTGCATAGAACTGTGATAGCACTACATAGTCATCAGGGGTTTGATACCCTGTGCTGGTAGGTGTGTGACAAAAACATGCTTAAGTTTTACTCTCCCACCCCTCACTGACTTGTCTTTGGCTGTCCAGCATGTATTAATACCTGCCATGTCAGTTCTATGTTTATGAGGACTCCCCATCTGTAGGGTCATCTGCAGACTGGGCAGTGTGTGGTGCCTTTGGTTTCATGTGTTACCCACAGAGCATGTATCTGTGAACTGCAGAAGGTAGTATGAGGATTGGAGTCTGTACATGGTGAAAGCCGTGACAGTTACTGACTTCGTATCCCTCATAAGACATATGTTGCGACAAACCCTGTTACAACAGTAAATGCATGATGTTATCACAGCAACATGTCAATATTGGCCCTGTGTATGTGCTTCCAGTCACAACTCTGTCAACCTTTGTACAAAGTTGTGCATTAAGGGGTGCATATGTGCTGTACACCATGATTAGTGTCATCATATCTGATAACAAGCCAGTGAGATATCAGACTGCTACACATGTTATGTACAGTAGGGGTTATATTTGATGACATAACCTGGACATTCTGTGGTTGTGTGTATAGTACTGAGGTCTGTGTACTTCTGGTGATTGTCGGCAGTGTGTGTATTGTTAATATGTACCTTGGCCTATGTACAGACTGTGGTAGATGTCATTGTTCTTGGTCCTGTTCCAACTGATGTAACATGCTCCTTCACTGTATGTTACCCTATCGGCTTACATGTTTGTAGGGCCATACATGCACATGTCCCATACCACAGACAGGCAGCGGACCACACTGTGTAGCGGCCCAGTATACATAGGGTTAGTGTGTGGGTGGCACATATGAGGTTGGTGTTGAACAGATAGTCCATATACTGTAATAATATGCTAGCATGCCATATGTAGCTGTGGCTGTGTTCTCATTGGTTGTGGTGATGCACTTACACACATGTGTATGTTACTCTGTGCTGTGGCATGCCTGTAGAGCCTGCTATCTATGTGCAGGTACATGTGCATCCCCCCATAGGAAATGTAGGCCAGTGTTGAGCCAGTCTACCTGTAGCCTGCACCGAGCTTTGTTACATGCCTAGCAGCTTAGTGTACTTACCCAGTGAGATGTCATGTCCAGATACTTGCCAGATGTACTACTGCCAGGCCTCCCTTAACAGTCATATATGCCAGACAGAGTGGTGGGATGCTGTACAGATGTATGTCAATATCTAGTGGGTAGTATGTGGCCATGGCACCTCTGTACCAGCAGTTATGTGTCAGGACAGACAGGGCTGTGTGAATGCATAACCTATGGGGGCGAATGTATACCAGTTGTTATGTGCTATACCCATCTACGTGGCTGTTAACAACAATATTGTCAGGCTTGGTCCACATGTTCTGCACTAAGGGGTTCTGTGTATACCTCTGGACTGTACAGAGTGTGTAAGAATGTCCACATCTATTGGCCAATATCTCTGCTGTAGTCCACAGGAGCATTACATGCTTGCAGCAGTACTGTACTATGTTGTCCTTAGGATGTCTGTCATTAGCCAGTGGCACACGTGAAAAGCAGATGTGACCTCCTACACACACCATGTCTGTGAAGACAATCCCTATTACAGTAGCAACAGTCTACTAATATACCTACTAGACATACCTGACATCCCCTTGCACTATGAAGTTGGGACTATAGGGGCTGAGGTAGGTCTACACCCCATGTTCAGGACATATGGTGAATATATATGTACATATGATTATCCAGATATCTATATAGATAATTACACATGTACATATCAACATATATAGATGGGTGTGTATATGTACATAGATATGCATATACACACCCAGATATATACATATACAAAGCATTATATGTCTACACATATACAGATAGTGATACATATGCACATATACATATACCACGCTGCCATTCCTGCCAGCAGTCCATTGCTGTTGTATCCCCCACACATACAGTGGGGCTGGGGCCATATATGTGTGGGCTTCACCTACACAAAACATGTGTGCCCATATGCACTCCAGAGGCAAGTGTATGTAACAGTGGTATATGGCCCTGTATTATTGAGTCTAGGGGGGGATGCACCATACATAACCTAGGCTGTTACAAAACGTGGGGTTATCAGGGGTGAGCTGCCTTAAGGTATCTGGATGTACAGTACCATACATTTCACCTATCTTGACATTACTTACATAAAGTGGTTTACTGCAGACCTCCTGGCTCCTGCCATATAGTGTTCCTGTGATGGTGTCAGTTATGCCTTGTTATGTAACAGTTACATCCCATTTGGTCACCTGAAGTCTTTACCACCTAGTGATTGTGTACAGAGTGTAGATAGAGGCTGCTGGACTACACACCTGCATCACTTACTGTTGATTGTGTGGTATCCTGTGGCTCAGTCTGTCTTCACTATTGTACGATTTGGAGGGCTTGGCCTGGAGAGCAACAGTTGTGAACCTTTACAGACTACAGTATTAGTATAACTGTTTCACAGTTGCATTACTCTGTTTATATGGATGTCAGTGTCTAAACAGCTATATGACATGGCATATAAAACTGTAATAGTACACAAATAAAGGTTTTCCATTTCTGCAAACCTGTGTGTGGTGTCTTATCCTATGACCTCTCTATGGGTATATGTTGCAGGCACCAAATGTTATTTGTATGGGTGGCTCATCCAGTGTCCAGTTGTTAGGGTGTTAACTGTAGGCATAGTGGCTTTTTCATATTGTGTGTGCCTACTACATAAGTATCTTACTGTACAAATCTCTGCGTGTGTATTTGTAGTTACATGTATATCTCTCTCTCTCTCTCTATATATATATATATATATATAGGTCTACTGCTTTACATCGAAAAAACTCTTCTTCGAAATGGAGCAGTAGACCCTACACTTCAGCGAAAGTCCACTTAAACAAAAGTGCACTTCCGCTGAAGTTTAGTTCCCTGGGCTACCCAAAAAAAAAAAAATAAAAACACTACAACATGTTTTTGCAGGGGGGCAAGCCCCCCTGCACCCCCCATGTGGGGGGCTGTGCTTCCCACACCCCCCATACTTAAATGTACCAACTCCGAAATCACACTACAGCAGGGAGAATGGAATATTCCCATTCTGCACTCGAAGTTTTACTACTTCGAACAATATATATATATATATATATATATATATATATATATATATATAAGCCTAATGGGTTTGCCTTACAAACACAAGGTGCAGAGCTTGAGTCTCACAAGGGATAATTGGCTAGGCTTAAAATGGCTCGCAAGGGCAGTTAGCCTAGTACTAACCTATGTGTAAATGTATCCTGGGTATGTTGATAGCTTCCACGTTTTACACTTCCTATGGGAGCCAGACTGTACTGCATGACATGTTACCATCATACAGGTGGGATGTAGTACTGTTAACATCTTGTGCCCATGTTGTGTCAGGACCTGGTTATGGTATCTGCAACACTTGGTAGTGTATTGCAGGGCAGACATGTTTCACTGTGGGGGGGTGGGTATACCTATTCGTACAAAATGTATATCGTTTGGGGACTCTCAACCCCATTAACGGTGCATGTGGACACATATGATTTAGTTAATCTCCCATTGATATCTACACATATATGTCCAAATATACCTATATGCATATATATATATATATCTGCTTACATATATATAACTATGTCCGTATATACCTACATAGATATAGATCTGCTTACATATATGTAACTTGCTGTGTATATGTAGACATATAGGTGTAGACATATATATGTGTTGATGTAGGCATTCGCATGAATATATGTTCATATATATATATATATATATATATATATATATATATATATATATATATATATCTATATATATATGCGTGTGTGTGTATATATATATATATATATATATATATATATATATATATATATATATATATATATAAATATGTACATATATAGATATGTTGTATTCGTTTACATATTAATATAGTTACACACACACATACACCTATATGTTGGACTACATTCTCTAGACTGTTTGACTGGGCTGGATGATATGTTTTTGAAATCATCAGGGTTATGTATATCTGGCATGGCTTAATGGCAAATCACTTTGTCTATGGTGTGATGGGTCCTGGGTTCGAGCCTTGCAGAGGCTGTTTTGTTGCTGGGCAGAACACGGGCCATTGGATACAGAGTGATTAAGGCACTTTAAAGCAGTTGTAAGTGGGTTCGCACGGATTTGCGTGGAGGTAAGCACTGCTAACTTCCAGTTACAGTTTCTTATACTCAGTTAGCTTATAAATTGCTTAACAATTGTAGGCATTGCTTACCCCCATGCAAACAGGCTTAGACCCACTTACTGCTGCTTAAAAGTTCTTACTCCCGCTTACCCCCATACTAATTTCTTTAAAAGAAAAGAAAAAATGGTTGATAGGAAAGTGGTGAAAAAGGGGCACAAAGAGGGAAAGACACTAGGGAAAATAGCTAGGGATGTGCAAGAAGACTGTAGGGAAGGTCCCTAGCTGCCCATTTATTCTTCAGCAACAGCTGTGCATATACATTGAATTTGGAGGTAGATTTGGACACTCAAAGCCCTGGGAGAGGGGTGAGGACAAGAATAATAAGTTGTGATGCCAGCTAGACCGGATTACATGTGTCCAGTGGACATGTGATGCCAATTAGACTGGATTTCATGTGTCCAGTGGACACATGTGCGAAATGGACAGCTATGTATGGGGCGAGATTTTTTTGTGGGAACAGATTGCCCTTTTTTCTGGTAAGAGTGGGATGTTGGAGAAGGGTAGTAGGTATATTTTGGGAAGTAGGTTGGACAGGTTAACAGACAAGACATACAAGATGCATACAAGGTTGGTATATGACACATGTGGGGGGTAAACACCTTGATGGGAAGGGGTGTTGGGATATCAGAAGCCCACAAGCACCCTAGTGGTAACAGTGGGACTGAGGTCCCCACCCATGGGCAGTCATCACTGCACCTTCACCACCCCTAAGGTGGCTGTGCTGGGGGCTGAGCTGCAGAGCCAGGCTGACTCTCTAATCACGACACGCGTCCCTCAAGCTGGCATAGAAGGATCAGCGAACTGCTCGTTGATCGCTCTATGCACCACGATCCCTAACCTGGTGACAAGTGACAGGTGCCTGTCCGTGCTTACTCCCAGGGGGGCAAGCCCCATCCCCTGAGGCAGTTCCACCCAAAGGTGGTGCAGGACAAATGGATAGGGAGGTCCGGGGTTGTCCCCAGACATGCTGGTGCCCGGTGCCATGGCCATCTGAGGTGAGACAGGTGGGTCCGCTGGGACCGGCCTTCCCAAGCATGCTATAGTGTTTAGATTTCATCATCATATATGGGTTAGTAATAGTCAACACATTCCAGGGTTAAGTATAACAGCATGCATAGAGATTCCCATTAACCCAGACACCAGATACAGAACAGTTGCATAGCAAACAAAACACATGCATATATGGGACCACAGTGGTAATAAGAACAGCATGCAGGTATGCTGATGGCACCATGCCAACAATGTTGGAATAATTCAATATGGCACATGCATGGGAACCATTAAAATATTTATCAAACAATTGGACATTATCAGAGTCATTACATACCAGTTGGGTGGGTATGTTGATTACTGTTGGAGATAAGGTGTGAGGGGGGAGAAAGATGTCAATTAACAAGTAGTATATTCCTGTAGTCCACATTACTTTCCTAGTCAGTGCTGTCATCTGTACCTTACAAGTCTTACTACACTACCCTATAGCCTTATTTTGGACAGTGATATGGCTGTTGTCATCGTTATACATGAACCGGTTTTACCTGCAGTATACACCGCTTACCTGGTATACCTGTGGAGAGTATGTTTGTTAACACTGACTAAATGTTTGTACACATACACCCGGATTCCAGGTCGATGTTTTGCACTCTGGTATCCAACTCTTTCTGCACAGACTCTGGCCATGTGTTGACCACATGCTGGTGTGCCTGGACATATCTAGAATATTGCCCTCTTCCACCTTTAGTGACCTGACACACACATATACATGCTTTCCTACACAGTTATATTATGAAGCACAGTGTGGGTGACAGTGACCAGTGATACTTTATTATTTAGAGAAACTGCAACATTCACACTCCCCTACAATACCAGGGTGGACAGTACCAGTACAGGTTATATTGGTCTGGATTTCTCAGCACAGTGTTCATACCAATGTACCTGTTGGAGCAATGTTTTTTAGCACTACCTGATTTTTGCCACACAAAGTTCCAGATTACACATTAGTATTATGCACACACATCTCACTCTCTTACTGTATATACTCTGGTCACAGCTTGACAACATAGGAGTGTAGATAGGACATACCTGAAATATTACTCTCCTAACAGTTTCTGGGTTTGCTACAGTGACAGGTGTGTTCTCATGATGGTTGACAATCACTTGTATTCCCTGTTTGCTGGCTACACATCTGGGATCATCCCACAGACTTACTGGGGGATAGGGGGATAGGCTGCAGATATGGGCACACATACTGGACATTCTGGCCTCATGTGTACAGTTGTGGGGTATGAATCTGTATGCAGTCTAATTCCATTCCCAGGATTCAGATCATGGCTGTGTCTGTTACAGCTTAAACACTGTCCATCACAGTGGTGTCTGCTATATTGATATGCTGTATACCTCCAATCTGCTTTCTGTCTTATTAATCCTCTGTGTTTATGCATTCTGACCTTGTATAACAACACTCTTATACAGATTTCCTAGACAGTTATATGTTGTAGGACAGTGTGGGTGACAGTGATGTGTAATACCTCATTATTCAGAGCAACTGCATATCATTCTTGTATTTCTTGGCACAGTGTTGGTATCTGACAGACTTGTGGGAGGAATGTTTATTAGCACTACCTGAGTGTACCCACATACAGTACCAGGTTCCACATTACTATTATACACATACATCTCACTCTGTTACTCTGCACACTCTGACCACACCTTAACAAGCTGGGGTGTAAATGGGACATACGTGGCTTCTTAGTCACATAAGGTATTAGGTTTGTTGTCATAGATGTGTGTCAATCAGTTGTATTTCCTGTTTGCTGTCTATACGTCTGGGATCATCCCACTGATTTCCCAGGGTGACAGGTTGATAGGCAATAGAAATGGGCCACTTTAATAGATATTCTGGACATATCTCTACAGTTGTGGGGTATGAGTCTGTATGCAGACTACTACCACTGGCAGGATTCGAACCATGGCTGTGTGTGCTAAAAAAACAACAGTTCACATTTCAGTTGCATGTGCTATTCGGTTTTTGTTGTCTGCATTTTCCCTTGTTTACTGTCTATGTGTCTCTCAGTTGTACGAAATGGCCTCTGGGGATTACACCCGTCATATACAGGCATTCCTACACATTCAATTTATGGTGCATGGTGTGGGTAACAGTGCTTAATGCAACAGTACTATTACATGATTGCAAATCTACATTACCATATGATACCAGAATATACACATGCAGTCCAGAAGTTAGACCTGTTTTGTCAGGATATTACACTTTTATTGACATACAAACAATATGAGACTCTTCCTGCCATATTCTGTAGTGTATGCAGTACTTGCCTTGAACAATACAGGTTTTATACTAGCAATTAATTTACTACTACTTTTATTTTTATTTCCTATGACAGTAAAAGCATGAGTATTACTGACCTGCCTCGAGTCTCAACCTCGCCAGGTGGCTGATGTGGGCCACCTGGTTTGTGGCCCGCTCCATTGCAGTTGTGGGGGACATAAGAGGAAGATTGAGCCATACCTATCCATGATATACCTGAGCTGGCAAATATTACACACATACTGGGGTGATACTTACACACATCTGGAACATCTCCTGATGCTCTAGTCTCTTGGAGCCACTCCTCCAAGAGGTTCCCCTTCCACCACTTCAGGTCGGCATAGTGGTGCCTGACCTGCTCAACAGTTCGTGGTATGCCAGTGGCACTGGTGAGGTCATGGGCGAGATGGTCCCAGGCCTCCACTTTATATTGGGAGCCCTGGTACTGGCCCTGCACCAGTCTCTGTGCATGGTTTTAAGTAGGAGTCTTGCCATGACCTTGGACTCCTGGATGCACCAGCGCTGCACCCGGAAGCACACTCCTTCTCCCTTTACTACCATAGTGCCTGTAAAGGAAAGCTACAACCAGTTTTGGGATGTATTCCCACCTATTGGGTTTAAATAGGGCCGATTTCCCACACTTTTCTGTGATTGGCCAGTTTTGAAAAGGCTAAGCTATGGGCAAATCTGCTTACCTAAGGTTGGCATTGTTTAAAGGGATATACCACTGGGCACAAATAGTTAGCTGGTGTACACATTGCTCACACCTCCTAAGCTGGCCTGTGCAATGCTTAACATTGCTTACAATAGATCTTCATTATAATGCCTTTTTGGCATTGTGTTATTATTCATTGCACCTTTAGGTATGCCTGGTATCCCTGATTGATGTGTATGTACACTCTGTGGGGTCCTTGTGTTTTATTGGGGACTTCAACACTCTATTACAATTACACCTCACTTCTGGGCTTTCTGCTGTACTCCAGTCACATATTTATGTTATGTAGTGGGTTATGGCACATATGACTGTATACTGATGCCTTTCACAGGTTTAGTTTGGTTATACTATGGTGAGGACTTGTTTGCTACTACCTCATTCTTCTGTACTTCTGTGATGGCTTGGTGGATAACTACTGAGACTATGGTTTATAGGATCCAGGGTTTGAGACCTGCATGGCTGTTTATTTTGTTGATGGGCAGAACAAGGGCCGTTGGACACAGAGTGATTAAAGCACTTTTGAGCAGTTGTAAGCAGGTTTGCGTGATGGTAAGCACTGCTAACCTGCCGTTACATCTGCTTACAGAGAGAGTTAGCTTTAGAATTGCTTAGCCGGTGTAGGCATTGCTTACCGCCATGCAAACAGGCTTAAGGCCGCTTACTAGTGCTTAAATATGCTTACTACTGCTTATTTGTGCTTACACCTGCTTACTAGTGCCTTATTCATTATGATACTGACACATCACATATGCATTTACTGCAGTACTCCAGTTCATAAATATATGTTATTTAGTGGGTTATGCAAGAAAAATATTGGTCATAACATGCTTTACCACGTAAAATGGAATGTGCTGCAGTGGGACTCGAACTGGGAAAGCCTGCTTGTAAGGCGAATGCTCTGCCCACTACACTATTGCTATGCTGTTTCATTTGCATGTATCTTCCTTGTTATCCTCTTCAGCCTTTTAAGCTGCTTTAACCATAGCTAAGCGATGGGCACACCTGCGCACCTATGATTAGCTGTAATCGGATTTTTAAAGAAAAAAAGGGTTTCTTCATTTTATTTCTACATTCTGTTGCTGTTATTCTCAAGGGGGCTGTTGGTGGGGATATGCGGTCACCTGTGAGCGGTCTCACTCATTGCATACCCCTTTCTGCTGCTCTGCATTGCGGGGGCATGTTTATTCTGACAGCTCTGCTCTCAGACATGCCCCCTGCACTCTTACATGCTCTGTGTAAGCCTAGGAGCTCGGGCAGTGCGCACCATTAATATGCATGGCGCGCTGCTGTCCTGCTCCTAAACGGTTGCTTCCATGCAGGACTAAGCTAGTCCTGCATGGAAGATTAGTAAATCCGGGGGATTGATTTTTTTTAAATTTTAATGGTTGATGTAAGGATCATTAATATGCAATGAGCTGACACAATTTGTGTAATTAGAATGGTTAGTTTATCTGAATATATAAAATATTAAATGTTATATTGCTCTAGCTATGTCAAGTGCATTTTTTACTGTTTGAAAACTCATAGAGCTGATGTCTCGGGGTAATAAAGTATATATTTGTAATCACTTATTGTTTTGTTTTTACCATTTTAAAGTTTGTATTTATTATTACATATGAAGTTGAATAGACTGTCTCAGAAACTAGGCTGTGATGTTTTCTTCAGTTCATTTGGCATTGAACACATATTAGACAGAGTGACCAATCTAAAAAAAGGACCATCATAATCAGAATCCTTTTCCCCATTTTTTCTATGTGGGATTGGGCTGTCATGTCAATTGTTGCCATGTCTCTTGATTTAGTACCTCTCTCCCACCTTCCTACCATCTTCAACAGTCATGCCTGACTGTCCAAGGTCTTCTGTCATGCAATCCATACATGTCTTGGCTGTATGTTTTCATTTCCTCTTGCGGTCTTTGCAAATCTTCTCATCAAATTGTCTTTTGCTTTCTTATGTAGGTGCCTGAACTACCATAATCTATTCTCTCTGACCTTCACTGCAATTGGAGCTACTTTGGTTTCTGCTCTGATGTTTTCATTTCTTCATCCGTCCCACACTGTGCATCCTACCACTCATGTAAGGCACTTTATCTCCATCACCTCTACTTCCATCAACTGCTCTGCCTTCACTGCCCAGTTTCTGTGCCACATAGAACTATTAGTCACGCCACTATTTTGTACATCTTACTTTTCAGCTTCTTTGGCATTCTTCTGTCAAACGCTGCTCCTGACACTCTCTGTCATGTGGGTGCAGTATCCCTGATTTTAGCTTTGGCCTCCTTATTGAGACTTCTGCTCTCCTCAATCACCTCTCCCAGATAATTTTGCTCTTAACCCATTCAATTATTTTCCCCTTTATCTCAGTTTTAAACTTTTTTCTGCTTTTCCGCATTTGCTGACATGATAACTATCATATCTGTATTCCGTTCCATCCCATGCACCTTCAGGTTTGCATTCCATTCACCATCATTTGCTGGTTCCTGTTCAGAGTCTGCTTGTAGTACTACATTGTCTAAATACAGCAGCTTTGTTGATCTATTCCCTCTAACCTGTTTGCAAATGTAGTTCATTGCCAGTATGAACAGCAATGGGCTCAGAACTGAACCTTGATATACACCCAATCCCATTGGAAAACCCTCTGTGAGTTCAAACATTGCTTGTACTTTTTTCATCATCTCCTTGTACATAGCCTGCAGTAATTCTACCCATGTTTCTTGGACTTAAAACTGTCACAGGACTCCCAAAATCAATTTTCTTGGGACATTGTTATATACTTTCTCCAACTCTAGGAATGTCCAGTTAGTTGGGCTCTTTCCTTGTGTCCAACTTTTTCTCCACTATCTGTCTCACTTCAAACACTGGGTTGGTTGTACTGCATCCTAATCTGAATGCGAACACCCCTTATCTTACTTTCTGTATGCTACCAATTATTTTATTAATCTCCCTCTCCTGCACTTTCGTGCAGTGAGACAGGAGTTTGATACTTCTGTATTGCCCACAGTTGTGAATGACTCCTTTGCTTTTTGTACACTGTCACTAGAATGTTTATTTTCCAGTCTTCTTGGGACAAGCCTTTCTCTCCATATTTCTTTGTATACCCTCAGGAGCCATTTCTTTCTAACTTACTCAACATCTTGATCATATCTGCCGTGACTTCATCTGAGCCTGCTGATTTTCCAGACTTCATTTTCCTGTGTGCTGTTCTTACTTCTTCTAGGGTGGGTTCTTCCTCTTTCACCATAGGTTGTGTATGTGGCAGTACAGCTTTTGTGGTGGTTTCTCCATTCAGAGGATGCTGGAAGTTCTTCTTCCATCTACCTTTGATATGCACTTGGTCATATAACATTGTAGTATTGAAACATTAATACATTTTAGAATCACTTCCAAATCAAGGTAAGACCTTGAATCTGAAAAATACAGAATGATATTTCAGGGTCTTCAGAAACATATATACAATGTGAAAGGCAACATTTTATGACAAGGGTGGTACACAGGCTAGAGGTGATTCAGAAACACTTAGCATGATCATACAAGGCCACAAAATACTTTAGCCAACATAGTATACAAATGACTGCATAATAAGATAGAAGTGAGCAGCATTATGATAATGAGGATAATGGAAAATGGAAATGAGGGTAAACAACATGGTGAAGCGAGTCAGAAATGTATAACAATTATACCACAAGCCACACAGACAGTATGTCTGTATAGCATAAAATCATGGAGAAGAGAGACAGAAAGAGAGACCATTCTAATATGTTAAGGGTAGAGGTAGCATTAGATGAAATACATATACGTCTGAGGTGGTGCTCTGTGTCACTGACTGAGGATATGTGTTGTCACTCTCCATGCTGCAGGAGAATTTGACCACGCCTAAAATTTCATCCTCCCCATGACACAGAAAGAGTGGACTACTATTGTGTGGATAGAGACACCGTAAGGGTGGGAGGTTGGCATAATGGTTAAGATGTTTACCTTAAAGACACAAGGTACAGGGTTTGATTCTCACATGGGGTAATTGGTTAGGCTTAAAATGGTCCACAAGAGCAGTTGCCCTAGTACTAATCTATGAACCTATAAAGGAACTGGTGCAGATGTGCCATTCTCACATGCAGGTTCATGGGATGAGTGAAGCACCCAGTTCTGTGGACATTAAAGCTTGTGCAACATTGACAATCCTTGATACATGAACTTTCCAATGACTTGCTTTGGGTACAGCGGGTGTATTCCAGGCATTTGCCTCATGGATACTACACATGTTTCTTGGTACCATGCCACAGGACGTGGTAGTACATTTGTGGTTTCCACATACCAAGGAGGAGGGAAACAACACCAAGCTAGCATCCTATAAAATAACCTGGTTCCATGATGTACCTGGTGCCATTAGGGATAGATGGGCAATGATATATCAGCCATAAGGTATCTCACTTCATCAACTGCCAGGTGGTCTGAGATGAGCAAGGAATAATATACAGTGTACACCACCAAAGCAGTGCCTAAAATCCAGACATCTGGCACACATTCAACTTACTTCTGCAAACTGTGTGGGGTGATTTCCCCCAGGAACATCTTATTGGCAATGTTGGATATACCCTGGATCCATGGCTAATAAGACTATATAAAACCCAGACTATGGCAGAGAATATATACAAAACTACATTATCATAGACCCAAAATATCACTGAATGTACATTTGGACTGGTAAAGGCCCACTTCCACTGTTTAGATGCTTCTAGCATTGCCCTGCAGTATGCTCTGGGAACAAGCAGTAAGATTTTTGCCATATATGCAATGTTAAACAACATAATACAAACAGATACAGGATGGTATTGCCATCAGGGAAGAGGATGTGCCAAAGACAGCAGCAGAGGAGGTGTCAGATGAAGAGTTTGTGCAGTATCTGCCTGTAGGAGAGGATCATGCGAGCTGGAGCTTTGGAGGTGGGTGCTGTGTGCCATGGCCCTATTTATGAGATAGCACCCAGCTCACAACTTTGGGCCAGATTAGATGTAACAAGAAGCAACAATGATGCATGCAATAAAACAACCATTGCATGCTATATAATGCATAGAATGGTCCCATTGTGCATCAGAACAAAGTTGGTCTGGTAAAAGAGCAATGGGGGCAGGGCACAGCTGATATCATATGCAGAGATGGGGAGGCTGACAGTTACAGGGGTTGGCAATGGTCACTGCCTGGTAGTGGAGATTTATGATGTTGGTGTGAATGTGTGCCGACCTGTTCAGTGTGGTGAAATTACAAGACTGTGCAATGAGAGTCCACTTGGCATAGGAGATACCAGGTTGCATAATGGTTAAGGTCTTTCCCTCCCATGCATAAGGTACAAGGTTCGATCCTGACCTCTGGGCAATGCCTGTTTGCAGTTTGCATGTTCTCCCTGTGTCCCTGTGGGGTTCCTCCTACCTCTGAAAAACATTCTGAGTGTTTCCATCTCAAACTTACCAATGAATGGACCTGTGTGCAGCAGCACAAGCACTACACGGTGCCCTACAGGGGGAAGAGTTGTACAGACCAACCACTTTGGGCATTTACTGTGGTATGCAATATCCTCAAGGTAGGAGAACATAGATCATAGACTGTGTATCATGACAGGTCTAGTCACTCAACACTTTAAAATATGGCTGTAGGTGATTCAGTCATGTTGACTAATGTCACAAAATGTCCATATTTGCCAGAGATAAATGGGTTGAGGACCCAGACTATTTTGACCTACACCAGGGGCATGCTAATGGTGGGAGGGGTGTATGTGCCCCCTATTGGCCAGTGTGTGCCCACCATAAAGCTCAGCAGCTCTGGGTCAATATGCTACTGGTTGGCCGGTGTCCGTTTGCCCAGCCTGGGTTACCTGGGATAGCTATGTTGAGCAAAAGCTGGATGTAAAACCATTTAACATGCCAAACATGAGCTAAGAATTGCTACACTCAGTGTAGGTTCACTGACAGGATGAAGCTTGGAGGTGTATGACAGGATGGTACAGAGGAGCCTGGATGTCCTATGTATGCAAGAGACAAGATGGCAGGGCAAGGCAGCAAAGACACTTGGTTTGGGATCCAGAGTCTACTACTCAGGAGGAGGACAGGCTACAAATGGTTTGGGAATTGTGGTGAGAAAGAGAATCTTCAGAAGGCAGTGAGGGATGTCATCAAAATTAGTGATAGACTCAAGGCAATCTGACTCCAGTGTAATAATAAGGCAGTATTCATAATCTCAGCCTATGCCCCACATCAGGGTTGTGATAGTGAGGAAAAGTGAGCATTCAGACAGCAGTTGCAAGGCACTACTTGACAAAGCAAGACAACATGAAATGGTGTTGATAATAGGTGACTTGAATGCACATATTGGGGCAGACAGAACATGATATGAGGACTGTCTGGGTCCACATGGGTGAGGCAACAGGAATAAAGAAGAAGAAGCCATTCTAGACTTATTTCTAGCAAATGGCTTGATAGCAGCCAACACATGGTTCAGAAAGAGAGACAGTCACAAGATCACATACAAGAGTAGCCAACATGCAACTCAGGTAGACTTCCTTCTAGTAAGGAAAGAGCACCGTCGTAGACTTTGTGATAGCAAAGTCACCCCCAGTAAAACAGTCAGCCCATAGCACAAACCATTGTTTGCCACAATCATCTGGAAGCAATAGTCAGAGAAGGCTCTAAGGTCAATAGAGACCAGGCTGAATACCTGGAAGTTGAATGGAGAGAAAATACAACAGTTCAAGGAATTACTCAGAGCTCTGACACCCCAAGAACAGAAGGAAATAGGTGGAGTTGAAGAAGAATGGCAGCACCTCAAAACAGCATATGTGAGGACTACAGAACAGATATGTGGCTGAACAAGGTATGGAAATAAGGTACATAAGGAAAACTGGTGGTGGCATGCAGAAGTCCAGGAAGTCAACAAAAGAAAGAAGGAGTGCAGGAAAAAGTGGAAGATAGAAAAGACGGAGCAGGCTAGGAAGGAATACTGGTTGGATAACAAAAAAGCTAAGAAAGGAGTTGCAATAGCAAAGAACTGGGCATCGGATGTACTATGCTAGCTTCTGGAAAGAGACTCATTGGGTGGCACAAAGAAACTATATCAGGTTGCAAAGCAAAGCCAGAAAGATAAAGAAGATACTCAGGCACATCACAGCAGCTTCTGAGTGAAGAAATTCCCTCAGAAGCTGTACTGCTGCAGACACAGCCTACAATGAGAGAAGATGAGGATCCCACCCTAGAAGAAGTAAGAATAGCATTAAGGAAAATGAAGTCAGGGAAACTAGTAGGCTCAGGTGAGCTCACAGCAGATATGGTAAAGATACTGGGTAAGATGGGGAGAAATGGCTCCTGATGGTACTCATAGTAGTGTGGAGAGAAAGGCGTATTGCAGATGACTGGAGAATAAGCATACTCATGCCAATTTACAAGAACAAAGGGGACATCCACAACTGCATGCAGTACAGAGGTATGAAACTACTCTCATATCGCATGAAATTTCTGGAGAAGGTGATTGATAAATGAATATGCAGAATAGTAGAAAGTAAGATTGGAGATGAGCAGTTCAGATTCAAACCAGGATGCAGCACAACTGACATGATATTTGAAGTGAGACGGATAGTGGAGAAGAAGCTAGAGATGAGGAAAGAGTCCAATTGGGCATTCCTAGACTTGGAGAAAGCATATGACAGGGTCCCAAGATAGCTGATTTGGGCAGTACTGCAGTGGTTTGAAGTCCCAGAAACATTGGTCGAATTAATGCAGGCTATGTACAAGGACCCAATGACTCAAGTACAAACAGTGTTCGGTCTCACAGAGGGGTTTTCAGTGGGACAGGGAGTGGGAGTGAGTGTGCACCAGGGTTCAGTTCTCATCCCACTGCTGTTCATACTAGTGATGGACTACATTAACAAACAGCTTGGAGGGGACAGATCAACAAAGTTGCTGTATGCAGACAATGTGGCATTGCAGGCAGACTCTGAGCAAGAATTTCAGCAATGGATAGTGGAATGGAATGCAAAACTGAAGGCACATGGAATGTAACTAAGTACAGATAAGACAGTGATGATGACAGTAAATTGGGGAAATCAGAAGAAGCTGAGAACTGAGATTAAAGGGAAGATAGTGAAAAAAAATTAATAGCTTTGAGTATCTGGGAAGGGTAGTTGAAGAAAAGGGAAGTCTGAATGAAGAGGTCAAAGCTAGAATCAGAGGGGCTGCAGCCAGCTGGCATAGAGTATCATGTGTAGTATATGGCAGAAGAATGCTAAAGAAGCTGAAAAATAAGGTGTACAAGACAGTGGTGTGACCAGTACTGCATGGTACAGAAACCTGGGCAGTAAAGGCAGAGCAGATGAGGAAGCTAGAGGTGATGGAAATGAAGTGCCTGACAAGGGTGATAGGATGCACACTGTGAAACAGTCATAGAAATGATGACATAAGAATAGACGCCAATGTAGCTCCAATTGCAGAAAAAAATCAAAGAGAATAGATTACTGTGGTTCATGCACATGCACATGTACAGAAAAGCAGAAGGCAATCTGGTGAAGAAGATGTGGAACAGATAGGAAGAAGGTAAGAGGAAATGAGGGAATCCATCAAAGATGTGGATGTTTTGCATGAGAAAAGATCTGCGACAGTCAGGCATGAGTGTCGAAGAAGGCAGGAGTGTGGCACTGAATTGAGAGAGAGATGGCAACAGTTAAAATGACACCATTTGGAAAATGGGAAAAAGGGGGTTGATGATGATGAGGGTTGTGTCTCTAGTCTATGGTACCTGTGCATAAGTGGGTAGGGTTTGATCATATGGCATGTGGGGGTGGACACAGACCCTACAGAAGTTGTTGCATTACATGTGTTTCTCTGTGACAGATTTATAGCACGCTTAGGATGTATGCGGGCTTGCCATGCATGTCCCTATCCATAGGGGTGTCCTCTCTGAGAAATGTCACTGACATGATCCACAGCTGGCACAGAACATGGTATACTCTATGAGCATGAATGGTGGGCCATGTCACATTTAGGTACAAAATGTGCACCCATTCTGTGCGTCTGTCCAGCACCCTTGACACTGGTAGTAGGCATGGAGAACATGATGCTATGGGACCTATACTATCTCCTGATCATCACATGGCAGACCTCTCAGTTTTCTCTCTTTTTAAAGAATGCTCATCTTTTCAGGCTTGATTTATCCCTGAACCAGAAGTCACCAGTTTTGGAGGCATGTCCTCATTTTCAGTCTTGATTTACCCTTTCATGCAATTTTCTGAATT
Organism: Protopterus annectens; assembly: GCF_019279795.1. Classification (NCBI taxonomy): domain Eukaryota; kingdom Metazoa; phylum Chordata; order Ceratodontiformes; family Protopteridae; genus Protopterus; species Protopterus annectens. The sequence goes on from NC_056737.1 coordinate 756,104,191, forward strand.
CCCCTCATCACATGTCTAGAACAATTTTCCGAATTCCCCTCATCACATGTCTAGAACACAGAAAAATACACTATACATCCAACATTTTTGGGGCAATAGTAATTTAAAGAAAGAGGACACATATGTTATAGCTCACTCTTTTTGAAGAAAAAAAAAATGATCTTGTGTAGGAAGTTATAAAAGGGACTCAAATTCAACTTTCTTGTTTGTTCTGAAGAAGTCCTTAATAGGTAGTGGGCAAAACTGCTTACCAATTTGTTTTTTTAATCTTTTGAATACATTTACTTTAAAAAGTTTGTTTTACCACACACAGTTTTAAGGTTTGGTCTTTCAGCAGTGGATACTTACAATGAGTGGATTGTGTGGTTAAAGATGACCGTAGTATCCCACCCACAGACTGACTAATTAAGTCTGTACTGCAGAATTTTCCAGGCTATTGCACAATGTGCTTCTGCCAAACAAAGTTGCAAGCTGCAGTAAAGTTACTTAAGTATAGCTTTTCTCCATTTATAGGAATTAATGCAACTTCCTAAAACATGTCTACAAGTGATATTTAAACTTCAGTAGGCACTTCCATTTAGCAATAAATAAGAAAATCAGTAGCTTCATTGAAGACAAACGGATTGTGTGGTTAGGGTCTATATTATATCATCGAACACTTAAAAAAGCGAATGCTGATTGATCGACCTAATTTAAGCGAAAGCTTACAATCTCGAACTGTCAGATCAGTGATTTTTTTTCCCAGGGAAAACAATCGCTGATCCAAAACATATACACACAACACAAGCACACCAAACAAACAGAAATCCACACACATACACCTAAAATCTGATACCTAACCCTACACTAAACTATGCACACACCACTAACTACCCACTTACCTTAACCCAAACCCTAACCCTAAGGTCCGTCACTATCGCACACTCACCTCACCTGCTCCCTAACCCTAACTCACTTAAATCCGCCCTAACCCTCATGTCCACTCAATCGCACACACACCTAACCCGAGCCCTAACCCTAACTCACCTAAATCACCCTAACACTCACATCCACACAATCGCACACTTACCTGAATCCGACCGGTAACTTTCCACCATAACACTGAAAATACCAAAGCAACAGAAACGGACAACCGAATTCTTTCCCTAGGAAAAAATTTGAGTTTCTGCTGCTTTGATATTTTGCAGTTTCGCGAAAATAAGTTCAATCAATCAGCGTTCGCTTTTTTAAGCGTTTGAGGATATAATATAGACCCGTGTGGTTAATGGTTTTTTACCCACCTGTTTCGCTTAATTTTGTGGTTACTATGGTCATCTCTTAATTGTCTCAAGTTTAAGATGCATCTAACAAATAAAATAATTATATAGTTATAAATGCATTCAAGGGATGCATTACTGGCAATTTGGTCACACATGACATTCCCTCTGTTGTGCCTCGTGTAAGCAGTTCATGAGGCACAGCTAAAACACAGGTACCCAACACCGTGTTGCACTTTACTGTTTAAATCAGATATGTGTCCTCTGCCCAAAGTGCAGATGAAGTTAATGAAAGGCATCTCTAATTAAAAATGTGAACAGAAACAATGCTTTCAATACTGAATGAGTTAAAATAAATAATTTATTATACCAGCATCTAGCAGCTCTTATGATGTAAATTAACTACTGCAGCTATTGAAAAGCTTTTTTTAATAAAATACTCGAGTAATTGCAGAAGAGTCCCACAGACATAATAATAACACAAAAGAAGGAACTTATACTGCATTTCATTTGTGTTTCCTGTGTGGGATGAAGACCTTAATTAGTCTGTAAAAAGACTGGTGCAGATGGCTATTAGCCTGAATAAATGAAATGAATGATTAATATGATAGCTTATAACTCAGGCTGAATGTAAAACACAGGCACTAATCACATAGGGATGTACAGAGACCAGAGATGAAAGCAGACCAAAGTATAACATTATAAGCAAGGTAACATAATAGAGTAAAATGGAAAACAATATGCTAAATTATGCTACTGTAAGATTATTTTAAATTTATTTTAATGTTGCTTTTTTATAAGGAATCTGCAGTCTGTCAAATGCAACACTCGAAGTGACTGTATATGATATCCCAAGCTATCCCAAAATATGCAAGGAGAAAATCAGAATGAGTGCAGTGTTTCCAGGAGATGATTCTAAAAGCATAGGGTAGCACATTACTCATGATAGAGTCACACAGATGATTGGTTATTTCTGAGTCCTGTAACAGCAAGGCTTGACTGTGGAAATCTTTGCAGATTGCTTATTAATGAAAGGGAAGTCTGTACTTTAATAATACAATTTGAGAGAGCGTGTGAGAGAGTGAGAGAGAGAGAGAGAGAGAGAGAGAATGTATAGATCAATGCCTTGTCCCCTGAGAGCTCATCTAGTAGCCTGTACAGACTCATAACCTACCTATGTATGTATGCATGTATGTGTGTATGTGTATATATATATATATATATATATATATATATATATATATATATATACACACACACACACACACACACACACACACACACACACACACACACACACACACACACACACACACTCACTCAAGCCACTGGTGGCTGCTGACTTCAAATCAAGGGATGGAGACTGCAGGAAGCAACTTAATGGGTGAGGATAACTGGGCTAGGGTGAGACTCTATTACAGCAATTCCGTGACCATTATCTGTGATCAAACTACAGATGGGGTTATTCACTTTCATCCACAGACTACCTCAGTATGTAGGCGTGCATTATAGCCATTTTACTGAGTATGTACACTTTATATGTCTGACTGCAATTAACAAGACCAGCCTTACTTGAAATAAATTCCTAAATAAAAATGACTCCAATGGTCCACTGATGCACACTAGTTCCCCATGCACCTCTCCTGTGTTCTTCTCCTCTGTTTCCTCATCCTGACCCCATATCATCCAGACAGATGACTCCTTTCTTGATTTTTTTTTTAGTTGTCTTACATTTTAACTTCCCTCATGTTTTTACACACTCTAACTGGCCAAGACTCCGTTGTAATAGGTTTGGTTGAAATAATTGAATTAAGGTAGTGGTCTGGGGGGGGGGGGGCTGTTAATTCTCCATGAGTTATAAAGTTCTAGATACTGTGAGATGCATCTTACAGCTATTTTACAACCTTTTCATCTAATGATGGGCTGAAAAGAGAATGATTAAGGAATGCAATTCGGTCTTTTTTTTTTTCTTTCAATGAAAAATAAGCTGAGTGTAAGCTTAATGTTCAAAGCTAGCAAAATAGAAGTTTCCCAATAAAATGGGAAGACAAGTGTTTGCAAGAATATATAAATCCTATATAGAAATAGCATGTCTTCCTATTCCTCCAAAAAAGATAGCTATCGTCTGTGTACCCCATTGGTGTTAGACTGACATGAAAGTATATGCACTAATGGCCAGAGGCATATATTATACAGCTGAGGGTGCAGTAGAAGAAACCAAAGCTGATGGATAAAACCCACATACAGAGAGGGAGTACATGCAGACTCCACACAGGAGGAATCAAAGCCAAAAACTCAACCAGAGAACAATGCACTGTTAGATGGTAACACTACTCGATGTGACACTCTGTTAGTGATCAGTTGTTATTACACACATCCTGCCTAGATTGCCGCTTATAGAGTACAATGCTAATGTTATACTGTGCTGAAAAGTGAAACAACTAAGACCAACTTGTTACTTTTAGATGCATAGCAACCCCCAACACACACACACACACACACACACACACACACACACACACACACACACACACACACACACATACACACACATAGTAATTTCCATCAAAGACAGCCCCCATACTCATCAATTACAGCCACTTTATTGACTGTGCACACCTAAGATATTTGATTGTGTTAAAAATAGGCATAGTAATGTATTCCATCCGACATCACACAAATGGGCACTGTTTCTGTAAAGCTAAAATAATGACTGCTTTCTTGAATAATGTCTATGGTATCAATCAATTAATCACTTTCATCCACTGGCAGCACCTGAACCTAGCAATTATGCACCTCAGATATCAGTATGTAATAAAATAAATATAGTAACAATTGGACACAGTAATTTATTTTAATTCCCTGCCCACCCACCCCCACACACACATATATATATATATATATATACACAGATGTGACCATCTTTAGAGACACTTGTATGGCTGTGATGTATACCTTAGATATTTTCTTGTAAAGAAATGAATGCATGAATACATAAATAACTGCCACATAGAAATTTATCTTCATGTCTCACTGTTATCAGAATACAGTTTGCAACAACCCTTCCCCATATGTTATGTCTCAACCTTTTAGCTCAAGAATCAGTGAGAAAGCTTTCCACACCTACATATTAAAAAAGAGTAATTTAAGGAATATGTAGTGGAAATTATTTGAGAGTTATTAGGGAAGACAGAAATGTCTTCAGAAGTTATAGCTAGCGACTGGGATAAAATGAAACTGGAGTTTACGAACAGGGTAGAAATAAAAGAAAAAGAGATATGGTTAATAAGTAACAGGAATTACTTAGAGGGACTGACAAAATTTAAAGAATTGCAGAATAAGGGAAATCTCACAGAACAAGAACAGACACAATTAGAGGTCCAAAAACAAAATAAGGGACTAGCTGGATAACAGTAATGAGTTTAGAAAGATTGCTCTTAAGCAACTGCTTTTTGATATTAACTCCAGAGTACAAAAACTTTTAGCACAATGGCTTAGGCATCAGAAAATGGAGGGAGCCTATAACAAGAAAATTAACCAGTGATCCTGTATAGGTATTAGAGCTATTTCAAAAATGTTATGAAAATTTGTATAAAGCAGAGAAATGTGGAAATGAAGAATAGTACAAATGCAAATATTTATGGAAGACTTAGGTATGCCAAGGTTGGAGGTAGACGAGGCACAACAATTAACAGTTAAGGTAGGAGGAGATGAGATGAAAACAGTGACATGCAATCGGTCTATATGATGTTCTCCAGGAATGGATGATGTTCCTGTGGTGGTTTGGAAGCTGGGAAGAAAAAGAGTGATGGAGATCTGGAGGGTTTTGCTTGACAGCAGTTTGAAAGGAGGGAAGCATCAACATGCTGGAAGAGAGCAGTGGTGACTGTAATACCTAAGGATGATAAGGATCCTTCACACCCAGCTTCATGTGGGCCCATTTCAATTTTAAACCAGGATTGTAAAGTGTTTATGTCTACAATAGCTAAGGTAGATATGGATCAGTCTGGTTTATAGGGGGGAGGCAAACATTTGATGGCATTAATGAGCTGTGATGGTCCAGATGGAAGCAGAGTGTAGTTAGTTGCCATTGTTGTTGGTGGGTGTTGATGCAGAGAAAGCACTTGACAGAGCAGACTAAGATTTTATAAGTGTGGTAACAGAAGTATTTGCATTCCCTGATACAATAAGATTAATTAGGAGGCTATATGAGGGATTGGAGGTAAGAAATAAAATGTGAGGTTTCCTCTCTGATATGTGATGTCTGAACAGAGGAATTAGCCAGTGGTGTACTCTTTCCACTTTGTTATTTGTTTTATATTTAGAGCCATTGGCAAAGAAAATAAAGGACTTAGAAATTCAAGGATATAATTGATATGGAAGTCCAGAAAAGTTGGCTTTATTTGCAGACAATATTATTTTGTACCTGATAAAACCAGAAAAGGACATCTCAGTGTTGTAGAATATCTTGAGACCATTTCAAGTCTTTTCAGGATATAAAACTAATGGAAAAATGCTATAGCCATAATCTATATACCCTCACATGACTTGGTCCATAAATACCCATATTTATGGGTCAAAACTAAAATGAAGTATTCAGGAGTATGGATTAAAAATTATTTTGTTATGGCAGCTAAGGATATGTCAGAAGAGACTAATCCAAAAACTGAGAAACTGGAATGTCTTGCTTATGAATATGAATAGCAAGATACAAGCAGTGAAAATGTTTTAGCCCCTTTAGTTTTATATACAGATCAAGCATATTTTCATCAGCCAGAGGAGTAATTGCCAGCAGTAATTAATAAAGAGTTGAAGGATTTTATCTGGGAGGGAAAAGGGCAAGGGTCAAGTGGGATAAGCTGATCCTTCCACTACAACAAGGTGGTTTAGAATTATGTGATTGAAAGGGATATTTTATAGCTTCACAGTTAAGGCTCCTATACATAACACACGCAGAAAGCTATAATTCAAAGGAAAGGGAGATGATGAAGCGGGTGGGGGGGGGGGTAATTCAAGAAATAGGGAGAGAGTGGGATTTTAGATGCAGATCCTTAAGGAGAGTAACAACAGCCACACAGAATATTATGTTCATAAAGTAACAGAAAGTAATCTAAGAACAAAGGCAGCATGAGACTGGAGAAAAGAGATTTTGCTGATGGGGTGAATATAATTAGGGGTACAAAGAATAGGCAAGAGGGGGTTGAAATTTACTGGAGAAAACTGGCAAAGGAACTAAAGTATTGAGAACAAATATCTAGAGAGGGAAAGGTAGTAGATTAGGAAGAAGCCAAGAAGACACTTGGACTGCAAGCTAGGGACAGCCTTTCCCATCAGGGATTGATATCTGAGTATAGGCAAAAAGGGGATGGGGAATCTTAAGTGAAAGACTTGCTCTGGTAGAATTTTTAATTGAATCTAGAACAAAAGCTGCTGTTAAAAAGGGATAATTAGTAAGGTATATAAAATACTGCACAATAGCTATAGGAATCAGTCATAGTGGAGGTTAGAAAAGATTGGGAAGAAAGACTGGATAAGCAATTCATAAGTAAACAATGGAGGACACGTGTATGGCTTCCAAGTATGCAACAAAGTCTAGAAGATTTAGGAGTTTTGCTTGGAAGTGTTTGCATAGATGTTTGTATATCTCAAGCAGACTTCAAACAAATTTTCCTCGGGTAGATGGTATTTTGTATCTGCTAAAACCAGAAAGATTAACTGCAAACGTGTTTTGGGGATATAATGAGTTAACAGACTTTAAAAATTCCCCACAGAGTACTCTGTCAAAAATATTGGGTGAACAAATTGGTGCAACTAAGAAAATTATTTTTTTTTTCTGGGATACAGGCTCTGAATTGCCTAGACATAGTAACGCCTTGTTAAGTTTCATTTTAGTGGTTGCCAAAACAAAAACAGTTACTAGAAAATGGAAATCAAAATGTAAATCAATTTTATTTGAATTATTGAATATTGTAACAGAAATAAAAGAAGTGGAAATGGGATCTTTAGAAAAGGGTAGGAACAAATTACATAGAATAAATGGAAATTGTGCGTATGATACATGCAGAATAATGTTTTGGAGGAGGAATGAGGTTTAAGTGAAGGCATGAATTGATCAATTTATGCAATGTTGAATATATGGGATGTATAATGTTAGCACCTGAGAATGTGTTAATATGGTTTGTTTTCTTTTATATAAATATATGTTTGCATATGTCTTAAGTGATAATGCAGTAAAGGTGTTAAAATAAAAAAAAATAAATCCTTCAAAAAAAAAAAGAAGGAAAGAATCAATGAGAAAGTTAAAAAATAATGGTATAAAAAGGATTAGAAGCAGAGACAGTTGCTAACTTCATATACTTAGTTGTTAGAATAATGTGGTTTGCACTAACATACTTTTAAGAAGGCTATTAAATCTGAAACTATATATCTGTCATCATTACTCAGTGACTGCAGTCCTCACTGCTTTGTCATAAAAGGCACAAATTTTATAAAGAACAGGCCAAAACATCAATGACCTCCTCAAAAATGTATATATGCATGCACACACAGATGTGACCATCAGTTACAGCCGGTTGCATGACTGACAGTATACCATAGATGTTTGACAGAACCAAATGAATGAATAAATACTTAAGTAACTGCCACACTGAAATGTATTATCTCATCTCACTGCTGCCAGAATATACTGTGAAATCCATTGCAGCTCCCCTCTCTGCACACCTCTCAGCATTTTAGCTCAAGAATCAAGGAGAAAGCTAACAATTATGGTGGTGAAATAATCAAAACTCAGTGGCAGCTATTACCTTTCTACAATTAGAAACTTGTTAGAATAACAGGCTTTGTTTTAGCATGCTTTTTTGAAGGCTGTAATGTCTGACACTCACGTGCCAGTCATCATTATTCACTGACTGCAATGCTCACTGATTTGCAGAAAAAAAAAACAGAAACTTTATGAGGAACAGCAATTGCCTATCAATCTGATTTTTTTTCAGATGTGATGCTTGAGTCACTTAAGGAAGTTTAGACAACTAGAGCTTCTGGTTATGTGAGAAAAAAAATCAAATTTGCAACCTAAAAAAACAGCTGAAATAGCAATGAAATATCCAGTGCTATCTGTATTCCAAAGTTAAGACCAGCTAGTACCAACAGCAGTTAGTCTGAACAGAAGAATTTGTAAATGAAAAAACACTAAAACACTTCAGAGGGGTCTGCTTATGCGCTGTTGATAATAATTTTTTGGCTCAGTTTATCAAAAATTAAATACCAAATACAGTGAACTGAAAAAAACTAAAAAATACACAAAAAATCTTTTTTTTTTTTTTTTTTTTATGCAGGGGGGCAAGCCCCATCCCTCCATCCCAGAAATGATATATATACCAATTCCTAAGTTGTACCACAGTGAAGAAAAGGGGGAAAACCCCAAAAAATGCGCTGCCAGCTCACACAATACAATACATTGTGGTAAAATTCACCACAACATTAAATTCTTGTACTTTATTCACCTTGACCATCAATGCAGTGCAAACCTATAAGTAAGCTCTTTAGGAAAAGTGTATATTTTTGGAGAGAGATCAGAAAGTAAATCAAGCAGTTCAGTATTAGCTTATAGCTTGCCAAATGGTGCATGCTTAAACATTAAATTCAGATAGATATGTAAACAATTACTTCTTTGATGTACAAAGTTATGTCATGAGGAAGTTTTGTACAGCCTTTAGTCCTTTAGTGTGATATTACCACTAGCAACTTTTAGGGTAAAACTATGAGTACAACTTCTACAACTTGGCATAGGGACAGTCAAGATAAATTGATTAAAAATAAGTATAATACTCCACATATTTTGCGGTTTCCTGCAACTGCACAGGGGAGCATCATCTTTGTGCAGTGGTTATCAGAAGAGTAGTAGTTTACTGGAATTCTTGACATGCATATCTGAGTCTCTGGGTCAGCCCAGCCCATGGATGATGATGATGATGATTATTATTATTATTATTATTATTATTATTATTATTATTATTATTATTATCATTACTATTATTATTGTTTTCTGAATCTCTCCATAAGGTTGGAAATTATGCTGGTGTAGATGGGTTGCAATAAGCTACAAGCTGATGGCACCAAGTTCATATGCTTTTTTGTTGCCATCACCACTGGCCATTACGTCCCACTTTTTGTGATAATCGCTGTTAGTTCTTCACATGAAATATATCGGGAAATAGTCGCTAATTGCATTCAGGAGGTCTGCTTACAAAAACCCCTCTACATGCAGGAATGATTGTTTCAAGTATTACTTCCTATCAAGGTTTCTTAATTTTTTTACTGGGGATTATTCATTCATACTTAGAACAGCTAATAATCATTTCCTAAACATGCATTTTGACCCTTTACATAAAAGTTTTACACTCACGTATGGTATTTTAATTAGTTTCAGTAATTTTCATATTACTGGTGATTAATGAATAAAATTCAGATTTTTGTAATTCTGCATCCTACAACTTCTCTTGCAACCTTCTTTAATGTTTACCATTCCTTCCACATATCTTGTGATTTCTTGTAACTGCACAGGGGAACATCATCTCTGTGCAGTGATCAACAGATATGTTGTGGTTTACTGGAAATCTTGACATGCAGATCTGAGCCTCTGGGTCAGCCCAGCCTATAGTTCAGTACTATAATTATTATTATTAATATTATTGCTATTATTATTTTTATTATTATTAACATTTTCTCTATTTCTCCATAAGAGATGCACTTGTAGAAATGGAATAGCTGTACTAAATACATTTCTCCAGGAATGGTGTTATTAATGCACAGTATCAAGTCTTAGTCTATTCTTTTCAGTGTACCCCTGCACTTGAGTCACCCCACTTCCTCATATGTTCCCACATTTATTGCTCTTTTTTTATAATCACACATCAACTTTCCCCACACCCATGCAGCCTACCATTATATACTCTCACATCACATTATATGGCGTGTAAATCTTGACTTACCTTTCTCATAATGATTAGTGCCACATTAAGAGCCAACACACAAGTTCAAATCTATATTTTTCATTTTGTAAACACTTTACATTAATCCATCACTCATACAATGCAAATCAAATAATAACATTACTGCTATAATATGCAAAAAAGAAAAAAGGCAACAAAAAACAAAAACAGTTCTTACTAAACAAAATAAGCATTGTTACAAAAGCAGCAACTGTGCTAATAACAATGACTGAAAATATAACATTGTTGCACTAAATAATAACAGTGTTAAAATAACAACAAATACAATCTATAGATCAGAGTGTAACGGGTGTGTGCTATATTTTTAAGACGCATGCGAGGCTGTGTGTGCACGTATAAATTACAGACGTGCAATCCCTAGTGGCATTTTGTAGAAGCAGACAGATAGTGAGCATGCATGATCGCAGGTGTTAGCTTGTATATAAGTTACTTAACTTATAGTCAGTAAGCCTCTATAGTAATGTGTTTGTATAAAATAATGCTGCTTGAACAGAGCCCACGAAGACTTGTTTATTCATGTCCTAACACAAAAGTGACATAGTGTCAGAACCGGGATGGAAGAGAGAAGAATATTTGGAGCCATGAGATGTAAAGACGACAGCAAAGGTAAAACCAAGAGAAAAGAGTACCGACATAAAAGAATCAGAGGTAATGAGAAATAATGCTAATTGTTTACTCGATGTGAAAGAAGGCAAAAAGGGGCATTACAAGGGCTCAAACCACATTATCAGGCAAGCAGAAAGTATGAAAAATGTTAACTAAAGAAAATGTTTAAGATAAATGCATTTGATAAAACGATTAACGGTAAAGCAAAAAATTAGCATGTTTAAAGTAAAATGAGTGTTTTTAAGGCAGAATTGGGCATGTTTAGAGTAAAATGAGCACAAGAAATGTACATGAGCATAAAAAGGACTTAAATGAGCAAAATGAATATAATAAAAGAAAAGGGCACGTTAAGCAAAAATAAAGCAATGCGACCGTATGTATTTGGGCAAAGTGCTGTGTGTGGGCATAACTACGACTCTGTATTGCATCAAGGGTGTAATTAAAGTTATTTGAAGTATCTCATAGTGTGTAAAGGTGCTTACAGTGTGTGCTTATTACTGTGCATGTATTTCAAGGAGTTTGTTGTATGCAAAGTACAACTAGTTCATGCAGTTCAGTCAAAGCATAGTTATTTCGAAGAAAAGTTCTTGTGCACAAAGTGCCACCATTACAAAGTGCTTCTTGTACTGTAAAGAATTGCCTAGCAAGGTGCCACCATTTTGGGGACATTTCAGTGTGCTGTATGCAGTTATTAGGAAAGTATAATTACTTCGAAAGCTATTGAATTCTGGGCAACAGATGTTCGATTTATTCGTATTGTACAGTTGCTTGATATGTTTCTTGCACTAACAGGTGTTTCATACAAAAGATTACAAGAGTATTACAGTGCTCGTGAATTACTCAGTTGCATCATAAAGTTCTCGAATGTTTCTTAAAGTGATGACTTTAACAAGAGATGGCACATGACTGTAGTATTCCTGCCTTTATCAATAAAATTCCAATCGACTACTTTAGCATTTCTGCCTTTACCAATTCCAAGAGTGTAGCGAGTGATGATAAATGACTTTAGTATTTCTGCCTTTACCAATCAGAGATTCCATAAAATATCGAAAAGCCCGAGAAATTATTTTGCAAAGCTCTGTAAAGCATTGAACAGTCTGAGAAAGCTATTTTGCAAAATACAGTAAAGCATCGAGAAGTCCGAAACGTTATTTCACAAAGTTAAGAAAAGCATTGAAAAGCCTGAGAAGTTTATTTTGCAAAGTCCAGTTATTCGAAAGTACTACAAGTTTATTCATTTGAGTAATTCTGATAAGCTTAACGAAAGAAAGTAAATGTTCAGAGCACAAAGGCATTGAGCAAGTACTGTTTATGCCAATTAGTTATGCACATGTGTGTGTGTGTGTGTGTGTGTGTGTGTGTGTGTGTTTGTGTGTTTGTGTGTGTGTGTGTGTGTGTGTGTGTGTGTGTGTGTGTGTGTGTGTGTGTGTGTGTGTGTGTGTGTGTGTGTATAGTTGCAAGATCCTTTGCTGGTATGTGTTAATATGGCAGCCAGATTTCGAAAACCCCAACCACTTGTGTTTGATCAGAATATTGCAGAAAACTGAAGAATATTTGAGCAATAGTATGATATTTTCATACAAGCAGCTTATGCAGACAGAGATGCATGTACCAGGGCATTAATTTTGCTAAACCTAGCAAGGTCTGAGGCCATAGAAAGAGAGCGTTCATTTGTATATGCACCAGCAGTGTATGAAGGAGAAGGTGCAGACCAGCATATTGTTGTGCAAGCTGAATCAAGGGAGGACCCGAGTGTTTGAAGTGCAAGTTTAGAGAGATATGCAACCCCCAGATGAATATTACATTAGAGAAGTATTTGTTTTACACAAGAGATCAGAAACCAGGGGAAACATTTGCAGCTTATATAACTGACTTGAGAAATAGAGCTGAAATGTGTCGGTTTGGTGATTTAAAAGATGAGCTGATAAAGGACAGCCTTGTATGTGGTATTAACAGTGTTGCTGTGAGAAAGATTTTGCTTTGTGACAGTGATTTAACATTGAGGAGGACAACAGAGATTTGTCAGATGCATGAGGTAACAGAAAGACATATGAGTATGCTTACAAGTGACAAAGGCATGATTTCAATTAACTTCAGGGCAAATGTAGACAGTATGCAACATGTGGCAAACAAGAACAGGCCTAAGCATGTGGCAGCTACAGGGTTTCCAAAGAAGCCACAAGGTTTTCTAGCAAGTTCCAGAAAAAGTGTAAGCTTCACTGCAAGCTCAGTGCAACACAAACATGAGTCAGCAAAACCCAAATCTAGCTTTATTGTTAACTGTTGCAATTGTGGTGCATATCATGAGTCTAAAAGAGAGAAGTGTTTAGCATTTGGTCAGCAATGCCACAAGTGTAAAAAAAATGGAACCATTTCCAAAAGTTTTGTAAATCAAGTAAGCCTCACACAGTTGTAAAGGAAGGTCGCACAAAAAGCAAATGAATCAAGTAGAGCCAAAACGGTCAGTTTTCTATGTAGATGGTGTATCAGCACTTGGAGAAAGAATTGATGCAGTAAACTTATTAATAAGGACCAAAGTGTTTTGTACAGTCCGGATTAATGGAAAATCCATAGAGCTCAAAGTGGACACTGGGTCAAAGGTTAATGTTATATCAGCAGACACATTTGCAAGAGTGAGAACTTGCTGCTTATGGAGATGAAGAAATTCAAACGAAGGTTCAGTGATACTTTCATGCTGTTTAGCTGAGAACTGTTACAACTTGTCATTCTACTTAGTCCAATGACCAGTGCAATCTTTACTGGGTCTCAAAGATAGTTTAAAAATAAATCTGCTTTCTTTTGCTAAAGAAGTTCATCATGTGAGTGCAGTTCTAAGTTCTAATTTTTCTGAAGCCATTTTCTCAGAGTATGCTGATGTTTTCGATGACAAATTGGGCAAACTTCCAGTTGTGTATTCCATGAAGTTAGACCTGGAGATCACTCCAGTAGTCAGATTAGCAAGAAGAGTTCTGATAGCTATGCAAAATAAAGTTAAAGCTCAGTTGGATAAAATGGTGCAGCAAGGTGTGATTTGTCCAGTCACAGAACCAACAGAATGGGTGTTGTCCATTGTAGCCGTTCAAAAGAAAGTCTCAGATGAAATCAGAATATGCATTGATTCAACAGATTTGAACAAAGCATTAAAAAGACCATATCATCCAATGCACACAGTTGAAGAAGTTGCAGCTTTAATACAGAATGCCACTGCATTTTCTGTTTTGGACGCAGAATTTATTTTGGCAAGTGATGCTTTATCGCAAATCCTCATTTCTAACTACTTTTGGTACTCCGTTTGGATTCCTAAGGATGCCATTTGAAATAAATTCTGCAAGTGAAGTTTTCCAGTATGCAATGGAACAATATTTTTCAGGCTATCCTTGTGCCATAATAGTAGATGATCTATTAGTTGGAGGCAATGGTGAAACAGAGCATGACAGAAGCCGCAAAAAAGTTCTAGACAGAGCATGTGAAGTAAACTTAAAGCTTAATCTCTGAAGTGCAGATTCAGACTTCCAGAATTTATGTACGTAGCACATTTATTTACAAGTACAGGCTTGAGACATGACCTGACCAAGCAAGCAGATATTCTAGAGATGTCAGCAGTAGACAATGTACAAGGTTTACAGCATTTTCTGGGCATGGTTAACTTTTAGGAAATTTTATACCAGATTTCAGCTAGTTGACTTCACCTTTGAGAGAGCTAATGTGCAGAAATGTTGCATGGTCCTGGTTGGAACATCATCAGAAAGCATTTGATGACCTTAAGCAGAAAATTGCCACCCCACCTATGTTAAGATACTATGATGTACATTAACCAGTTGTTCTTTCCTGTGATGCTTCAAAATTTGGTCTTGGTGCAACTATTCTTCAAGAGGGCAGACCAGTGACCTATGCATCTAGGACACTAACTCAAACTGAAATGCAATATACTCAAACTGAGAAAGAGCTTTTGGCGATAGTGCGTGCATGTTCCTAGTTTCATGATTATATATATGGTTGAGCTATTCAGATTGAAAAAGATCATCAAACTTTAGTTGCTATTCTAAAGAAGCCTATGCATTCTGCTCCAGCAAGATTACAAAGAATGATGCTCAAATTACAAAAGTACAATTTCAAAATGGTCTTCACAAAAGGCAAATTGCTCTATCTGGCTGATACCTTATCCAGATCACCTAGAGGTACAACAGAACTGCTTGATGCTGAGACTTTTGACTTTGATGTGATTTCTGTGTGTAATTTTTCCACCACTAGACTTGATGAGTTAAGAGGTCACACTAAGACTGATCTCGTTTCACAAAAGCTTAATCACTACATTAATGTCGGATGGCTGTCAAAGCAATCTAGTGTATCACCTGAGGTGCAAGAGTATTTTACTTACAGAGATGAATTGTTGATGGAAGATGGCATTCTTTTCAAAAGTCCTAAAATTGTTGTTCCTGCTTCCTTACAACAAGAATATATTCAGATTTTGCATCGTGGTCACCCAGGTTTATCATCCACTAAGAGAAGAGCAGGAGAATTAGTATTTTGGCCTTCATTATCAAAAGACATTGATAGAGTTCCATCTTCTTGTTCAGTATGCAATAGCACTAGATCGCATTTACAGAGAGCCGCTTCAGCTAAATCCAATGCCTGCACTACCTTGGTCTACTGTGGACAAAACCAAAAAGCCAACTGCAGACAAAGTAAATAAAAGTTTAAGCACCAGTCACCACACTCCAGCGGTATTAAAACGATCCTTTATTTCCAAGTTCCACATATAAGTAGTACTGAAAAGTACTTAAAAACACAAAGACAGGCAAATAAATGATACTTATAAATTGTGTTAAACGCTTTTCATCCGGATTTTATCCAGACTTCTTCAGACAATCAAAATACATTTGAATAACAGCTTAAGTACCCTTGTCATGTAGTGTAGACCCATCAGGTTCGTGCTGCTGTAACACTACAAGTTTAAAGGTATATTATCTTACCACTCATTTGAGCGTAACTTAAAGTTAATGTTGTCTTTGTTAAGATAAAAATAAAGATAAAAATACTAAAGTGGATGTCAACCTTGAACCTCGCACTGTTTCACTGGGTATATTATTTAACATCTAGCACTATAATCCGTTTTTTGTTTTTATTTTATGCTATGCACATTCAGTTAGGTCATGTATTGTATTTTGTTATACTGTGTTATACAATTGGTGTTGTACCAAGGTCGATGCCACTGACCTAAATTACTATGTACATCTAAACAAGTTTTGTGACTCGGCAACCAGTCTACCTCTCTTATAGTTAATGTCAAATAGGTACATGAATAAAATACCATATGTCTTATATATCTTACAAAAATAAATAATATACAGTCAATAAAACACCTGTAGTTTGTCAATATTAATAACTATTTGCTATACGTACATAAAATATTGCACAATGTTCAAAGCGATAAAAAACATACTACCAATTCTTAAAAGGTCATTAAATAATCATTCAAACTCTTATAAAGTTTTTTCTAAAATTTAAATACAAATTTAACATTCTTTAAAATTGTATTAAATTGTTTTTTGTTTAAAAAACATGTTTTTAGTAATGTTTTAAAACTAATGTCTGTTAATAAATGTTCTTTAAGTAGTGTTCTTTTACTGCGTCCCTCAGCATCTGTGAACCAATGTTTTTGTCTGTATATATATAGTCTTGTTACTATCGCTAACTAAAAGGAGAACCTAGATGACAGACCTAAAACTTATCATTTTCACCTAAATAAACTCTTAAGTTTCAATATACAGTCTTTCTGGAGTTGATGCAACTTCCTCAGCGTTTTCTACTCAACAAATGCAAACAACAGGATTTAACCAGCAGTTTGCCAGCAACCAACAGGAAAGAATTCTAACTGGTGAACCTAGCAGGACAAACAGCAACCTGATAACAGCTACCAATGATGGTATCACAATACCAGGTTTAACTGGCCCACAAGACATCACTAACTGGTTGAGCGATGAACTAAACCTGGATAAATCACAGGCAAGTAACAATATTGATTCGCTATACCAGGGGAACAGTATCATAATTGAAAAGTTTAAACTATTTGACAGTAAGCTTTTAAAGATTAAGAAATTACAATTAGAACTTAATTATTTCAATAAATGTATAAAAGAAAAAAATAGTACCAAAGGGGCTAAGATATTGTTCGTATCCTATGGGCCTGATTGAAGGGTCCGACTTTCATAAAGAGTTAGTAGAACTCTTTAACAACCACGGTTTGGACCTTTTAAAGTGCATGTCCAAACACTATCAAACAATGGTCAATAAGTTGGCTTCAGAAACTTTAACCCTGGAAAAAGACATTAAGGCAGATACGGTTTTTAACTGATATCAATATGACTACAACCGTACATTTATGTGCATAGCCCACTACTTGATAAATTGAAAAATATTAAAATAAATAAATTGCATAGAGATTTAAAAGCCTACGTGGAAGGTACTGCATATCCAAAACCCCCACGTTCACAGAATGCTGTAACAAGGAATAGAGGGGAACAACCATTTGGACAGGGACATACCTCTAGACCGGACAAACAAACAGCCCCTAATGTGGGTTTTGACTCAAATTATGTGGAGAATGGGAACAACAGTGAAGATTATATCAATGCAAGTGTTGACTTTATTGACACACAGAACGTTGACATTAGTAGGGGCCATACTTATCAAGGTCCAACTACCCCCTAACACCATAGCCAACGCCATTGGCAACAACAACAGCAACAACAACAAAAAAACTACAGAGGGGGGAGGGAGAACAATTGGAACCCCAGTTCACACTCCCCCCCCCAAGAAGACATACAACACTCGCAGCAACAAGAAGAGTTGATAACTGTAGCAAGAACAACTGAGTTTCCACTATGTAACGTGGTACTCAGTGTTGATGGTGACTTCAAGATTTACAACTATACTGAATGTCACATCGACAAGTTGCTAGTTGAATTGTTTTCAAAAGGGTTAACTTTTGTCCCAACAAACAAGTGTAACCTTGCGGAACTACTAATTGACTTTAAATTGTTCATACGTAAGTTGAACCTGACTGTACTGATGGGGAGTTCTTCATACAGTAACAATGAACTTAGAGTTGCCAGTACTTTTAACCCTCCATGTAATCCTGTCATTAGTATGTTTTGAGTACTTATGTGAACATGAGTTTAGGCAAACTGTATTAAACAACAAAAAATATGTGAAACATGAGAACATAACTAAAGAGGAAAAACAACTGTTAACATCCTTTCGGAGCCTTCCTATCAGATTTATGAAACCAGATAAGGGAGGAGGGCTAGTAGTTATGTATAAAGAACACTACAATAGGAAAATGGTTTCAGTTTTAGAAAATTAAACCTATGAGGAAGTTAGTATAAACCAACTAAACACAGCATACAATAGAATCAGAATGTTTATTAGTGACCTATTCATTGATGGATTAATTGATGTACACTTAAGCCACTACTTAACTATGTTATCTCCCAAACTACCACAAGTATTTGATATACCTAAAATCCACAAAGGTCTAACTGATCCACCTTTAAGAGCACTAGTCAACGCTAGGCAGTCCATTACATACCCTTGTGCAAAAGTTGTGGACTTAATACTTAAGAGATATGTGAGTAAAGAAAAACAGATTTGTAAAGACTCCTGGTCCTTTTTGGAACAAATAAACACCTTGGTATTTAGAGAAGAACTAAATTTTCTTACAGTTGACGTATGTGACTTATACTCATCCATACCTCAAGACCTAGGCATAGAAGGGGTGACTGAATTTATGAAGAACAAAGGGGCAACTGATAATGACCTTAGATTGACAGAACAACTTTTGGATATCATTTTGAAAAATAACTACATTTCATTTAACAATAGATTGTTCCTTCAAAAAATTGGAGTAGCTATGGGGTCCCCATGTGGGGCAAGCTTCTCCAATTTAGTGATGGCATACTGGGAAACTAACTTTGTATTTACAAGGCAATGGAAGGAAAGAATAGTTTTTTACACAAGGTTCCTGGATGACATTTTTCTTATAATTAATGGGGACAGTTCCACAGCCGACAGCTTAGTGGAATTCTTCAACACAACAGGGGCCTTCTTGAAGTTCACTAAAAACTATCAAGAACACAAGATCCACTTCTTAGATGTGGAACTGTGCAAAAATAGACAGGAAGGCACATACATTGCAAAAATTTACAGGAAAAGTTCTTATTCGAACTCATTTCTGCACTTTACCAGTTCACATCCCCTACACCAGAAAAAATCAGTTGTAAAGGGGCAACTGGTACGTGCAGCTAGAATGATAATTATGGAAGAGGACTTTAGTGAAGAATGTAGGTTACTACATGAGATGTTCACACACAGAGGGTACTCGAACCAGTTTTTATCAAACATTTTTCACGGAGTAAAGGTGAAAGGAAGTACAGGTGTGTACAAACCGATCTTGGACAACCATATTGTCACACTAACAGGTAGTTTAACTGTAGAAGAAGTACATACAGTACAAGAAGTGAGGGAGACTCCAGTAGCTTTGATCAATCTGTAGACACTAGTAAATGCTTCTCCCTTTCATTCATTCTAACCTACAGTCCAGGAGCTCCAGACATTCAAAGAACAGTAAGAAAATACTGGTACTACCTGTCAATAGATAAAGACTTGTTTAACAATTTCCTATTATTACTTTTAGGCGTGGTTTCAATTTGAAAAACTTACTAGAAACACCTTACAAACCAAACAGGAACAATGCGGGTACACACAGATGTGGCACATGTAAGTTTTGTAAATATATAGACAGTGGAAAATGTTTTGTCATTAGAAAGGAGAATTTCCACTTTAGAGATAAATACAATTGTAACACCAGATCAGTTGTGTACTTAGCCCAGTGTCAACAATGTCCGGCGTTCTACATCGGTAAAACCGACCGTTGATTGAGGGACAGGATCTACGAGCATATATATGCTATTAGAAAGAAAAAATCAGATAATGCTCTAGCTAGACATTGTGACTTTAACACTGACCATAGTTTCAAGTTTAAAGTTATTTCCCATATAACCCAAGAAGTGAATAACAAACACATAGATGATAGCCTGATTAAACTGTTACTAGAAAGAAGCGAACTCAACTGGCAACTACGACTAGATGCTTGAAGTGAACCAGGACTCAATGAAACATATACTATTTCATGTATACTGAAACTTAAGAGTTTATTTAGGTGAAAATGATAACTTTTAGGTCTGTCATCTAGGTTCTCCTTTTAGTTAGAGATAGTAACAAGACTATATATACACAGACAAAAACATTGGTTCACAGACGCTGAGGGATGCAGTAAAAGAACACTACTTAAAGAACATTTATTAACAGACATTAGTTTTAAAACATTACTAAAAACATGGTTTTTAAACAAAAAACAATTTAATTTAAATTTTAAAGAATAAATGAAGAAGATATGGAACAAGGTAAACGCCCAGTCCAAGCAGCAATAAATATAATAAAAGTGTAACAAAGGATTAGGGCGAAACACAGCTCTAAAAGGTAATAAAATAAAATGTCACTTATAAATCTCATCAACCTCCAGTCAGCACAGCAAGTCCAAAAAAGAGATTTACTTCCAAGTTAAAAATCCGTTTCTTTTATTACAGCAGGTACCAGAGTTAGCGCTTTCACCTTGCGGTTTCATCAGACTCACTACAAAGTACAAAGTCAATGAGTCTTAAATACTAAAAAGGCGGGAAAAAACAATCAATTAAGCTTGTTAACAGCAAGTTCATTCCTTAGCAACCAACTCAATCAATAAAATCTACTACATACATATTTGCATAAATATTTGCATAGCACAATAAGTTAAAAACGTACTAAAATGAAACTACATATTTATATAATTCTAGCTAATATCATAAAACATTAAGTACAAACTTTATTAAGCTTTCAATTTCCTCATCTTTAAAAAGGTCTGAGAGAGACCTTAGCATTTAACCAGGGACCGTGTCTGACCTCAGCTTCAAAATCCAAGCATTCTCTCTACTCTCAGTAATGGCCCAGATATCACCACCTCTACTAGTAACATTTATCTTCTCTACAATCCTAAAGCTGAATGTATGTGTACAATCGGTGTCCATAACATGCTTGGCTAATGCATTGGTGCAATTCTTAACCCTAATATTGTACTGATGTTCCATTACGATCTCTCAAACATCTATTCGTCTTACCAATGTAAAGCGACGAGCAAACAAGGCAGACAGCTAAATAGACAAGGTCTCTGGACATGCAATCACCTCTAACCTTAAAAGTATATGGGATATGTGTGCTTGGATGTATGAACACTGAATCCTCACAAATAAACTCACAAAAGTTGCATTTACCACACTTCTTAGTGCCATACGAAAGTATGGTTTCAGGACTGTTGGTCACCCTGTCACATAGTAGCCTTTTAATGTTTTTCTTGTTCTTATACCTAAAACGGGACTATCACCAACTATATCTCTGATGTGTGGGTCCACCATCAATATGTCCCAATGCTTCCTTACCACATCCTTGATACCACCCACATCTTTGGTATAAAACAAAGAAAAAGCAGTGGAACCTTTAGTAGTGTCGTTGGTATGCACTCGTGTATCCATACCATGACCCAATTCAGAAAAATAAGGGCAGCTGCTCCAGACCTCAACTCTAGTATATTATCATGTCCTTTAGTAATATCGTCCATCTTGTAACCCGAGATGCCAACCTCCTATCCAGATCTAGTAAATCCTGACGAAACCCTTGCTCTGTAGGGTTATACCTAGAAGTCCTCATACTTTGTCCCCTGACAATATTGTGGAAGATATGGCCAGGATGCATACTATGTCTGTGTAAAATTGAATTCTTATGACAGGACTTCCTATACACCCCAGTGTTTATAATACCATTAGGAAGGCACTCTACAAATACATCCAAAAAAGGGAGCCTAGTATAGGAAAACTCATAACTAAATTTAAGATACTCAGTAGAAACATTTAGATCCATGATATAAGATTCCAATTGTTCAACTGACCCCTTCCATAACAGGAAGAGGTCATCCACAAAGCGCCTATAGAAGGAAACATAGGCTAAAAAACTGGGATGTGAGGTCATGAATTCTACCTCCCATTCAGCCATGAACAGGTTAGCGTAGCTATTGGCACACGAAGTGCCCATAGCTACGCCATCCAACTGTAGAAAGAACTCCTGCTCAAAGCCAAACACATTGGTATGTAAAACAACATCCAGAAAAGTTAACAAAATACCAATCTTATCAACACTGTATTCTGAGTGGCTACTAAGATGTCGCCTAATGTAATCCAAACCTATTCGGTTGGGAATAACAGTAAATAAGGAATTCACATCCAAGGTAACAAACAAATAGTCCTGATAATCTGAATCATTCCTCAGATGTTCATATAAATCCACTAGAAACTGCTTGGTATCCCTCAAAATGAACGGGTGGGCATCAACAACAGGTCTCAGAAACTTCTCTAAATACAGGGAAAAAGGCTCGGTCAACCACCCACCTCCTGACACAATGGGTCGGAGTGGTGGATTGACCAGACTTTTGTGAATCTTGGGCAGCCCCTTAATAAAAGGGACCAGGGGATGTGACACCTCCAAAAAAGAGTATAAGGAGTCATCTATCAGACCCTTATTCAACAAATCCTCCAAGACACAATGAATCTTCATGCTGTAGTTAGCTAGAGAATCATAGGAAACACGTTCATAAAACTTATGGTCATCCAACATAATCCTAACAGCATCTAAATACTTACATGTGTCCATCACCACAATTCCTCCTCCCTTGTCAGCTGGCCTCAATGTAATAGAGTAGTCATTCATTAATGTTCTAAGTGCTGCCCTTTCAGCATATGTTAAATTGTCCTTCCTCCTTTGTTTCACATTACACATCCTGTAAAAATCATCCTCGACCATTTTGCTGAATGCTCCCAACAATGGATGCATAGGGGGGATAAAGATGCTCGGTTTCTTAAAACCACTATGAGTATATCCACAATCATTATTACTATTGAACATCAACTTCAATGATAAATTCCTAACAAATAATTTAAAGTCACGTAAGGACTCTTCGATAGTACTATAAGTGGTGGGGATGAATGATAACCCTTAAGCTAAAACAGATTCCTCAGCACCGGAGAGAACCCTAGAAGAAATGTTAAACACTAGAGAGTCCCCCTCCCTTGCCACATTTTCTTCAAATTCATGTTCATTGGGGCTTCGGCAGGCAACTTCCTCTTTTGCTTCCCCCTGCTCTGAGACCTCACCCTTCCTTCCCTCTGATCTATTCTTATGGGAAAAGGGTGGGACTTGTCAAAACGAAAAGATGGCTCAATACCACAAGAAGTGGCAATGATAGGGGCCTCAGATACAACACCGGTCTCCTCGTCTTACTCCGCACCACTGGGTCTTCAGTAGGTGTGACACTAACAGTAACTGAGTTGCTACCGATGGATGCATTAATAACATTGCCTTCATTCACTTTAGAAACAGTCCTATCAACACTAACAATATGGTTCGCAGTACTTTCAGGTCTAACACAATTATTAACAACATTTGGGTTTAAGTCATCAATAACAGTAATACTTCTATCAGTCCCAATGTTAATATCAGGAACAACCACATCACCATGGAGTTCCCCTTGTCCCATACGTCCAAGTTCATGCATGTTTGATTGTACATTATTAGAGCTGTCACGATCAATAGTAGCATTATTCACTTGTCCCTGGTTAAACCGAGGCCAAGTGAAGATGTTGCCACGTCGAAAATCGACAATGTCTCTATGTAGTTTCTGCCTTTTCTGTTCCAAAAGTCTCCGCTCAAACTGACCAACAGAATCTAGCATTTGACACAAATGACAGTCAATGACTAGTAAAGAAAAACTTGACACTAGCTGCTCATGTTTAGTTTGGATGCTGCGCCTAAGTTCATCCTCTAACGGAGCATAATAGTCATTTAAAAGATGCATGTAATTGAGGCTTACCTCAATATTTAATTGTTGCCACCGAAATAACAACTCCGGGTGGCTGGTTCCAGTAGTCGGCATCTTTAGGACTCGCAAGCCCCTTGGTATAATGCGCCGTTGTATACATACATCAAAATGCAGCCTCTGCATCTGCATCTTTTTTAGCTTAATAAAATCCGATTCCAACGCTTCCAAGCTGACGCGAAGTCCCTCGTGGTCTATCGACCCAGCGTCATCATCTTGCGACCCTTCCGGTTCCTGGTAGAGAGCCAGAGGATTAATCGTTCTCTAAGGCACTCAACAAATCTTTCAGTAGATAAGCCAACAGTATTGTTAGCAACGCCATTGCTGGATACAGTCACATTCGAAAATCTGCTAGCACAACTGTTGCTGCTTACATTACCACCAGCAGCTTCCTTAATTACATAAGGTAACTCGACCTGTTCAGCTACAACGTCAGCCATGCCCCTGTTCCAATCCAAGCAGCAATGTAATAAAATAAATGAAGAAGATATGGAACAAGGTAAACGCCCAGTCCAAGCAGCAATAAATATAATAAAAGTGTAACAAAGGATTAGGGCGAAACACAGCTCTAAAAGGTAATAAAATAAAATGTCACTTATAAATCTCATCAACCTCCAGTCAGCACAGCAAGTCCAAAAAATATGTATGTAGTAGATTTTATTGATTGAGTTGGTTGCTAAGGAATGAACTTGCTGTTAACAAGCTTAATTGATTGTTTTTTCCCGCCTTTTTTAGTATTTAAGACTCATTGACTTTGTACTTTGTAGTGAGTCTGATGAAACCGCAAGGTGAAAGCGCTAACTCTGGTACCTGCTGTAATAAAAGAAACGGATTTTTAACTTGGAAGTAAATCTCTTTTTTGGACTTGCTGTGCTGACTGGAGGTTGATGAGATTTATAAGTGACATTTTATTTTATTACCTTTTAGAGCTGTGTTTCGCCCTAATCCTTTGTTACACTTTTATTAAATTTTAAAGAATGTTAAATTTGTATTTAAATTTTAGAAAAAACTTTATAAGAGTTTGAATGATTATTTAATGACCTTTTAAGAATTGGTAGTATGTTTTTTATCGCTTTGAACATTGTGCAATATTTTATGTACGTATAACAGACAGTTATTAATATTGACAAACTACAGGTGTTTTATTGACTGTATATTATTTATTTTTGTAAGATATATAAGACATATGGTATTTTATTCATGTACCTATTTGACATTAACTATAAGAGAGGTAGACTGGTTGCCGAGTCACAAAACTTGTTTAGATGTACATAGTAATTTAGGTCAGTGGCATCGACCTTGGTACAACACCAATTGTATAACACAGTATAACAAAATACAATACATGACCTAACTGAATGTGCATAGCATAAAATAAAAACAAAAAACGGATTATAGTGCTAGATGTTAAATAATATACCCAGTGAAACAGTGCGGGGTTCAAGGTTGACATCCACTTTAGTATTTTTATCTTTATTTTTATCTCAACAAAGACAACATTAACTTTAAGTTACGCTCAAATGAGCGGTAAGATAATATACCTTTAAACTTGTAGTGTTACAGCAGCATGGACCTGATAGGTCTACACTACATGACGAGGGTACTTAAGCTGTTATTCAAATGTATTTTGATTGTCTGAAGAAGTCTGGATAAAATCCGTACGAAAAGCGTTTAACACAATTTATAAATATCATTTATTTGCCTGTCTTTGTGTTTTTAAGTACTTTTCAGTACTACTTATGTATGGAACTTGGAAATAAAGGATCGTTTTAATACTGCTGGAGTGTGGTGACTGGTGCTTAAACTTTTATATACTTGGTCTACTGTGGCAACTGATATCTTTGAGTGGAACAATCAAACCTACTTGGTTTTGGTAAATTCTTATTCGAATTGGTTTGAAATTGATCTGCTACCAAACTTAACTTTAACTACTGTTATTACTAAGTTGAAACTCATTTCTCAGTTCATGGTAGTCCACACAATCTTTTTTCTAACCATGGTACTCAATTCACTAACCAATTGTTTCAGAAATTTGCTGAAGAATGGGACTTTGTATATATCACTAGTGGTCTTGAATATCCTCAATCCAATGGTCTAGCTGAACGTACAGCAAAGCAATTACCTGAAAAGTCAAAGTGTGACAATACCAATGTATTCTTGAATTTGTTTAATCTCAGACCCTGTGATGATATTCTTGGCTCACCTGCTCAAAGACTGCTTTCCAGAAAACTAGAACTACACTACCTATTTCATCAAGTTTGTTGCAGCCTAAACCTAAGAACAATAAAATCATCAAGGTTCAATTGTTTAAGAAGTGCAATATCCAGAAATCTAGTTATGACAGATCGAGCAGATTACTTCATCCGTTGAGGGAAGGAGAGACGATATGAATCCAGATGACAAAAAGTTTTGATCAAATAAGACAGATTGCTGAGCCGAGATTCTGTTTGGTAGACTCCAAGTGTGTGGAGTATAGGAGGAATCGCAGACATCTTCTTCCTGTACCTGAATCATCATCATCATCATCATCATCACCAACAAGGGTTAGGAGGGTGGCCTAATGGTTAAGGTGTTTGCCTTACAAACACAAGGTGCATGGTTTGAGTCTCACAAGGGATAATTGGCTAGGCTTAAAATGGCTCGCAAGAGCAGCTAGCCTAGTACTAACCTATGAACCTATCATTGCACTCACAACATTATATCTGTGATGCAAACTCTAAATCAAAGAATGAGTCAGGCATTGTTTGCAGACCAGAATGTGTTCAAAAGTCTGATTCTGTTTCAGAAAGTAATTCATTTTTCAGAAACTGTCCCAGTTGCTAAATCTAATTCCCACTTTTATGTCACATGATATGGACGAATTTCTAAGCCTAGTGTGAAATATGCAGCAAAGTGGACTTTGTGTGTGTGTGTGTGTGTGTGTGTGTGTGTGTGTGTGTGTGTGTGTGTGTGTGTGTGTGTGTGATTCATGTCTTAACATGAGTGACACAACCCAAGTAAAGTCCAAGACAAAAACAAAAAAATTGTGAATAATGTCCAAGCATCTTGAGCCACCCATATCATTTAGTAAAAAAATAAACAATCAATTACACAATGATTGAAAAAAATGATAATAATAAGACGGCAGGATTTTAGCAGGCAAAGCTTAGACTACAAGGCTTATATAAGCATTAAAGTAATATATTTGATCATTAACATGACTGCCACAAAATATGCTCAGCAATGGACTACAAATGCAGTCCATGCATACGATCTTACAGTCCAAACGAGAATCAAAGAATAAGCCTCTCCATTCCTCTTGTGCCAGACAACAAATGGCCCCCTCCTCCAATCCTTTGATCCATTTCCACAAAATGACCAACTCCCACTGCTGTCCTTCTTTCTACCACTACCAAACCAAACAGGACTCATTGCAGGGGATATTGCAAATGGCAAGCACAACACACATCCTACAAAATGACATCCTCTTCCAGCCATTAAATCTACTCCACTGCAGCCAGAACTGAAACACAAACTGCAGGCCACAAAAATGCCCAGCCTTTGCTATTTTTCTTTCTTCCAATACAGCCATGCCAAGCAGGATTCGGTACAAGGAGGATCACCAATGACACAAAAACAAGCACCAGTATGCATCTAACCACATGACAGTGATGTAATACAGTCTAATCTCAGCAAGAAAAGATGAACAAAATCAATTATGAAAATCAAGCAAATGTCGCACGTTCTACTGTATAGCAATCAATTGCTACTATTATTGAGAGCATAGTTACATCAACAGTTATGACACACTCCTTGAAATGTTTCATTTCCTGTCCCAATAGCTTGCCCTCATTCATTATTTTCCCTACAGCAACTTTCACTCTTCCCTCTTTCACACAAAGCTGTCACACATCCCCTGCACATCTCCACCAACTCTTCTTTAGTAGAGATTAACAAATGCCTTAACAACTATAGAGTTGAGCCAGGACTATTCATCTCACAGTAGCAGCTCTGTCTAGCAAATGGTTCATTGTCCACCTGTCCAGTTGTGACCTGATTCTGTTCATACATTACTATTATGTCTCTCTTTAATATATAAGAGCTTGATTAGCTCTATTTCTAAAAATTAGCCTCTTTATTGCTACTAGTAAAACCCTCAAGAGATATTCTCTGCAATTACATAGCTCTATTATCAGTTTCAGGAATCTTAATGATTTATTGCATTACAGCTTGTTGACATTTGTAATGTGAGCCATGAACAGTTGGGCACTATCAATGTTGACTGCTGGAAATAACATGTACCAAGTATCAAAAAGAACTAAAGCGATGCACTTGACAATTATGTTTTCTTAAACTATACTTGCATCTTGCAACCACAGAGTAAAAGGAAAAGCTGTTTTTTTTTATTTTTAACATCACAACTACGTGATGTGTGTGTGTGTGTGTGTGTGTGTGTGTGTGTGTGTGTGTGTGTGTGTGTGTGTGTGTCTGTGTGCGTGTGTGTGTGTGTGTGTGTGTGTGTGTGTGTGTGTGTGTGTGTGTGTGTGTGTGTGTGTGTTTGAAAATTAAATCTTAAAGACTGTGTGTGTCAGCTACTTGGGGCAGGGATGCGAAGCACTGGCTTTACAGAGAGGGTGCTGGAGGACAGAGACTGCCCTTCCTATGGAACAGGTTTCCCCATCCATGTGAAGCTGAGTTTGTCTATTACTCAGTTTAAGTGCAGCCATACTTCTGAACCATACCAAATTCCTTGGTAAATGCTGGTTTTGGGGACAAAATGTCAGGGTGCCACCATGAATTTCCATGTGGCCCCTTTAATTTCTGAATTTCCTGTTTTTTTTTTTTTTTTGTTTTTTTTTTAATCATCGTGCAGGGCACGATGACATTAGACAGACCTTAATTTTTAACTTTTACCACTCTGAGTGGGCAAAAGAAAAGACTATAGTGCCTGTTTTGCTTAAATCCTGCCTGGTACCGGGATGTGCTGTGTTTCACATTAGTAACTAGTGCTATATTTTACATTAATAGCTAGTTCACTGCTCAGACGCTGTGCATACTATACTGAGAGACAAGTTTGTGCTGTGCTGTTATTGCTCAGAGACAAGTTTGCATTTACTGCTCACTTGTAGCTAACACTTTGAGAGAACGGGGTGTGTGATTTACTTTCCAGAATTGCAGTTATTGCTCACTCGTAGCTAGACAGACAATGATGTTGAACAGTTTGAGAGAATGGGGTGTTTGATTTACTTTCCAGAATTGCAGTTATTGTTCGCTCACAGCTAGACAATGATGTTGAACACTTTGAGAGAATGGAGTATATGACTTACTTTCCAGAATTGCTTGTAGTTAGTTCACTGCTGCAATGTGCCGTGCCATATTTTACATTAGTAACTAGTTCCACATTTTCAGTCAAGGATGTTGAATACTTCGAGAGAAGGGAGTGTGATTTACTTTCCAGAATTGCTCATAGCTAGTTCACTGCTGGTATGTGCTATGCCATATTTTACAGTAGTAACTAGTTCCAGATTTTACATTAGTAACTAGTTCCACTGTGCAAAACAAGTGTTTTGCTTAATTCCTGCCTGGAGCAGGTATGGTGCTGTAGACACATTTGCATTTATTGATTTTTTGGTATTACTGCTTAATGGTTGGTGTGTGTGTGTGTGTGTGTGTGTGTGTGTGTGTGTGTGTGTGTGTGTGTGTGTGTGTGTGTGTGTGTGTGTGTGAGTGTGCGTGTGTGTGTGCGTGTGTGTGTGCGTGTGTGTGTGTGTGTGTGTGTGTGTGTGTGTGTGTGTGTGTGTGTGTGTGTTGGCTCATACTTTTTGGTCTGTTCCTCTTAAAATTTGTGGTTTCTGGCAAACCAGTCAGAACGCGTGTGTGTGTGTGTGTGTGTGTGTGTGTGTGTGTGTGTGTGTGTGTGTGTGTGTGTGTGTGTGTGTGTGTGTGTGTGTTGGCTCATACTTTTTGGTCTGTTCCTCTTAAAATTTGTGGTTTCTGGCAAACCAGTCAGAACTGAATTTGCTAAATAATGATAAGTTTCAGTCTTCCTATCTTTCAGAAAAAACATTGTAACACAAAATATTTTATTCTAGCAACTTTCTAAAATTATACAACCAATGTTTAAAATGTGTCCCTGGTTTTGGGCCTTTGTCCCCCACCCCTATACATTTTGGATTTTTCCAGAGTTCTTGTGCTGCACAGTTCTTCAGAGGGACAGAAGTTTAGTGCTGCTTAGGGCAGGTCTGTTTTTGTTAGTAGCACAGCAGATAGAATGCTTGCTTTTGCTGCAGAAGGCTGTGGGTTCTACTCCCACAGTATGTAGGTGCATTGCTGATACTGTACTGTGTTGTACTTTTAAAGGGGGTGGATGCTGCAGTCCTAAGAATGTCCTCTTTAGTCAAGATACCTAGTAACTATGAACCTGTTATCAGTTTGCTATCCATTCCCTATTGCAATATTACTAACTTATCATTTTTTTAATGTAACATAGGCAATTTATTCCTCAAGGGCAACAGGCACATTATTTGTAGATGAAATAATGAAATATAAATTTGTTTTCTAGCTGCAACCCTTCATTAGTTACAGATCTCTTTAATTTGGAGTTATTTAGATGACTTTTACTTCTGCAGAGACTGTGCATATTTACTGATACTGGTGTGCTGTAGAAGTTTGAGTAGACTTTTATGATGGAAATATTCTGAATTGGGCAGGTTTGTCATTATTGATTCATGCATTTTGTTTCATAGCTTTGCGGAAAAATGTTCAAAACAATAAATTAAACACACGCTCTAACAAGTGTGCTGTATTATACAAGGGATATAATTTAATACAATCAGGAAGGTGTATCAAAGAACACATAATGTTTCATGTGCAAGTGGGTTATGATTTGAAAACAGCCCAAAAGTAATCTTTATCCACCACTGGCCATTTGCTTTTTCTTTGAATGTGGGTTTCAGTGCTATTTCAATGAATGTAAGTTTCAAGGGTAGATAAGTTTTAATGCTAAGTTTATTTTCATTGTGAGACTGTATTGCTTTATTTAGGAGAAGTCTATTAGTGTTTGTGCTATAAAATGTAAAATAAAAGTTTTAAATGAAATCCAAATAATGATTGTAAAAGTAAAGCAGTATGTACATTACAGTGTTTATGGGGTGAAATAGCCAAGTAATGGGACATTAGAATGGCTGCAGGGAGGAGGGCTGTGTATGGGGTGGCCCCATTCGACCATGATTTTGTGAGGGGGGAAGGGCAGCAAACTCAAAAACAGCCCCGGGGGCACAAACTCTAGCTATGCCACTGACCCGTAGGCCATGGAGAATGACTTTTGGAGGTCCTAGCAAACTATAATGTTCTTTAGCTAAGATTAGAATATTGTCTACCATTAAATGCCCTACTTTTACCAAAAAACCAACATACTGTAAGTCACCCGAAACAAAATCCTAAGGTTCATCATCTTCTCCCTTTCCAATGTACATCACTGCTACACATTTAAAAAACATGGTTACCATTTACTACAGGGTCTGGGCTCTGGGTCCATATTTTGGTTGTCTGTTTTTCAGTTTGGGTTTGAAAGTTGGTATCCCAAAATTCTATTGGAGTGGGCAGGGTTACATAATTATGTATGCACATTTTATGTTAATAAGCATACAAATTTGTACCTATTTTTCATGGGCCTTTGTCCAAACTTTTGATGTTTCCAGGTTGAGAGATATGAGTGCAAACTAGACCAGTGGATGGAGGATAAGACTTTTACACCGGACCTGGCACCCATGCCCCTTATGGACAGAGGTAGCTTATAAATGCCTGGCCCTCACTCTTCTCTTTGGATAGAGGATATCATTATTCTTTTGGGAAAACTTGGCTAGGCTTAGAGAAGCCCACCCCAGATCATTAGCCTAGTAACAATATGAATCTATGAAAATATTAATTCACTTAACCCAGAGTCTATGTTTTAATTTGGAAGTGACTCAAATGCTGTTATACTGCTATAATAATTAAAAAAAAAGTTCAGTTACAGATTTGCTGTTCTGAACTGTTTGTAAGTTTCTTGGAGGCCATTGCTTGCTTGGGCTAAAGGGAAGTCTCTGTGTTCATCAGTGGCAGTGGTAAACACTGAACAGCCTGCCTGCCCCTGTGGGAGTGGTTACTGCCTAGAAACTGTAGTTTTATTGGTCATTTTGGGTCAATTCCAAACTCCTTGATCCCCCTCTCTTAAAACCCTCTTTTGCACGTTTTTGCGCATAGCGCAGCATCGGGCAGTGCCGCTTAATCAGGTTTAAACTATTCCCGGCTCCACAAAGTCTGCTCTTCACTTTTTCCTTTAGAACTGTTCCAAATCTCAAAGTAAGCACTCTGTTTTCCTTCTAATAGCTAGGATAAGCACTAATAAACTAAAGCACTACACCCTCTTATACTCCCTTTAAGTACTTGGCTCCCTATTGGTCCTTTTTGATCAAGTCAAAAAGTAATTCCTTATACTATTCTGGCATGTCCGAAAGTCAGTTTCAGGTTTACTCTCCAGTCCAGCTGGTGAATATGGGAATCTTGAGGCAATGTTACAATTGTCTTATGTACACAGACCACCCTCTCCTCTTCCCAACAAGCTCAAATATATGTGAGAGATGCAACTATATAGCCAAACTGGAGGCTGAGCTCTCTCAACATAGTACTGGCACGGTCAGTCTGGACGAGAAGGTAATCACACACACCACAAATCCAGTCTCACATAGACCTATCGCAACAGCAAACCAAACACATAAACACACAAACACATACTCAGAGGCTCTAAATAAAAATCTGCCAAAGCAACAGAGACCTCCAAAGCAGACATCCAAGCAACTGCTACCCCACAACAATACCCACGTATCACATAGTTCACAAAGTCAGTGTGCCACACAGTCACAATCCTTAAGGCTAAACAACACACCTAATACACTTGTAATAGGTGACTCTATTGTCAGACACACTGACGTCCCTCTCACCAGGCTGAACAAGGAGAAGGTCACTGTAAGCTGCCTGTCAGGTGCCAGGATCCGCCACATAACACAAGCACTCAGGTCACTCCAAAGCAAGTACAAATATGACTCCGTCATTGTCCATGCTGGTGTGAATGACCTGAGACGTACCTCTCTGGATTACATGAAAAGAGACATAGAGGAGCTCTCTGAATATGTAGCCCAGGCCGGTATGACCCTGACCTTGAGTAGCAACTTACCCTCACCAAGAATGATACCGCAGTATAAAGACAAAATGATCAATTTCAACAATTGGCTAAAGTATTGGTGTCACTCAAAGGGGATCCAGTGTCTGTCAGCCTGGGATGACATGCTTGACAAGCCACGTTGCTTCGGTAGGGACGGCTTGCACCTGTCGCCCCTGGGTTTTCGAATACTGGCCAAGCCTCTTGCCACCCCCATAGTGCCTTTTTTAGGCAAGGCTCGAAAGACAAACCCACCTCCTTAGACAACACAAGGAAAAAGAAACTAAGGGTAATGCTGCTCAACGCCAGAAGTCTAAACCTCAAGATGCATGCACTCGAGGCTCTCCTCAGTATGGAGAATATCAATATATGTGCAGTAACAGAAACCTGGTTCAAGGCTCCTGAGAGTACCCCAGCACTACCAGGCTATACCTCATACCATGCTTTTCAGCCCCAAAACTCGGACCGAACCACAAGAGGAGGGGGAGTATCCATATTCATCAAAGATACCCATACCTCCAGGCTAGTGGCACTGCACGAAGCATCTGAGACCATCCATGTGCAACTAACAGTGGGCAAAACTGTCTTCCAGTTTGTAGCCTGCTACAAACCACCCTCCCAAACTCAGGAACCCCACTTGGCTTTCCTGAAGACACTGGAGAATATGAAGGTCTCTCCAAACACCATTATATTGGGTGACTTTAACTACCCAAACATAGACTGGGAGCACTACTCAAGCCCCAACACCCTAGCCCAACGGTTCCTAGAATTTATAAACTCAAATGCTATGGAACAACTTGTCACCACTCCCACAAGAGGGGAAAACATATTGGACCTGATCATCAACAACATGGGGACTCTATGTTCCATACCAGAGGTATACCCCTCATTGGTAAGATCTGACCATAAATTAATCACTATGGACATCCATATCCCATACCCACCCCCAGCAAAGGAAACCACGGTCAAAAACTTCTCAAAAGCAAACTTCCCACTTCTCAAAACCGAGGTGGAATCCTTCAGAGCCCCAGGGCCAGTGGAAAATACGGCCCAAACCACAGAATCCTTTACAAATGCATTCTATGGATACCTACAGGAATGCATGGATCATGCTATCCCAAATAAAACCAAGACACAAACCTCCAAAGGCAGGAGACCTGTCTGGTGGACCCCAGCCATAAATAAGCTGTACAACAGAAGGAGGAAGCTACTACATGATAGAGCAAAATCCCTGAAAGGGAAGGCAACTCTGATCAATACTAGCAAGAAACTACGATCCCTCATAAAATCATCTAAGGCCAGCTTCGAAAGAAAAATTGCACAAGACGCTAAAGATAATCACAAGGCGTTCTTTAGTTATGTCAGAAACCTGGGTGGAAACTCCCAGATATGCTCTGAGTTAGTGAAAAATGACAAAAAATACACTGGACCCACAGACATTGCCAACATCCTGGCAGACAGGTTCAGTGCAAACCCCAAATGAGCAAATGACTATCCCAACAGAGAGTAGCCTCCCTGACATCACAGATGCATGGGTGAGAGCTGCCCTTTCCAAAGCAAAAAACACAGCATCAATGGGACCAGACGGTGTCCCGGACTGCATTTTAAATGAGCTCCAAGAAGAACTGAACCCTCACTTAAAATCACTGTTCAGTCTCAGCCTTACAACAGGATATGTACCCAAAGAATGGCGTACAGCAACAGTGGTCTCACTCCATAAAGGTGGTGCCACAATGGACCCCGGAAACTATTGCCCTATAAGCCTAACTAGCCTGGTCTGCAAAGCTATGGAGCGTATCATCATGGAACTCATAAACAAAGACATTGGGAACCTCCAAACACTGGATCCTACCCAATTCAGCTTTGTTAAGGGCAGATCTTGTCTCTTGAACCTGGTCAATTTCTTTGAAACAGTCACCAAGGCCATAGACGAAGGGAAGGTAGTCCACACAGCCTACCTTGACCTTGCAAAAGCCTTTGACACAATACCCCACTTGGGAATCATACATAAGCTCACCAGCTTAAATATCAACCCCTATGTCACAAGATGGGTTGCAAACTGGCTTAGGGATAGAACCTACATGGTCAGAATTGCAGGTGCCATGTCAGACTCTAAACCAGTTACAAGTGGCATCCCACAAGGCTCAGTCCTGGGACCTCTCTTGTTCGGTATATATTTCTCTGAGGTACAGGCTAACACAGGAGGACTATGGCTGACAAAGTTTGCAGATGACTGCAAACTGGGGGCCATAATCGACTCGCCGGCTGACACAAGCATCCTCCAAAAAGGTCTCACAGAGACGGATAACTGGTGCTAGAGCCATGGCCTAAAGCTAAATGCCAAAAAGTGCATAGTCATCCCCTTTGGGAAAAACAAAGTGCCCACAAATTACCACATAGGTGGTAATCCATTAAATACGGAAGAATTAATTAGGGATTTGGGGACTCAAGTAGATTGCAATCTCTCCTTTGACAATCACATTGCCAAAGTGGTTAGAAAGACATTCTATATAGCCCACCTTATCATGAAGGGGTTCACATCTAGATCAAGAGAGGTCATTGTGCCCCTCTGCTCATCACTCATCAGGCCCATAATTGAATACAATGCCCCATTTGGGATGTACCTTACCCAACACCTGCTGCAACTAGAAAGACCCCAAAAGTACCTCACCAAGAAGATCAAGGGACTCAAACAGATACCCTACGCAGTTAGGCTAAAGAAACTCCAGCTCTACTCAGTTGCTTACCGCCTACTCAGAGGCGATCTGTGCCTGACGTATAAAGCCATGTCCAACCCAGAATTAATGGACATGCTCCACCTCAAGAAATCCAAATCCATCAGAACTACACGCTCCAGTGACTTAAACCTCAGCACAGAAATAAATAGAACATGCTGGAGGGACAGATTCATATCCCAGAAGCTCCCCTCACTCTGGAACAAAATCCCAGTCCATGTCAGACAGAGCCCCTCAATGACCCTCTTCAAGAAGAATCTTGACGTTTGGATGGGAGATCGTAAATTTACCCCTGGGATCTCTTCTGTGTCACTGCTAGACAAAGGCATGGTAAACTAACCTTAAATGGGCTATCTTCTGTGACCTACTATACAGAGGCACAGTCAACTAATCTAAGAAGGGTGGTGAAAGCCAAACACACTCTGGCTAGGCTTGTAAATGCCCTAGGGCAGATAGCCTAGTATCAACCTATGAACCTATGAACCTATGAACTATGAACTACTGTATGGTCATCCAAACATTTCATATTAATTGATTGTATGCTTTTATTTTTCCTGCATTATCCATAGCTAGATAGCACTGCAGTGCTAGCATAGTATTTTTTGTCAGCGTCATGTATTATGTTCTGTATCTTACTTAAATAACCTTGTTTAAATGTATGTACTTTGGATTTTGTATGAAGTTTTCATCTAGCATTACTGATTTAGTATGCACTCTAGTTCGTCTGGACAGCCACCAATTTGCTATAAGGACTTTCTGGCATGTCCCTACTACTTTTTTGGCCTTGTATGCTTTGGATAATTGTATCTTACCTAGACATTAATCTCTTTTGCATTCACCTCATATACCTCTAAGATCTGAACTGCTGTTATCTATTATGATTTTGCTGCATTCTGCCTTGGCCTGGTGCTTGCTTTGCTTAATGCCTACCTTTATTATTCTGTTCTTACTGCTGCATTCTATTCTCTGTACCCTAGAGGGTTTGGATGAGATTATTAGATGTGATTGCAGCATTCTAAAACAGGCTGTACCAATGCCATATATAAAAACGTGATCACCACTTTATCAATAGATGTAATAGTTATAGAAGTGGAAAGCAGAATTTTGCCTGCAGAACAGTTGGATGCCAGAGGCGTGCTGCAGTGAATTAGGCTTGGTGAAATGAGTACACTACTATTCTTTTCATCTATTTTTATCGTTATATTTTTGTCAATCTAGATGACAGTATACTCTATTACAACAGATTGAATATCATTGCAAAAGTAATTGTCAAAACTGAAACCATGTTTAACTTGGTCTGTGAGACATGATCATACTCCAGAAAAGATACTCCTGAGACCTGTTTTATATTATCAGTAAAAAAAAAAAAAAGCTGATTGTAGACGTGCTATACTATGACCACCACTAAGCTACTGAGATGTAAGAAGCTGAGGACCAAGCCTTGTTTTAATCCATATATTTTTGTCTAATGATTCCGGTAGGGCACACTCTGTACTTTTATCTTTGAGTTCTATTGCTAGCATGTGCACAAAGCAGTAGAGACACTGAGAATCTAGCTACTGGCTGCAATTTTTGGTTTAGAACATTCAGCTAAATGCAATTTTCTTACACTGATGAAAGTTAAATATTTAGCCAAATGCCCATTCACAAAGTTTCCAGATTATGTTGCTTTACTGGAGTGGGGAAAGGGTTAATTTTTATAATCAAAATGAAAAAGCCAGCACTCAGAGGCAAACAATGTTTATTCCTTCCCTTCTTTCAGACAAATGCCACTTTTGGATTTGTCATTATTGACCAGGTTAAGGGAAATAGATCAACAAAACAGGGTTGGCACGCTATACTAACTCAAAAGGAAAGAAAATGGATTATTAAGTTGGGCGCCCTATTTCATCCAGAACTTAATGATAAATTATGAGGTTCTTTTTGTTAAGGATTTTTATTGGTAATTCTATATGCAGCAATAGGTTATTAATGGAAGTTTGGCTTAACATTTGACATTATAAGTATATTGTTGACTTTGTTTAATGCTTTATATGTATTTGGAGGTTTAATTAGTTAAATGGGGGAAGTGATGTCATAATTGGGGATATACAATATGTATAAATACTGTTCCTGAATTATGAATGTTATATCACTGAAGAAGGTTTGATACCGAAACTGGTCGGAAAGAAGGGAAGGAATAAACATTGTTTGCCTCTGAGTGCTAGCTTATTCATTTTGTTTATCAGTTTGGGTATGCCGTGCACCAATTGTATTTGCTAGCTCTCTTGGAGGTGTGTCTTAATTTTTATAACCCCATGTACTACTGCTACGTGTTATAATTAAGTTTGGGGTTGTTTCATGTTTTGGTCCTCAATAGGACCCCTTCCACTTGCTAAATTTTTTGATGATTGCGCACAGAGCTCTGGAGAGAATCTTAGCTAAATCCAAGGCATTAACTTTGTTCAACAAAAAATAAGTAAATTTTAAGCTTGTGTTGCACTTTTTTAAACTGTATTTTGCTTCATTGCTGCTTAATTTTTGCTGTTTTTACTGCTGTGACTGTTTTTTCTGCACTTTGAATTTCTAGTACTTCTGTATTTCACAGGATAGGCTAGATTCAGATTTGCTGAATCCAGGCTGTTTGGTATTAACCTGAGCACTAAAACCAGCCATCCTACATTAAGAAGGATCTCCTGCACCCCTGTGGCAGAAGTGTGTAGCCCAGGATCCATCTGAGTTGGGGACTGCTGGAAAAATGCTCAGTTTTGGGCTTTCCTATTGGTTAATTTGTGTTAAAAGTGTTTAACTTCGCCAGAGATCTGGAGTGAAACTGAACTAAATCCAAGGCATCTACTGTGTTCAACAAAAAATAAATATATTTTAAACTTTCATTGCACTTTTTTGAACTTTATTTTGCTTAATTGCTGTTTCATTTTTTAAAACTGTTTAACTTCACTTGTGTTTAAGCCTCACATTTGAGCATAGCTGCACACTGAACTTCCGGGATTAGCACTGCCGTGTATAGACTCAAATGCTTAGAAACACAATTTTCCCTTGATATCTACTAGAGACCCCTCCTTAGCTCTACTGCCTCTCTGTGCGCAATGCAGTTGTGAATTGCTAACTATCGAGCAACTCAGTTACGCATTCTGAGGCAATGACGCAGTCCTCCACCATTAGTCTCCACAGAATAGCCGCCTCTGTTAGTCTCACAAGCAAAGCATTGTCCATCTAGCCCATTCCCACTAGTTACTACAATATATACCTGCCAAAATGGACAGACAGTTTCCCACCATTTCTCCAGCCAACCTGATTGACATGGGCATCCTGAGGCAATGTAGTAATTGCCTCATGTATACTGACAACCACTTGCTTCTAAAGC
This sequence comes from Protopterus annectens, assembly GCF_019279795.1. NCBI lineage: Eukaryota > Metazoa > Chordata > Ceratodontiformes > Protopteridae > Protopterus > Protopterus annectens. The sequence goes on from NC_056737.1 coordinate 756,143,359, forward strand.
AAACAAACCCAGCATGTGAGAGATATAACTGTACCATGAAATCAAAATTAGTCCTCTCACATAACAATATAAAAGACATACAATGGGTTGTCAGCTCACACAACTCCCGTCTCATGCAAGATAAGGTCAAGACACATAAATATACATATGCGGAGGTATTCACTAAGAGTCTACCAAAAGACCAGAGACCTCCCAAGTGCAAGCAACATACACATACTGGTGCATGAACATAATCCACCACTACACATAACAACACATATCAGTGTCTCAACAATTAAGCCCCTAAAGAAAAACACCTCAAAACCTAATGTTCTGGTCATAGGCGACTCAGTAGTGAGACACACAGATGTCCCCCTCACCAGACTGAAAAAGGAGAAGGTCATGGTCAGCTACCTGTCAGGTGCCAGGATCCATAAAATCATGCACACACTCAAGTCCCTCAGCAACAAGTACCGTTATGACTCTGTCATAGTACACGTTGGTGTGAATGACTTGAGACATATCTCTCTGGACTATGTGAAGAGAGACATGACTGAACTTTCAGATTATGTGCCCACTCAGGTATGTCCCCAACCCTAAGCAACAGTCTACCTTCACTTAGGATAATGCCACAATGCAGACAAAAAAAAATGATTGATTTCAACAATTGGTTTAGCTTCTGGTGTCACTCCAGGGGGCTCCAGTAACTGCCTGAGTAGACATGGCCGACAGTCCATGCTGCTTTGCCAGAAATGGCCTTCACCTGTCCCCTCAAGGTTTTCAGATACTGGCAAAGACGCTTGCCTCTCCAATCGTGCCTTTTTATGCAATGTCCAAGCAACAAAACTTCCGATGTAAAGAAATCCACTAAAGACAAACTCAAGGTCATGCTGCTTAATGCTAGGAGCTTAAACAGTAAACTGCACTCCCTGGAAGCACTTCTCAGCTTGGAAGATGCTGGCATTTGTGCAGTCACTGAGACTTGATTCAATGCAGCTGGGAGCACCACAGCTGTACAAGGCTAGAAAGCCTTTCACATGTTCAGACCCCAAAACAAGTGTGAAAGAGCCAGAGGTGGAGGTATATTGATCACATTAAATCCAAATACACCTCGAGACTGGTGAAACAGTATGACTCTCTTGAGCTACTCCAGGTCCAATTAACTATATGTAAAATACCCATCCACACCATCGCAAGCTACAGGTCTCCTACCATGAAACAGGAGAAGCACACTGCCTACCTGGACTTGCTAGAGTTGCTCAGTATACAACCAAACACCTTGGTCATGGGAGATTTCAACTATCCTTCCATTGATTGGGCAACTTACATGAGCACAAACATGAACACTATGAGGTTCCTAGACTTTGTTAATTCAAATGCCCTGGAACAGTTGGTCCACACCCTCACAAAGGCTCAAATGTCCTGGACCTAGTGCTCACCAGCATGGGGGGGGGGGGGGTCACTGAAATACCCCCTGTGTGTTGCTTTCTCTGACAAGGTCAGACCATAAGTCTGTCTTTTTGAAGTAAAGGTCAAACCTGGCACCCCCGCAGCAGTAAAAAAAACTGAACAATTTCTCCAAAGCAAACTATTGCCTATGAAGCAATGGTATAAAATGTTTTAAAGCCCCTGCCTACATAGCCAACAATGACTCCTACGCAGAGGACTACACAAATGCCCTATACAGCCACTTAAACAAATACATTGACTCGGCTGTTCCCAACAGGAACAAAACCAGGCCCTTCTGAAAAAACAAGCCACCTTGGTAGAATGTAAATATAAATTTAAGCTAGAAAAAATAAGAACCTAATTTTTAAACTTCTACAACTCATCCTAAAAGTTCAGGTCCACTCCCTGTTAGATGGTGATATACACCCTAACCCAGGTCCTACCACTATCACAGCTACACAGCCTGATACACCAACAAATTCAATCACACAGACACTTACCAAGCCCCCCAACTCTCTCCTGATAGCTCATCTTAATATTCGTAGCATCAATAACAAAATAGCTCACCTGCATGCCCTTATTGATGTTTATTCCTTTGACATCCTCTGTCTGTCTGAAACATGGCTTAATCCATCAATACAAGACAGTGCAGTTCTACCCCTGGCTATAATATCATAAGACGTGACCGTAACACTAAAAAGGAGGAGGCGTAGCCATACTTTATAAGAATGGATTACAAGTTACCTTGTTAGACTCCAAACCTCCACTTTGCAACAATGCAGAAATTCTTCTAACTAAGGTTCAGCTTAACAAAAGCAAAGCCATATATCTATCATGTGTCTATCTTCCCCAGGCAATAACATCAACACATTAGAGGCTATCCTCAGCTGGCTCTCAAGTAACTACCCCCAAGAAACCATTATACTTGGAGATTTTAACATTAACTGGAACTCCTGTATATCTGAGCAGCCTTCTACTCATATCAACTTATATGGTTTTACCCAAACTATAACATCCCCAACCCGCACCAATAAAACTAACAACAAAACTAGTACCCTTGACTGGATACTCACTAATACCCCCAACTAAACTATAAAACAGGCACCCTCCTGAGGACATAAGTGATCACTTGCTTACCTATTTAATCAGAACAAAGCCTGTCATCCTAAACTCTGCCATCTGTAGAACTATTCGCACTACCAAAAATTTTAACCCTGCTCACTTTCAAGCTGAACTAGTCACCTGTGACTGGTCACCCCGAAATACCTCCCAATAGATAATGCCGTGAAATACTTTAACTCTAAATTTCTAACCATTTTAGACAGCCATGCCCCATTACGCAAAGTTAGAATTAGAACCAAACCGGCACCATGGCTCACCAAAACGACCAAACAAAAAATCCTCCAAAGAAATAAACAATGGGCCAAATGTCGCTCAACAAAAAGCTCCTCAGACCACCTGCAATTCAGAAAGTTTAGAAATGAAACAAAAAAAGCCATATTAGCCGATAAAAGAAACTACTACTACCAACTACAACAAACCAACCAAAATAATCCCCAAAAATTCTGGCGAGGTATCAATAACCTCCTACACCCTGGATGCTCAAGTACTCCCTCTCCCTCTGGCTCTGATCACAACAATCCCATCCAAATTAGCTGACTCATTTAATACTTTTTTCACTGAAACCATACAATCCCTAGCCAACCGGCTATGGCCTAGCATCCCAGGCTCTGCCACAACCTTTACCAATAATTCTCATCAATTTCATTTTCAGCCAGTGCCCACTTCACTTATCTGTAACCTCATACAGAAACTTAAACCCACTACTCTCTCTGCTGATAAATTACCTGCAGAATACCTGCAAAAGCTGCTAAAGTCATAGCCTACCCCATATCCATCCTCATTAACAGAACTATTTCTGAAGGATCTATTCCCCTAATCTGGAAAGTCTCTCACATAATTCCCCTGCATAAGGGAGGTAACTCCAAAGAGCTGTCCAATTATAGGCCCATAGCTATTCTATCTCCTTTGGCAAAAATAATGGAGAAATGTATACACATACAACTGTTAACCTACCTACTCGATCACAATTTATTAGCACCCTGTCAACATGGCTTTAGACCATTTCATAGCACCACCTCTGCTCTCTTATCCTTCACTAACCATATTAACAGCAATCGTAATATTGATACTCTATCCTCAGCTGTTTTTATTGATCTGTCCAAAGCATTTGACATGGTGAATCACCACCTCCTTATAGACACACTCAAAAACCTGTCATTGGACAACCATACTATACAGTGGTTCCATTCATACCTACATAACAGGCAACAGGCTGTACTATGGGAAAATACTTTATCTTCCCACGTCCCAGTCACTCTAGGGGTCCCACAAGGATCTATATTAGGCCCATTACTCTTCTCCATCTTTACAAATGACCTTCATTCTGTAATTCCTCAAGCTAACTGTATCCAATACGCTGACGACTCCACACTCATATGCGCTGCTGCTTCTCAATCAGAACTTCAGTCACTAACCCAAATGACCTTTAGTACAGTTGAAAACTGGCTCCTACAAAGACGTCTTATCCTTAACCCCAAAAACAAAATGCTACTATTTACCCCCACCCGCAGAACCTCCCCACTTAACTTTACTATTACTTCAAATGATGGAACTATAATATCTCCGGAACCAACCACCAAAGTACTCGGGGTACTAATAGATAACAACTTGTCCTTTGAACCTCACATTAATAACACCATAAAAATAGTAAACAAGAAACTAGGTTCCCTCTATAGAATAAAACCCTTTCTTACACCTCCAGCCAGGGTTACTATTGCTCGTACCCACCTCATCTCTACCTTGCTCTATGCCTCCCTATCTATACCAAAATATGTAGAAGTAATCTGAGTAAACTTACATCCTCCTACAACAATATTGCCAGATTTGCAGCTGGGTCCTCCTATAGAACTCATCACTGTATCAATCTGAATCAGTTAGGATGGTTAGAGCTGCCAAATTTAATACTTTTCAATCAATTAATAGTAGCCCATAAGATCCTGTATTTACCTCAAAATACACCCATACTTACATCCCTAGTCATCCCCTATAATAACCTCAAGACCTTACGCTCAGCTAATAACCTACTTGTACAAATATCAAAATCCAACAACTTAGCTGGTGACATCTTGTTCTCCAATACAGTAGGTAAAGCCTGGAACATCCTCCCAAGCCAGCTAACCTCAATATCCTCTGTCAGCTTATTTAAAAGCAAGCTTAAACCCTACCTCAAATCACACTGGCTATGCCCCTGTGTTAACCCAGACTAAGTACCTAACTATTAACTAGACTCCCACAATTCCTAGCCTATCATGATCTTGTGTTGTCTCACTAATTTTTAGTGAGCTTAACCTTCCTTAGGATTTTTTCTCATGTAAATAAGTATATACTGTGGAATGATCAAACACCTTCATATAGTATCACAACCTATGTGTTAAATAACACTAGAAATCCATCCTTGTTTGCTGTTCTTCTATACTCTATCTATTGATCTCTAGTGTTTTTCTTTCTTAGGTTTTTGTGAGACCTTAGTATCTCTTATCATAAATTACTAGGTGTATCTAATTTTGTAATATGTTATAAAGATTTGTACTACACCATTTCTAATACAATTGTATTAGTCTTATTCATCTATTCTTAGATAAATTTTTCCTTTTTCCTACTGAAATATAAAATATATAATCTTAGGCTTGTACTATAATTGTTAAAACTTATGTACCAAATTATACTGTTATTGTCTTTGTCTTGACCTTTTATGTTGTTGTAATTTGTGGAGCTTTTCTCCCCGGGCCTCCACTGAAAATGGACATATATCCAGCTGGACTAGCCCGGTCAACAAATGTAAAATAAAATAATAAATAAATAAATAAGCTATGCAACAACAAAAAAAACCTGATATCTAATAAGAGGAGGGACTTACTCAACAGAGGAAGAATACCCTCCACAGCTTGAACAAACAAATCAGATATCTTGTTAAGTCCTCTAAGGCTAGCTACTAGTCTAAATTAGCATCCCTAGCTAAAGACAATCATAAGGCAGTCTATAGCTACATCCAAAACCTTAAAGGGAATGCCCAGCTGTGTGTCAGACTTATAGTGGATAGTACCACTCACACTGAACCTGAGGAAATTGACAACCTGCTACCCGACAAATTTGCCAATAACTTCATCCCCCTGTTCCCACCAGACATACCCCCAAAGCATTCCTGACACCAGTCCTCTACTGAGTATTGCCAAAGAACAGGTCATACAAGCAGTTTCCAAGGCCAAAAACATGGGCTCTATGGGACCAGATGACATCCCAGGCTGCTTACTAAACAATCTAAAACAAGACCTAGTGGGACCACTCGGCACTCTCTTTAACCATAGCCCGAGAACTGGCTTTCTCCTGGCAGAGTGGAGAACAGTAACAGTAATCCCCTTGCACAAAGGTGGTCGATCATCTGACCCTGGGAACTACAGACCCATATGCCTAACCAGCCTTATCCGCAAGACCATGGAAAGAATCATCATGGCCCTTATCCTAGAGAGACCACAGGGGTTTCTAACCAAGAGAAACCAGGGCCTCCAAAACATGACACACATGGAAAGACTAAAAGCCCTGTCACTGTACTCTGTATCATAGAGGCTGCTGAGAGGCAACCTGTGCCTGGCCTAAAGAGCAGTCTCAGACCCTGCCTTAATAGAAATGCTGTAAATCCACAAATCAAATGGAACAAGAATAACTCACTCCAGGGATCTCAGCCTAGCCTGTGACATTAACAGAAAAAGCAGGAGAGACAGATATATCTCCTAGTGATTGCTACTCCTATGGAATAAGCTCACATTCTATGTGAAGCAGAGTTCCTCAATGACCCTATTCAAGTGCAACCTTGACAACTGGATGGCTGACCATAAATTCACTCCGTGGTGGCACCTATGTCCCTCACGGACAGAGGCAGTCAGTACTGATCACAAAATCGCTCTAACAATGACCATCTAACTAAGGTCAATAAGAGTACTTGGTTTATTACATGGCTAGGTTTGTAAAGGCCTTAGGGCCATTAGCCTAGTAACCTCCTATGAACTTATGAAGATAAATGTCCTGCTTCCCTGTCATTTTATGTAATAGACTTGTGAACATACCTCTCAATTGTACAGATTTTCACAGAATGTCGAGATTTTTGCCTCATATTTTTGGTGTGTTCCTCCTAAAATCTGTACTTTTCAGGCAAATAGCTGAGAATTGAAGTCATTAAATAATGACAAACATTTGAGTTTAAGACTCCACATCCTTCAGAAAATTCATGCTAATGCAAAACCTATTATTCTATCAACTTTACATGTTTGTAAGAGCAATATTTAAAATCTGTCCCTATTTTTCCCCCTCATCATTTTAGGCTTTGTCCAGATTTTTTTGCTCTAAGAGGTTGAGAGGTATGCTTGTGAAGGCTTATCCAGTATTAAAGACAACACTAACTTAACTTGTAAGATGTTGAATTATATTTGAGAAGAACTGCCCATAGTACTCCAACAGGTTAGTAAAGCAGGAACATCCTGTAGAAAAACAATGTGGGCTAGTGATGCCGAGCCTAAAGGCTTTTGGGTATGTTGCAGTTTTGTTCTTAAATGTTGACTCAGGAATGTTCTTGAACACTGATTTGTAGTTAATGGGTCACTCATTTCCTGAGTCTTCTGGTACTACTTTTCTATGTAAGGAAGTGATGAAAGCCACTTTCAAGTTTTGCATAACTTCATGGAAGTTGGGGGATCTAAGAAACAAAATCTAATCTAATGATCTAAGTGCATTTGACTATACTTGTGCTGTCATATTGATGATTATGGGGAGTTTGTTATCTTGCCCCTTAAAATTTGCTGCCACAGTGTTTCCACTGAGTTTAAGACACCTATGGATGCTGTGTCCTCTGCCAGTATTCCTAAATTGTCTGGTGCAAGGAACATTCCATGATGTCATACATTTCAGTGTTTAAAATAGTGGATGATAACACACAGTCCTTTCTTTCTCTGCAACTGGTCTGTCAATAGCAGGTTGTCTCTGAGTCCTCCCTTAAAGGATCCGGCCCATAAGTGCCCCTTTGCATATTACACAGAAAATCATGTTTGTATATTTGACATGATTACTGGGTCACTTGACATAGTTTTATCTCAGGCCAATGTTTTTGTAAGCTTTTGCTCCCAATTATCTTGCTGCTTGCTGAGCAGAATGATGAAGCTAATTTTTCAAATCAATGCAATCTTTAGTTCATAGCTGTCTAGTACCTGTCTGACAGTACTTGTAGCCTTAGCTGCTGTATTTGTGAAGTATAACTAACTATATTGGTCACTAAGCTGCGGTGGTGCAGCGGTAGTGTTGCTGCCTCACAGCAAGAGGTTCTCCCATTCGATTCTCGGCTGGAGCACCTTCTGTGTGGAGTCTGCATGTCCTCCCCACGGTTGAGTGGCATTCGAAAGACATGGGTGTGCCTTCACTGAAGGTTGGGTGTCGAGCTGGCATCTCAGCACCCGTAAAAAAATCTAGTGCCAATCATTAGCGGACCGGAGTTCCACTGTGGTGTCCCCTAACCGGGAAAAGCTGGAAGAACAACAACAACCTAACTATATTGGTCACTGTGAGACAAGCAGCAGGGATGCTCAGTGAACAAAGACAAGTCTAACCAAAACAGCCAAGGAGCAGAACAATGAAAAGCTAGCTCCAGCCACCATCATCCTGCTGACTGGATTCAGCCTGTCATTTTTCTACTGTATTGGTCACTGTCAGTGTGAGCAGCAAGCATGCAATTATGCCTGCTAGGGAAGGTGGGGTTGGCATAAGGGTCAAGGTCTTTACCTTAGAAATACAAGGTACAAGGTATGGGTCTGACCTCTGGGTATTAGTTATGAGAGGTGCATGTAATAATCTGCAGGGCTGATAGTTTAGTATTTACTTATGAACCTATGATTTCTTCCTCTCCACTATCAGTCACACTGTTGCTATTGGGAAGGGAACATATTAATTGTATTTTTACTGTTGACAGCCCAAGTGCCTTTCCTGTAACCCCTGTGACAGAGGGTACAGATATGATGTCATGTAAACCAATTAGGTGGTGCAGCTGATTGTCCATTGTGTGGAAACAAATTCCTCTGAGCCATCTGGCCTCATGGAAGAATTTACATTTCAGTAGATGTAGCCATATTCCTTGCTGCCAAGTAGTTATTTGAAAGTATTGCTGTAGAAAACTAATTCTAGAGGTCTAGAACCTCTGAGACATATTGGTCTTAACTAGCTGAGACTGTGTTCCTCTGCATGTATAATAAAGATACAATTTGTGATTCTGAGAAGTAAATGAGATAAAATGAAAACTCCCAGGACTATAATGGCACTGATACAAAATCAGGTGGTCTATTATGGTCATATCATGGTGCAAAGGCACAAACACAAGCACGCACAGTCAGAACAGACAGACACAAATATGCACATGTAAACATACACACGCACACATGCAGATAACACACACACATCCGCGAGCACACGCACACATACAGATGATAACACACATGTGTGTGCACACTCAGATAATAACAGACACACACATTGCCTGAAAGAGCATAGATAACATTTTTAGATTAATAGGCACTAAAGGGATAGGCAAATCAAAAATATAGAGGAAAAAATTAAGAAACTTTTACAATATGTCTTAGATAATCAAAAACAAAAGCAGATTCTGTTTCTCAAGGTTTTTATAAACATTGTGTATTCAGCTTATATTTTTAAACAACTGTTATACCTAAGTAAGGGTTTCTCAATACTTTGTAAAACCCTTACCCAGGATAAATATATAACAAATATAAAGTAAACATTATGAATACAGACATTTTATTTTGTCACAGCAAAAAGATAAACTTGGTTATTCTTGTACGTATTATGAAACATAAAATATGAATCTTTGTATGAACAGTTTTAAAATCAAATGAAGTTTGGCAACAAACCAAGTTGTCCCGGGACATCTTCATGGTGGGAGGGGGGGGGGTTAGGTTGATATCAGGGGTAGTTAAGTAGGTTGGGGAGATGAAAGGGTTAAGTGGAGGCAGGGATGGTTGGGAGGAAATGAAATACGGATGGGGAGGGGCTTAAGAGGTTTAGTTTAGGGTAGCTGAGTTAAGCAATCACATTTTGGCGTGAACACATTCAGATGTATTACACAATAGCTGCACTGGTGAGGCTTGACTATGAGAATGCTTAGCAGATTCCTACCGTTGGAAACGGTAGGAAGGAGAACATGCTATACAGATATTTTATAGTTTCTCCTGACCTTAAATAATTTTGTATGGTGCTGGATCAAGGTAATTTATCCCCAAGAAGGGGTGGACTTAGGGTGATTGGGATACCATTTTAGAGTGTAAAAGAAGCAGAGTGGAGATTATGTTTAAAGGTCCATTTTTCAAGGCATTAATAGCTGTTTCGTGAAAGATTTTATTTATGAAGGACTGAAGGAATTTGGAAGTTGATGCTGCTAGTTGCGGGTAAGGAGAAAGGAAACTGGAAGACTCTTGTGGTTATGGAGGGGCGGGCACTGTGAGGAGGATAATTGTAATGAATTCATATAAGGTATAAACTGAATTACTATTGCCTGTGAGGGGTTTCATGTGGCTCAGCTTTCACATGGTGGGTTATAACTGACAATTTACTTAGTTACTTAGTCTAAGGTAGCTCAGTGAGTTCTGTTTGTGTTTGCTTTCACTGTGCCCAGTGGGGACTGTGCCTAGAGGTGATACACTTTGAGGGGGTAGATGTACACGAAGCTTATGGAATGGCACAAATTATAATGTCAGTATTTATTTACTTATTGATTTATTTATTTATTCATTCATTCATTTGTTGCATTAGTTAGGAGGATTGATCAAAAACCTTATCTGCCTAGTGGAACTAACAAGTCAACAAAGTATTATTGAAATATAAATTAAAGATATATATACATGCATATTTTCTCAGATAGTGGATTCATACTTATATCTGGGGGCAGCTTGAAATATGATGCAATTCACCTCTATAAAATGCCATTGATAGCTAAGACTAAAAGGTGGTACTCAACTAATGGAGAACGAATTAAAGATGAAATGTTCTAAGTGATGCCAATAGCCAATTCCACAAGTTTGGGGAACAAGACTGTTATTGGTAAAATATGATGTTATAACCTCTGCTAGGTATGATGTTTTTGGCACAGATGATCTATGGGCAAAATGTGGAGTACATACTAACAGTTGACTAACAACTTCAACTAGGAAGCTCATAGGATGGCTAAATATGCTGGTTTTAATTATGAATAATATTGGTTAATAAAGTGATATGATTCAGTTCTAATTCCCAAGGATATCAGTTTAAAAATTTCTAACACTGAAGGTAGCAGGCTCTTTCAATGGAACTTGAGGTACATTAACATTTTAAGAACCCAAATATAGCGGGGCTGCGATCCTGGTACTTGCAAAGGACATTTTATGGTTTTGCGGGCATATACCATACTGTTGTTCATGGCGTATGCCTGCTGCAGCTCAGCCATAGTGGGGGAGGGTAGGGTTAGGGTGTCTTTGATGATGTCTTTGAATGTGCGTTATGTATTTTATATGATTTATATGTCCCCTTTTTCTTTCCTTGCAGATGGGGGTTTTTTGGAACACTGCTGCTATAACTTGGAATAGGTGGGTATGAGGTGGAACCTTCTCTTTACAGGCTAGAGTATTTACTTTTGTCCTTTTCTTTGTAGATGGTGGTGTCATGAGTACCAGTTGCGGTGCCACACAGTGAGTTCGCAGATGATGGAAGCAGTGGTGAACGAGGAGGTTAAACATGGTGAGCTCAAGTGGGCAACAGTTACTGGCCGAAATTTCAGAAGTGCAGAAGGCCTCATACAGTGGCCTGGAAAGTGGATCTGAAAGGTGATGCTATTTGATAGGATGTTCTTGCTATGGGAATGGGGGCCCAATGAGGGTCTGAGTGAGGGTAAACTGCTGGGGACAGTTTATGGACAGTGTGGGGATTCCATATGAGGAGTAGAGTCACAACATTCAGGAGCACGAGAACCCATTAGTCTAAAGTCTTATGGCTCCTGTAAGCCAGTGGAGTTCAACCCTTGCGTTCAGGAGCTTGGAACCTTGGAGTGATCATAGTTACTCATTGGTTATAGGTTGTCAATTCGTTCAGGTTGAGCCATGATTTCAGCTTCGAAGGAAATGGGCTAAAAGGGTATGTATTCTCGTGGTGTGGATGTTCTGGTGGTACAGTGGGGTCATGGTATTCCTACTTTATTTATTTCATTAGGATGTGTTTCGGTGATGGTATGGCAAGGTGGGTTATGATGGGATTCTAAGGTGCTTTACAGATGATGGGCACACCAAATGATATTTGGCTTAATCCTTTCCTTTATGGGAAGTAGTGGGTTGAACAATTTTGGGTAGAAGGAAGGGGGAACAGCCTGGTCAGGCTGGTTGGCAGAGAAGAGGGATAGGTTTGCCCTCTTCTTTTCCCCCTCTAGTGGCTGGATGTTCATTTCAAGGATCTGGGAAAGGAAAATGAGTAGTTGGAGGAAGCTTGCGGAATAGATAAGTAAGCTGAGGTAAGGATGCTGTTATTTGGTGGAAGGCGATTCAATGAATGGTGTATGCAGTGAGATGGGACACTGCTTCATAAGTAAAGCAAGCGAGCAGAGGTATGGACGCTGCTTACTGGGGCAGGGTGAGTAGGTACGCTGCCCTAATTAACATTTCAAGGCTGTTATGCTGTGTTTAGAATCAATTATATTATGGATAGTTATAATTAATGAATTTGTTGAACAAAGCTATGTTATGGAATTTAATAAAGGTCATCAAATGTCATTTGGTGTGATGTGTTTATTGAAGGGGACCGGGACGGCAAGCATTTATTTTCTGTGTCTGCTTTTTGAGAGATGTGTGATAAATGTATATTTCCTAAATCAAGTGGTTTTTATAAAATGCAGATAGGGTAAGCTGTCATAAGAAGGAAACTGACACAGTCATCAAATGAGCCTTCTACCTAATACACATCCTCTGATATAACACTACTGTGGTATCCTTCTCTATACATATTCATTTATCTACTTTCTGTAGCTGTTTTGAAATTTGTATTTGATATGTAAACATTTATGCTTGCCCTGTTTTAATGACATTTATTACATATATTTATGTTTCAAATCTGTACCATAGTACATGCATTTGGAGGCTTTGAAAAATCAATTTAAGACAGTAATAAATTATTGTATTCCAGCTTAGAGTGGCTAAGAGGTCCCTCACATTCATAAGCCTTTCACTTAAATAGTTTTGATATTTAAATTCTTGCTTTAGATGATTGTGATTTTCAAAAATGTAAAGAAAATGGCATCTTGTTTATGTAGTTCCAAATAAAGCAGCGTTTCCTCTTTGTAGTACTGAGTAGTACATTGTCAATGAGTGATTGGTTTCCATGGTTCCATTACTTTATTCTTGCTCACACTGTAACCCATTAAATGAATTCAGCCAGAACGTGGTTTCTCAGTAAAAGAAGGCTTGCAGATGTGAAGCACATTAAGTTATTCAGCTTTCCTCATCCACAGTACATTTCAGCAGCTCGCTTCATTCATTTCAGTCATATTTGTTCTTCCTTCAACAAGGACAAAGACGTTTCTGCAGGAGGATATAGATTTTTCTGGCTATTACTACAATCAAAATTGACCCATTGCAAAATCATCTGATACTAATAGATGACTAATACTTTACAATGAAGTATCATTGTTTTCACATAGGAAATGGTGTTTCCTGGACAGTGGCATCGGTTTGCTTAAAATAGAAATGCTCTTTGACCATAGATGTTGTTTATTACTAAAAGACTGTATTAAGGAAAGGACGCTGCCCAACATCATCGACTGTATCTTTGGAAAAAATAGTATGCATGTTGTAGAACCATACCTGATATTTAAAATATGATACATTCAACAGCACTTGCATTATTAAATACATCAGGATCATCAGCTGCTGTTCTCTTGCCACATAATCTACAATCAGAGATGAAAGATTTTGATGTTATAGAAAACAATATGGGACTAGGACCTATCTGGAAAGGAATACTTGGATTTATAATGATTGCCATGTGTATAACGGCTACAACAGGTGAGTATACGTTATGCAACCTTATGTCACCAGGTAGCAGGTTGACATATTGTTTAAGATATGTCACTTAGAATTGCTTTAATAAATATAATAATATACCTGTTTTTTTTACTTATTTGTTTATAGATTTACTATACTTGTAATAAATTCTCACCTGTGCAGTATAACAAAATTTAGAATTTATGTCACTAGAGAAATCATTGTCATGTGGGAGTAACTATTTGGTTTCATTTAAAAAGATACACTTAACTTAAATATAATTCTTCAAGATTAGCCCAAGAAGAACTATATATGAATCCCACTGCTGAAGCACTGCAGTGGCTGTTTTCTACTTATATTCAGCAGAAGTGAGTTTGTTACAGAATATGTGGCTTTGGAATCTGAGGAAATAAATATAGATTAAAAACTGTATTTGCATCTGCATCTGCATCTGCATATAGAGAAGACAATAAAAACGAACGTCTGCACTTAAGGCAAGACTAATTTAACTTATTTATTTCTTAAATGGATAAAAGTGGTTTAGCTTGAATCATTATCAGTCTTGATCTGGTCCACAGAACAAGAGTAAATATATTAGACAGTTCAGAGAAGCTAGTTAGTTTTGGAGAGGAAACTGCTTTATTTAAAGAATATTCACACACACACACACACACACACACACACACACACACACACACACACACACACACACACACACACACACACATGCACAGGCACACACGCACAGGCACACATACACACATACACACACACACACACACACACACACACACACACACACACACACACACACACACACACACGCAGGCACACATACACATGCGCACACACGCACACACACACACATGCACACACACACACACACACACACACACACACACACACACACACACACACACACACACACACACACACAGAGGCACACACACGCACAGGCACACATACACACACGCACACACGCACACATACGCACACATACACACACGCACACACATGCACACACGCACACATAAACACATACACACACACACACACACACACACACACACACACACACACACACACACACACACACACACAGAATGTGCAAATGCTTTGTAACAGCATTTATTTTTACATTTGTTAGTACATTGCTTCAAGGTCCCTTTTCAGGCATGACTCAGTCCAGAAGACATCACAAATACTATCATATATAGTTGACAATGAGTATATAATATAATCCACATAGCCTTCGATATTTGATTAATACCTAATGCCACTTACTGACAGCTGATACTCACAGTAAGCAGGATTGAACCCTAGACTCCACAACTTTGGAACAGAAACTTTAATTACTAAATCACTATGCTTTAATTGAATGTAGCAGCTATTACAACAATTGACTATAAAATTATAAGACACACAACTAGCTATATACAGCATGTGCTATACAAAAAACTTGTACAGTTCATCAGGATTATGAATGCTGGAATAATTTGTTTGGTGGAAGTAAATATATGATTTATATATAGCTCATAGTGTGGCACAGTGATAGGTTTATAGGAGCTAACTAGGCTAGTGGCCCTAGAGCCCTTACAAGCCTAGCCATGTTAATCCTGAGTTGCCTGAATTGTCTTTGGTTAGATGGACATAATTCAAGAGCACATCTGTGATAAACACTGACCCCCCTGTCCATGATGGACATGGGTGTCACCCCCCCAGGTGAATTTGTGGTCTCCCATCCATTTGTCCAGGATGCACTTAAATAGGGTCGGTGAGGAGCTCTGCTTCATGTGAACTGGAAGTTTATTCCAGAGTAATGGCAATCTTTGGGAGGTATATCTGTCTCTCCAGCATGTTCTGTTAATGCCACAGACTAGGTTAATATCCCTAGTGTCATGTGCGGCATATCCATCAAGGCAGGGTCCAAGGCTGCCTTGTAGGCCAGGCACAAGCCATCTCTCAGCAGCCTATGCGATACAGAGTACAGTGACAGGGCTTTCAGTCTATCCACGGAAATTTGGAGGCCTTGTATTTTCTTGGTGAAAAACCTCTGTGGTCTCTCCAGCTCCTGCAAGTGTTTGGTGAGGTACATGTAGAAGGGAGCATTGTACTCTATTTATGGTCTGATGAGGGTCGAGTACAGTGGAATTATAACATCCTTAGACTTGGATGCAGTACCCCTACTTATGAGATGCGCAGTGTAGAAGGCTTTTCGTACCACTGTGGAAACTTGGTGGTCGAAGTTCAAATTGTCATCTACCAGTGTTCCCAAATCTCACACCACTGGGTTTGAACTTAGAGGGGTGCTGTGAATATTGCAAGTAGCAGGGAATTCTGCTTTGCCAATTAGGCTAATAATGCACTTTTTTGCATTTAGTTTTAGACTGTGGCTTTGGCACCGGTCAATTGTCTGTGTTAGCTCCTGTTGTAATATGTTAACATCGTTGGGGGATTTGCACCCAGTTTGCAATCATCAATGAACTTGGTAAGCCAAAGGCCATCTACTTTAGCCTGGACTTCCGAGAAATAGATTCCAAACAGTAAAGAGCCCAGCACAGGTCCCTGTGGTACGCCACTGGTGACGGGTCTACTGGTAGAGGCGGAGACACCAACTTTGACAGTATGTGTTCTGTCAGTGAGCCAATTTGTTACCCATCTAGTGATGTTAAGGGTTAATCCCCAGCTGATACATACCTGAAAAGGGACCTTGAACCAATGTACTTACCTTATACAGCAGGTAACATTGATATTGCCCTGAATTCCTCTCACACTCCCAAGATAGTCTGGCAGATGCATTGCTTATTCAGTTGATAAGCAACTATCATACTTGACAGTCACTTTTCTCATCAGCTTGTAAAACCCTTACTTTGGACATGTGTAAAATAAACAGGTATAAGTCTGTGCACGTGTGTTAAAAACTGGTGCCCCATCAAGGCCTGGTTCCTACTTTACACTGTGATTTCCACTAACCTTAACTACAGTTGATTATCTGAATGCCGATTATCAGAAACATCAGTTATCCGAACGAAGCCTTCCAAAGATTTTGGGTGGGAAAATCATAAAGTCTGAATATGTAAACATATGTATTCACTTGTGTGTGTTTTTTTGAGCTTGTAGCCTGCTCTTGTGTGAAAAATAGTCCTTATTGTCCACTGGAATCACTGAATGGTTGAAAAGAATGCTGAA
The DNA here is from genome assembly GCF_019279795.1 of Protopterus annectens. Taxonomy (NCBI): domain Eukaryota; kingdom Metazoa; phylum Chordata; order Ceratodontiformes; family Protopteridae; genus Protopterus; species Protopterus annectens. The sequence goes on from NC_056737.1 coordinate 756,160,146, forward strand.
AAAAAAAAGATTTTAGCAGTTTTTTTATCCAGTTCAATGTATGTTTGATTATCCGAACTACCCTAGGTCCCAATTAGTTTGGATAATCGACTCTCTACTGTATTACAACTCCTTTTACTCAGAACTTCTAAACTGTGAACTGGATTACTTGCTGCAAATTCAAATCTCTGCCACCAGATTATTAACTGGGATCTCATCTAATGTAATGCATTACATCAGTTCTTTGGACCCTCTTCAACTGTATACTGCTTGAAATGTTTGTGTCCTGACCTTTCTTGTTCTACATGACGCAGGCCCTCTATCTAAAAAATGTGGTGACTCCTTATTCCACTCATGCCCTTCATTCTGCTACCCAAGCCCTTCCAGAGTTTTGGGGTACAATTTGAATATTCTAAGAGTCATTCTTTCACTTTTCAAGTCTTCACATTTGAAAGCTACTATCTAGGTGTCCTTGGGAGACCCCAACATTTAAAAAGTTTTTAGATGTCTCTCAGAGTTTATTTATTCCAGCACTTTTTTAATTCAATTTTTTTCTATTCCTGTTTTACAAGTTTTGTTTTAGTCTAGTATGTTTTTATTGTTATACAGTATTGTTATGTTTGTTACGTCTGTATGTTTATATTTATTCTTTTATGTATTACTGCAAAGTAATAAGGAATTATGAAAAACTGAATTCAAACCTGCTTGTTAGGAAAGGTTCTACACCCCCTTCCCATTATCCTGCTCTAGGTACATTGGGTATAGAAATGGATTGATGGATGGATGGATGGATGGATGGATGGATGGATGGATGGATGGATGGATGGATGGGTGGATGGAGGGACGATGGATGGATGAATATTTCATTGTCACTTACCAATGTTCTGCCTGACCTGTACACTTTCTGACCCAAAGCAAGTTAAGTAACTTTTAATTTTTATATTTTCCTAAAGAGTTGCACATGGACACCTTGGTCTGTTAGCAGTTAAACAGTGGCTTGTCTGTCTCTTTCAGTTAGTAATCTAAGGCAGTGGCACTTACCCTTGAAGTATAGCACAGATATAAGGTGAATAAGAAGGCAACAAACTGCAATTCAAAGCTAAGTGCTGCCACTGCTTAACAGCTAACCAGGTAGAGTATCACACACACACACACACACACACACACACACACACACACACACTGAAATATACCCACCATACACAATTACAGGCATTGAATATAATATTATGTGAGCAGTACTATACTTTGGAAACTGCAACACCATACAGAAGACTATGTTTAAGTGCAAATGGGATGACACAGTAAACCCAAGAAGGTGCCCCATACATGTTGTACAACCTCTTGCCATCATCTGTAATATAAAAATAGTAGAGTAGGAGGCAGGGCCAAATATCACTAGACTCACATAGAGAAATAAATCCAACTTTCTGTGAGTGCCAATAATGCAGAACATAATTGCTGAAAACTGTTTTCAACAATACTCATAAAACCCCATATATGAGGGAAGATCCCACCCCAACAAACTATAGTGTGAAAAATTGCAAACGCCGTGATTGCTTAAAATGGTTTTCAGGCATTATGATTTGATTTGTCATTCAAAGAGCTGTCAGTCATATACTGATTCCCATATTATTTACCCAATCTATGAGCACTGGCAGGTAACCAATCTATCTGTGTCATTATCTGGAAAAGCTTATGAAATACTCTAATAACAGTTTATGTTTATAAAATGTTCTCCCTAATGAGCCATTTGCCTAACCCACATAAACATTTATTATGTGATCCTGTGTTTGCCAGTTTCACCCACTGTTTAGTATACATTTGGATGCAAAAGCCATGACTCATGCCTGAAATATCTAAAATAAAGAAAATTCTCCTACAGGTCCTAAGTTAAAAAGATGCAAGCATGTACATATTCATATACACACATATGCACAGTCAGAAATACCCACATACATGCACAGACAGAAACATGCACACATTAATGTCAGACCAAAAAATAAAGAAGACAGTCCTATAACTCCTTTATTTCAAGCACACACACACACACACACACACACACACACACACACACACACACACACACACGCACGCACGCACGCACGCACACACACACACACACACACACACAAAATTACATCTGTGTTGTTTCCACAGTGTTCTTTGCAACAGAAGCAGCTGTGGGTGCACAGCACGGCAGCATGTGTGCCCTGCATTAATACAACACAGTGAACACAAAGGATGACATGGATACACCGGCAGTCTGTGAGCTCGGGTAATGTATGGCACTGTGAGTCTTAGGTTCTGGAATGCATGCAGGAAACACATACGTGCACAAATACAGAAATGCTTTGTCATCACTCCTAGTTTGAGGTTTTGGTGGTTATCTAATGGCCAGTGTTCACTATCAGAAATAAAGAATATGGACCTTACTTTTGTTCATTATCATCATCAGCCCCCTTTATCCCATTTTTTTTACATGGGGTCGGGGTATTGTGTTAACTGTCACCAACTCTCTTGATTCACTGCCGCACAACTGCCTTCTTCAACACTCATGGCTGCCTGTCGCAGATCTTCTTTCACACAATCCATCCACCTCTTTGCTGGACATCCTCGCTTCCTCTTACCTTCTTCCTGTCTGTCCAAAATCTTCCTCACCGGATTGTCTTCTGCTTTTCTGCACATGTGTCCAAACAACTGTTATCTGTTCTCTTTGATCTTTTCTGCAATTAGAGCTATTTTGGTTTCTGCTCTTATGTCCTCATTTCTTTTTCTGTCCCCCAGTGTGCATCCTACCACCCTTCTCAGGCACTTCATTTCCATCACCTCTAGTTTCTTCAACTGTTATGCCTTTACTGCCCAGGGTTCTGTACCATACAGCAGTACTGATCACACCACTGTCTTGTACACCTTACTTTTCAACTTCTTTGGCATTCGTCTGTCATAGACTGCACCTGACACTCTATGCCAATTGGCTGCAGCCCCTCTGATTCTAGCTTTGACCTCTTCATTCAGACTTCCATTCTCCTCAACCACCCCTCCCAGATATTTGAAGCTGTTTACCTGTTCCACTATATACCCTTTTATCATTTTATGTCTGTTCTCAGCTTATTCTGATTTCCCCAATTTGCTGCCATTACCACTGTCTTATTCGTGCTTAGTTTCATCCCATGTGCCTTCAGTTTTGCATTCCATTCTCCTATCCTTTGCTGAAGTTCTAATTCAGAGACTGCCTGTAATGCCACATTATCTGCATACAGCAACTTTGTTGATCTGTCCCCTCCGACCTGTTTGCTAATGTAGTCCATAACCAGTATGAACAGCAGTGAGCTCAGAGCAGTACCCTAGTGTACACCCACTCCCGCTGGGAACTCCTCTGTGAGGCTGAACACTGTTCATGCTTGAGTCATTGGGTCCTTGTACATAGCCTGCACTAATTCTACCAATGTTTCTAGGACTTCAACCCACCACAGTACTGCCAAGATCAGCTTTCTTGGGACCTTGACACATGCTTTTTCCAAGTCTAGGAATGCCCAGTTGGACTGTCTCCTCATCTCTAGCTTCTTCTCAAGTATCTGTCTCACTGCAAACATCGGCTCATTTGTGCTGCATCCTGATCTGAATTCGAACTGCTAATCTCCCATCTTACATTCTAGTACTCTGCATATCCATTTATCAGTCATCCTCTCCAGAACTTTCATGCAATGTGATAGGAGTCTGATGCCTTTGTACTGCCCACAGTTGTGGATGTCCCTTTTGTTCTTGTACACTGGCACAAATATACTTATTCTCCCATTATCTGGGATGCGCCTTTCTCTCCACACTGCTATTAGTACTGTCAGGAGCCATTTCTCCCCTATCTCACCCAGTATCTTTATCATATCTGCTGTGACCTCATCTGAGCCTGCTGCTTTCCCTGACTTCATCTTCTTTAGTGATGCTGTTACTTCTTCTAGGGTGGGCTCCTCTTCTTCTCTCATCCTAGGCTGTTTCTGGAGCAGCACAACTTCTGTGGGGTTTTCTTCATTCAGAAGCTGCTGGAAATACTCCTTTCATCTGCCTTGGATGTCCTCTGGGCTGGTGAGCAGGTTGTTGCTGGCATCCCTTATGAAGGGTGTCTGACTATCTTCTTTATCTTTCTGTCTTTGCCTTACAACCTGATATAGTTTCTTTGTACCCCTTACTGAGTCAACTTCCAGAAGTTGGTACAGTGCCTCCAATGACCTATTCTTTGCTATTGCAATTTCTTTCTTAGCTTCTTTGTTAGCCAACTAGTAGTCCTTCCTTGCCTGGTTAGTCTTTTCTATCTCCCACTTCTTCCTGCACTCTTTCTTTCTTTTGATGACTTCCTGGACTTCTGCATTTGACCACTAGCTTTTCTTATGTACCTTATTTCCATACCTGGCTCAGCCATGTATCTTTTCTGTAGTCCTAACACATGATGCTTTTAGGCACTGCCATTCTTGTTCAGCTCTACCTATTTCCTCCTCTTCTTGGGGTGCTAGAGCCCTGAGTAATTCCTTGAACTGTTGTACTTTCTCTCCAGTCAACTTCCAGGTCTTCAGCCTGGTCTCTCTTGACCTTAGAGACTTCTCTGGCCACTGATTGCAGCTGATTGTGGCAACTAGTGGTGTATGCTGTGGGCTGATTGTTTCACTACAGATGACTTTGCAATCATGGATTCTACCCCAGTGGCATTTCCTTACCAGGAGGAAGTCTACCTGAGTTGCATGTTGGCTACTGTTGTATGTGAGCTTCTGACTGTCTCTCTTTCTGAACCATGTGTTGGCTACTATCAAGCCATTTGCCAGACAAAAGTCTAGAATGGCTTTTCCTTCTTTATTCCTGTTGCCCTACCCATGTGGACCCAGGCAGTCCTCATATCATGTTCTGTCTGTCCCGATATGTGTATTCAAGTCACCCATTATGAACACCAATTCATGTTTTTCTGCTTCATCTAGTGGGTCATCAACTGCTGTGTGAATGCACTCTTTTCCTCACAATCACAACCCTGCTGTGGGGCACAGGCTGAGATTATGAACACTGCCCTATCATTTCACTGAAGTCTGATTGCCATAAGTCTGTTATTAATTCTGATGATATCCCTCACTGCCTTCTGAAGCCCCTCTCTCACCACAATTCCTACACAATTTCTAGCCTGTCCCCTACCTGAGTAGTAGAGTCTGGATCCCAAGCCAAGTGGCTTTGCTGCACTGCCCTTCAATCTCATGTCTTGGATACATAGGATGTCCAGCCTTCTCTGTATCATCATGTCATCCACTTGCAAGTTGCGTCCTGTCAGTGAACCTACATTAAGCGTAGCAATTCTCAGTTCATGTTTGGCAGGTTGGTTGGTTTTATGTCTGACTTTGGCTTAACAAAGCTATCCCAGGTAAGCCAGGCTGGCAAACTAGACACCAGCTGGCCAGTAGCTTATTGACACAGGGCTGCTGGGCTTTACGGCGGGTACACACTGGCCAATAGGGGCACATATACCCCTCCCACTGTTAGCAAAGGTCCCCGGTGTGGGTCAGAGTAGGCTGGGTCCTCAACCAACTTATCACTGGTAACTATCCATCCCCATTTTGGTAACATTAGTCAACATGACTGAATCACCTAGAGCCATATTTTACACTGTCAATTGGCTAGCCCGGTCATGGCGCACAGTCTATAATTTGCTTACCTTTGTGGTCACCTGCAATAAAAATAGTCCATCAATATTTCCCTGATCTCCTTCTAAGACTATTACTCTGGGCACACTATCTATTACTCCTCACATCCATATTTACCACACAAGGCTGCTGGCCCACTTTTGTCCTTATATTACAAACATAGGTGCACTTGTTGGGAGCCATGATTTCTCAAGTAACTGAAGAATGCATTTTTATATTTTTATGTTCTGGATCAATGTTAACAAAAGATACTTCAGGCTTCTGTTGTAAACATTGCAATCATTATTATCAATCCTCCTTTTCCCGTCTTTGCATGGGGTTTAAGTGTAATATACTACTACTAATAATAATAGCCATATGTTAATGAGGTAGGCACACTGGACAAACAATCCCTTTTCTGGAAGGAACCAGAAGCATTCAGCATTAATTAATGACTTTTGGTCACATTGACAAATGTTGATGTGACACTCTGACACCAAGTAAAAATGTGAAAAAGGGGAGTGAAGGCAAAAATAATGAAGATGTTTATCACAGGGGCTTCAGGTAATGAACACAACTCAGCCACTGTTTAACATTTTGGTTTTAACATTTCAGCATGGCATGCTTGTTGTCCAATCCATGAACTAAGCCTTTGACAGTAAGACAGTTTTATCTGTAAGGTTACATTTGCTGCCATTGTGCAATATTATGTACTGGGCCATATCTGTTACTGTTCACCACTTTAGACAAAGCAGGAAAATAAAACCAAGACTTTGAAAATTTGGAACAAAAACTGTGAAAACTTCCAGTATTATGGCAGTGCATTAAGTCTGCCAAATGAACCACAAACATTCATTTCTATACTATGAACTTACATATTAGTAATGTTTTTCATAGCCTATCCACAATGGAATAGCTGTCTTCATTCTGGTCGGGGGCATTTTTGTGGTTCTACTACAAGAGTTCAAGTCCCAAATGTCATGAACTCCAACATCTTGTAGCTCATACAGGCTATTGCTCGAGCTCAAACTCAAATATGAGTTTAGGCTAGCAGCCGACTCACCTTACTTGAACATGTTATACAAGTCTGAGCGAGGTAAGTGCACCAGCCATGGGAGGGGGGGTGTAAATTAGTGAAGGGGATTCATGTTTAATATATCAGGGATTAGGGAGCAGGATAGGAGTTTAGGTTTAGGGAGTGCCAAGGGTGTTTTCGGTTTAGGAAGTCAGACAGGATTTCAGGATTAGGGAGATGGGTTAGAGTTTCAGATTTAGGGAGTGATCAGTGACTTTAGGCTTAGGGAGGGAGAGTGGAGTTTTTGGTTTAGGCAAGGGGAATAAAGTTTTCAGGTTAGGGAATGAGGACCCAGGTTAGGAACTGATTAATAATTATAGAGATAGCGTTATGGCGCTGGTGGGAGCTATACACTTTCATTGGATAAGGTGTTGGAAGAGATATAGAGTAAAATAAGATCAGGCTACTGGAAGTTAGAGCAGGAAAATAAAACCATGTAGAGGCAAGGAAGTGTGTCATGAGACTACTAGCATGCAAGCACTTGTAGTAGACCTCCATTTTTGAGCTTCATAAAATATTATTCTGAAATTTTGAAACAAAATAATGGAAAATCCTAACCAACAGTAAGACATTATGCTTATTCTAACATGCAGACAACTGTTATTAGAAAATTGAGAAAAGGCATTTTTTTTGTCTGAACTATTGACCCTTTTCCATTTATATTGGTGAGTTTAACTCCCACATCCTCCCTGACACATCATATAATATAATAACCTCGAAATTATTTTTTCATAAAAGTCAAATATTTACCTTTTTCCAGACACTTTGGAAGTGAATGAATCATTTGTAATATACATTGTTCCTAAATTTCTCTGAGCCAAGAACTTTTTGTTTTTGAAAAATAGATAAGGTTCTTCTACAGCAATTTCTAGCACTTTTGCTAATTTACTATATAATCCTTCATTTTTTTTTCTTTTCATGACTACAATTGTCAGTTTTGAAAGTGAGGCAAATGTATTTGTGATACACAGAAAATATTTTTTTCATACTCATTTTGAGATCTCACTTTTAAGTGATAGTGACAAGTTATACTAGCTTTTAAACCAGGTTATGTAATGAAATGCTGCAATGAAATACTATGCTGAAGTTTTAGAACAAAAGGTACTGAGAACATTAACATTCACAGCACTATGTTTACTTTGCCAAGTAGTGCCTTTTGACTTGGAAAATGTTTAATATTTTAAACCAAGATATCAATAAAGGCTACCTGCAGAGCAACTGATGACTGAAGTAATTTGTTATACTTGCAGCAAAATGCATATTCTGTACTCAAGATGAAAAGTACACACACATTCTTAATGAATCACTTTTTGTCAAAAGTAAAAACTTTTGCTACTTGTAATAAATATCCCTGAAAACTGCCAGTGTTATGTCACTGTATTTATACTGGTGAATGTTATCTCTTACCTGCCACAACCATTTGTTTTGAAACAAAATTAACAGAAAATTATGTCTTTCTAGCACATGATAATGAATGGGATGCATGTATTTTAAACCATACATGGTGCCTAAGATGTTGTCATTGAGGGATTTGTGGATGATAAACACTTTGCCAGAATAGAGCAAATCTTACTATAATCCACATTCCTGTCATGGAATGCTGATATTATGTATTTATTTATTTATCATTTTTTGACAGGAGTAGAACATTGATTTGGGTAGAACATTTTCAGGTTCAGCCTGCTTTTAAGCTCTAGTTGCACACTAAAGTGTACCAACAGGCATTACTAGCCAGTACAGAACCATGCAAAAGCAAAAATAGCTTTAAACGCTGTTAGATGCTTCTCTCTGATACACTTTTTAACAAAAGTCCTGGCAGAACAAAGTATCTAACAGCTTTAAAGGCATTAGTTCCTCAGAGGACATATCATTTCTGTCCACTGTCTGTATAGCAGTGATAAGTGTTTTATATCTTTCAAAACCATGAACTTACAGTTTTTTTTTTCTTTTTTTCTGTACTTGGTACTTCATGGAGCAGATAAAGCACCATCCATTACAAAGTATTATGACTGTCTGAAGTCATAACTCTTACTATGTGTTCTCAACATGGATGTCAAGATTTACCTCTCGATCTTCACTTCACTTCATCCTGCTTTCATGGTGAACTATCTGACATCCATGTTTCAGATATGCAATAAGTTGGTTATGGTCAGAAATGTGATCACAGTCCTCTGTATGCTGTTCTTGCACCTAGTTCATATTGATAATAAATATGTTGAATAACAGGATACAAGGGGCATATCTGTGGGATATTCAGTTATTTGCCAGTAGGACTCTGTCTTTTTTCCATTTTGTAGGTTAACATTGGTTTCAAAGATTGCCCTGAAGCTAGATTATGTAATGCCATATGCAGTCTGTCTTTAAGTAGGAGAGTGAGATATTCAGTATCAATTTTTTGAAAGGTCAAGGTACTGTACACCTGCAAGAAATGATTTGTTAAAGTTTTGTCTCTCATAGTCTGTCAGGATGATTAATGCAGTGTTCAGCCCTTGTGCTGGGGCAAACACATACAGAGGAGACCCTGGCTGTATTTCAAGTAAGGTATGAACTGCTTATGTGCTACCATTTCAATTATCCTGGCTAGAAGACTTAGCAGAGAGTATTTGCCCTGTAGTTGTTGAGGGATTATGTTGCTTTCTCTTTACCTATGTGTACATCTGCTAGATTCCACAGTGGTGGTACAACCTTCCTCTTTAAAACTACTGTTTAGGAATGCATAGGCCTACAGTTTACCAGTGCAGTTTGCTGTAATATTTTGGATAGATTCATGTAGTATTTCGGGTCAGTATTAAATCAGGGAACGCATAAAAAAGCGAACGCTGTTCGACCCCATGTAAGCAAAACCTTGCAATCCCGAACACTTAGAAAAGCGATTTTTTTTCCCAGGGAAAAAAAATTGCTGTTCCAAAAAAGAAAAAAAAAATTAAAACATTACATAAAGTGGGGGGATTTGCCCCCACACCCCCGACGTGGGGGACTGTGTCCCCCACACCCCCCTACTTAAATATACCAACTCCGAGATCACACTACAGTGATGAAAATGGCAAAATAACGAAAGCGGCCAAGCGATTACTCTCCCATGGAAAGAATTCGCTTATATGCCATTTCGGTATTTTGCCATTTCGTGCTTTCAAGTTCAATCAAGACACATTCGAAAGAATGTGTCTTCGATCATATTATAGGGAACCGGTATTTCAGGTCACATTGTCTTCATCCATTGAAACAGCTTCAATATTGAACTATAGTAGACTGTCTGACAGGAAAATATATTCACTACTCCCAGCTCTTCAAGGGTGGTTACTAATGCTTTTCAAGCTGTCACTAATATATGTGAATGAGTGAAAAATACACAGAAGACTTCAAAAAGTTGCTCAGTTTTGTTGCTTTATGGTGTGGTTTGTCAGTTGGACATTTTGTCTAATATTTAATATACAGTTTTCAGGAATTGCTTTGGTGAGTTACTGTCTCTGCCCTGCAAGGCAATGAGATATTACTTCTTATATTCCCTGCCATGTGTTTTGTATACATTGCAGACTTATTGGAATTTAAGATGAAAATGTGATTTGCCATCCATTTTGTTTCTGTGGTACACTTACCATTACTTAGTCCTCAAAGCTATTAGTCATTTTATCTGACATGTAATCAAAGTGTGACATTCAGATCTCAGTCTAGCTCTTCTTAGCATAAGTAGTGCATTGAACAGACTTTTAAATGAGCCCCTCAAGTACTGAAGCACATCTCTCACACTGGAGAGAGCAAGTAATACTTTCCAGTCGATCTCTATAAGCAGTTTTTTGAATGTTGTTGGATCAACACTTCTGACTAAAGGCATGTTTCTCTATAGTTGCTGCTTTGCTATAGATGTCACTATCTATGTGGCAGGTAACATACCTCTCAACATATTTTTTCAAGAATTCTGGACAAAGCCAAAAATAATGGGGGAACAGACACCCAAAATAAAAGACAATTATTAATAATACTCTTATTAATTTAAACATAGATAGGGCAACACGGTTTGCATCAGTGTACATTTTCTAAATAATAAGAAATATGAAAATCTAATGTTTGGAATTATTACTGATTGACTGCAATTCTGAGTGATTTACAGGAAAATCAAACATGTTATGAGGGTCGTTCTGTAAAACAGGGACTGTAGAGTAGCACGGGTGAGAATTATGAGCATAAAGTGATGATCAGTTGAATAGTAAGGCATGATGTCTAAGCCAGTTTACATTGCTGAAGTTTGTTTATTGCATGCTAATCAGATATTCTTGATGCACCATTGTGTTTTTATTTATTTATTTATTTTTTTGTTTTGAGCAACAAAGTAAGTTCTGATAATCGTAATCCATAAACATGGTAAAAATAGTTCTGCAGCTGTGTATATTATGGCTGCCTAGATGCATTATTTTTCCTTTTTAAATTTTGCATTTGTGCATATATAGCTGCAAAAACTGGCTGGGCATGTCTGCATGTTATAATGCATTGAATGGTATCTTCGTTCTCCAAGTATTTATTGTGTTGATATCTTACCCTAAGGGGAATATACATCAGTCAAGTTGATAAGAAGAGAGCTTCAGGACATCACTACAATCCTTACATATACAGATGAGCTTAAAGAAGGTGAAATATGTTTATAGCTAGAGAAGGCTGGCTTGCTGACTTCAGTGCCTTATTAAAGATCTATGTCATTGTGCATTCAAGGGAATGTGTGGGGCAAATAAACCACAGGTCTATGGTAGGGTTGCCACCTTTTAACAAGGCCAAAGTGGGACATGGGGGTGTGGCCAATAGGATAGGGGTGTGGTCAATATGACATTGGTCACACCCCCACCACGAAATCACCAGAGGTGTTAAAGGAGATGCAGTATTACAGTTATGGATACAACATTTTGACATTACAGCATACTGAAAACTCAAACCATTTAAATGAAGTGAACTATTACTGCAAAAACAAACATTACTCAGTTGTAACAGTAAATAAACTTTAAAGGAATAAAAAACACACTACTCATTAAACAGACAGTTGTTTATTTAAAAAGTTAAAAAAATTCATAAACCAACCATGACTATTCAGAAAAGAAAACTTAAAAAAATCTACATACCACATACAAGCCAAGTATAAAATTAAGACTTATTATCAATTAAAGCTAAAGCAAAGAATAAACACAAAACTACATACTGTGCCCTAGTACTACATACTTCACACTAGCAAATAAACGCTAAACAAAGAACACAAAATTACAAACTGTACTCTAGTACTTTATACTGCACACTAGTACACTAAATCACTTTTTTTTTTAAAGTGTATTTTGAATTTGATTTTATGGCTTGAAGAAGGGCCCAATTTGAAATAATATTTGAGTAAAAGTCACAACATTTCATCCAGTAATTTACAGTCATCATTAGTTTTTTTTATTTTTATTTTACATTTGTTAACCGGGGGTGTCTGACTGAGCCGAAAAGGCCCTTTTTCAGCAGAGGCCCGGGGAGAAAAGCTCCACATAGAAAAATTACAGATACATTCAGACATGATCAGTATACATACAAATTACAACAGACATGATTTTACAGTGGTATGCAGCACATCAACAGTTACAGTGGAGAGAACAAACAAAAAAATATTTAAAAATAATAGTATTTAATAGATTTGTGGTGTACAGCTGAAATTTGTAACATAGGTAGAATACATACATAGTACACAGGTACAGTACATACATTGTAGATTAGCCAGTGTTTGTGAGAATAGTTTTCAATCTTAATCAAGTACTCTAGGTTTAGTATGTGTACCTTATCCACTTTCACTAGCCTGGGGAGCAATCATGGCACTGCCAACTTTGCTTGAGATGTTGCCTGATGAGGTCTTTAAAGGAGGCTTTGGATGATGTGTTTTGAATGCTAGTGGGGACAGAGTTCCATTTTTTAGCCACTGAACTACTATATAGTGCATTTCCAAAGCTATTGTAGCTGTTGGTGACTTCTAGTAGTAGTTTGCTTGATAATCTAAGAGGCCTTTTGGCTGAGTGATGTTGTACTAGGTTTATGAGTGCAGGACACTTATTGGGGAGGTAGTAGATAGAATGACAGAGGTAGAGCTGATTGTAGGTTAGGAGGTTGGGCAGTTCAAGCCAGTGGAGCTGTCTCAAAGCAGTACAGTGATGAGTTCTATACGAGCAATTTGCAGCAAAGTGGGCAATTCTGTTAAAGCAGGCTTCCATTTTGCTTATTTCAGTTTTGTTGAGATTAGTCAGAATGGGAGATGCATAGAGTAGGGTGGATAGAAGTTGGGAGTGAGCAATGGCTGATCTTGTGTTGTTGGTAAGAAATGGTTTGATACGGTAGAGTAATCCCAGTTTCGCATGTACTTTTTTAATAGTTAAGCTGAGATAACTATCAAATTTTAGGTGGGAGTCTATGGTTATTCCCAATAGCTTAGCCTGTGTCACTGGAGAGACTGGAGTAGCATTTGTGGAGTAGATAGTGAATTGACTGTTATCAGTGTTTTTTTTTAGAACTGGTTATAATCATAAGCTGAATTTTCTTTGGATTGAGGATAAGTTGAGCTTATAAATAAAAATATAAATAAAGCAGCAGAAGTTGCCATAGATCTGGTAGAATGAGCTTTAACAGGATCAGGCGGGGACAGACCTTTGTCCTTATAGACTTGCAGTATACATTGTGTAATCCATCTAGCTAAGGAGGCCTTGGATATGGCTTTGCCCAAAAAGGGTCTTGAAAAGGACACGAATAACTGGTCAGACTTACGAAAGGGTTTAGTCCTATGTAAACAGAAACAAAGCTGTTTATGAACAAATAGCAAATGCAGTTTATATTCACCCTTGTTCTGAAAATTTGGAAAGAAAACAAGCAGGTTAATTGTCTGATTAATATTTGATTCAGAGGCAACTTTCATTAAGAAAGAAGGGTTCATGTGGAGCAAAACCCTGTCTCTATGAAAAATCAAGTAAGGGGGCATGGCAGACAAAGCTTGGATCTCAGAAACTCTTCTGGCCGAAGTAATGACCACTAGGAAAGCTTTCTTCCAGGATAAGAATTTCAAATCTACTGATGCTGCTGGTTCAAAGGGGGGAGCAACTAGCACCTGCAGAACTAGGGTAAGGTCCCAAGGAGGGACTGAATCCTTAACCGGAGGACGTAAAAGAAAGGTGCCTTTCAGAAAAGCTTTACACAGTCTCAAAGAGGCCAGAGCATTCATATTCTCGCCGACACGAAAATTAGAGATGGCCACCGGTTGTACTTTAACCGTGGAGGAACTAGCCCCTTGTTCGAAAATATTGGACAAAAACTCCAACACTGCAAGAACCGGGGCTGTAAAGGGTTTTAGGTTCCTCTGAGAAGACCAAATAGAGAAGCATTTCCATTTGCTGCGATAAACCTTCCTAGTGGAAGTTTTGTGGGATGCCACCAGAATAGTCTTTACTGAAGATGACAGACCGGGAATCCTAGCAATCAGGGAAACTGGAGCAACCAAGCCATCAGCTTGAGGCTGTCCAGGTTGGGTGGACAGATGCCCGAGGGATGAGAGATGAGATCCAGGCAAGGATTCAGAATCCAAGGAGGAATTAGAACCTGAGACCAGAGGAAGGGGAACCACACTTGACGAGGCCAGAATGGGGCAATGAGGATCACTTTGCACCCCAGTCAGCAAGCGTTCTGAAGAAAATTTGGAATGAGAGGTAATTCAGCTTTTAACAAGTCCACACTACATCGGTTTCACACATCTGTTCATTTACCTTTCACCAAAGAAAAAACTCTTTCTGCAAATGCGTTTGAGGTTGGTATAGATAAAACCCTAGCAATTACCGGATATAGTGTAGTCAGTTCAGGCCCTTCTTTGAAAAGCTTCAGCCACTTCTCTCCTGGGGTCAAGCTTGTGTTACATAACTGTTCCAGAAAGGGCCTAATTGCCAAGTAGTCCCTAAAAAGATGATCTTCATCTACATCCTGCAGACTCAGGGCAGTGGTCACATTAAGTAAGTCACTGAAAGCAAAGGGCTCATTTAGAGATAAGTTAGATAGTGTAAACAAGTAGTTGCTTTCAGTATAATCAAAGCACTGTTCCAGGTATTTCACTGCTGTCTCCAAGAACACAATGAAGTCTCTTTTCAGTTTGTTAGCAGAAGTGCTATCTAATGTGCTCATAAGTGTCCTAAGTTTCCTCCAAAGAAAGCACCTTCAGCTCTTGCCTGCAGTTTTTGCTTCAGAGAGACCATTACACAAAAAGTTTCCATGGCAGTAAGTGCTGATTTTTCTAATGTACTTATATGTTCATTAAAATCAACAAGAACAGCACACAGAAAGTGCAAATAGTACTGGGGCAGTGTAGGCAATTCATTCTCACCTTGTTCATTAGCTGAAAAGTACTGCCATATCTGCCGGGGGGTCTCCTCTTCTCACTGGGAGAGGAAATAGGACTGGAGCACTGGGAGATTTTTCACTACTCTTTCAATGGCTGGGAGAAGTGACAGCCACCTTGTTGGCACATGTCTTAACAGACTCTCAAATTCCATGCCACAAAGCTCAAAGAAGTCTTTCAAGTCTCTGGTCCTTGTGGCAGAACCTGAGAAGTGGCTGAAAAGTTTCATTACAAATACTTCCACGTCGTATGGTAGTTGTGCTGCAGCTTTTTTGGCTGCATTGTGAATGATGTGGGCAACACAGTTAGCCTTCTGGAGTGATAGGCAATTTTCTTTTAATCTGGTATACACACCAGATTTCTTCCCATAGTTCACACTGGCATTATCAGCCCCATAAGCTGAAATGCTGTTCCAGGGCAAGGAGTGCCTTTCCATAATGTTGGAAATATGCTGTGAAATAGCCTGTACAGATTCATCAGGGTCTTCATAGAAGTCCAAAAGGCCATTCACCACCCCTTCTTCTTTAGAAAAATACCTCACAACAAGTGGAAATAATTTTATGTTCCCCTTGCTGGAAGCATCTGATGAATTGCAAATGAAGTGCCTGGTTTTTGAAGGTCATGCAGGAGGCATTCCAATGAGTGCGATCCCAAAATATTTTCAACTATGGCTTCAGCCTTGGTTCTTCCACAAGATAGTTTCTTTGCAGTGTCCGAGTCACTATACAACTGGCTGGCCAACTTTACTGCACAGTCCAAGCTGTTATAGGAAATATTGTGCTTAACAGCATGGAACACCTCAGAGGCTTCTGCTGCAACGATCCTAAGTTCTGGTCCCTCAAGTTTGTGTTCCTTGCCCACTTTGTCATCAGGTGAGTGGATTTAGCTTGAAGAATAGCAGTCTTATGTTGTTCAGTTGTCTCATGTCGTGCGACATTGTTTCTTCCATCGTGGGTCACTAGAAATTCTCTCTTGCAGTACTCGCAGAACGCTTTGACATCACTGCATCTCTCAATCCAGTCGAATTCTGTTTTCCAAACATCCTGCTACTTGCACATTCTCTTGCTGCTGGTTGACTGTGATGAAGCTGCTGTCTGTACTTACCTGATATGCAACATATTTACCAAAACTGTGTTAGTAGGGTGCAGTAATATACTGCTGTAGGCACAAATGAACTCGCTCAAAAAACATTGGCACACGAAAGAACTGGCTCGAAAAACATTGGCACGCAAAAGAACTGGCTTGAAAAACATTGGCACGCAAAAGAACTGGCTCGAAAAACATTGGCACGCAAAAGAACTAGCTCGAAAAACATTTGCACTTAAAAGAACTGGCTTGAAAAACATTGGCACTTGAAAGAACTGGCTCAAAAAACATTGGCATGCAAAAGAACTGAGGAATGGAGCAGAAAAGTTATTACAAATAGTTTAAAAAAGGTCAAATAGTAAATGAGGTAATGTAGGGGGCATTTTGGCCATTGAAAACTAACATTAACACAGCTTGTAGAAAATGAAATGCATTATTTTTACCACAGAACATGCCCACCTCACCCCACCCCTCAAGAAAAAAAAGTTAACCACATTCACTGAACCAAAAAACACTAAAATGAATGAGAATGCACAGTGGATACTATAGACTTGATTTAGCTTTTGACCACAGCAGTTAAAAGAAATGTATGGCACTAATTTACACAGCATAATGATCTATAAATGAACTGCCCAACAGCGGCAATGGTCATAATCAGATTATAATGAAAACAGTACATTGTAGGTTTATTGAAGACACCACTAAAACACAAAATAAAAACTTTGCTACTTATAAAAGCAAACTACCCTGTAACAATGACATGGTTTAGCACAATCTCAAATACACTGCATTAACGTCTGAGCATGCATCCACAAAAAAAAAATAAACAGGAAAAAAGTCCGTAAACATTTTAACTTTTAAAAGTACTTTTTGCAAGAGAAGTAAAATAAACTACAATGTACAGCAGACTCCATGGGCTTCTTTTACCTCAAAACATAGCAATTAAGCATAATTTACCCAGCACAGCGATGCAATAAACAGACCCAAGTAAAAGCAGCACACCCATATTCACATTACAAGCAAAGCAGGACATTTTAGCCTTATTAAAAATGCATAAAAAATTAAATGCAGACATTTACAAGTATAAATGAAAACAATCTTGAAACAGCTTCAGCTAGTTGGCAACATGCACCTACTAGAATAATAAATACACAACATTAACTGTTAACATTCCCCCTCAAAAGGTAGTCTTGTAACACATAAACATTGACTTGCAAGAACTAACAGGAAAAATTATCCAAACAGTATATCCTAACGTCCTGAAAACAGCATTAAATTGCACACATTTCCACACAAAAAAGTGCAAACTATGCTCGTACATAAAATATCCAGAAAAAGTTACGACAATAGAAATACATCACACTAAATTTATATTTCACTGCCCCCCCACCAGAAATAAACAACTTCTATACACACAGTTCAGCCTTTTAAAAGTAATACTTCCAAATCATACCCCCAAGAACAATAACAATTAGATATACATACAGGTTTTATACATTTAAAAACTACTACTCAAAAATCTCAAAATAACCACTGCACAGATTTAAATACTGCATACTGCACCCCCATCTACCTCTAAACATTAAAAAATTAAACCACAATATATTCCCATTTTAAACTACTACTGACAAATCTCACAATAACCACTGCATAGATTTAAATACTACATACTACATCCCCATCTACCTCTAAACATTAAAAACTTAAATAAAGCACAATATTCCCATTTTAAATAACTAAAGCCACCAAATACTATGTTATGTACTTACCACTATCACCGTTTTTGCTGGGCTAGCTTGCTTCCTTCCTGCTGGAATGGCTAGTTGGATGGCTGGCTCTGTCTGCTCAAGTGGCTGGGCTGCCTGGCAGGCTCCCTTGCTGGCTAGCAGGCTCCCTTGCAGGCTGGCTTCTTTGCTGGCTGGCTGGCTGGCTGGCTGGCTGGCTTCTTGGCTGGCTGGCTGGCTGGCAGAATTTTCAGATCTTTTTCCCTAATTCCCTTTGCAGCTGTAGAGCACTAAAACAAACTGCTCTACAGCTGCAACCTTTATTGGGCTCTTCTAGGTAAATCCCCACCCCCTCCAATCCCTTCAGCCAATTACTGTTTAAATTACACCACCCGGACCTAGCAGGGAATCCCTCTAACTGCAGGTCCGGGTTGGTGACGTAGCCGCATTGCCGTGGAAAAAACGGAAGTATTTTCGGCTTTTACACAACAATGGCAATTCACGAGGGCGAAAAGGGGAAAACGGGACTTTTAAAGTCCCACTGTTGGTGAATGCGGGAAGCGGGATGAGAAAGCTCAACCCGTGAGTGTCCCGCTGACAACGGGATGGGTGGCAACCATAGTCTATGGGACTAACTAGCCCCAAAGTAAATAAATAAACTAAGTAACTAAATGCACAAAATGCAATGACAAGGTTGGTTCATGTATGCAGTAAATATCTAAATTTGAAGAACAGTAGAAATTAACGAAAAGGTAAAGAAAAACATTGTTACCTCCCTAGACTACATGAAAAGAGACATGGAAGAGCTCTCGGATCATCCTGCCTTTGCCCAGAATGATACCACAATATAAGGACAAAATGATTGACTTCAACAATTGGCTAAGCTTCTGGTGTCATTCAAAGGGGATTCAGTATCTGTCCACCTGGGACAACATGATCGACAGACCATGATGCTTTGCCATAGATGGTCTGCACCTGTTGCCCCTGGGATTCAGGTTACTGGCTAAGTCTCTTGCCACCCCTATAGTGCCTTTTTTTAGGCAAAGTTCAAAGGACAAAACCACCACCATAACAGGTACAAGCATGCAAAATCTGAAGGTAATGCTACTCAATGCTAGAAGTCTAAACCTCAAAATGCACTCTCTCAAGGCACTCCTAAAAATGGAGAACATCAATATCTGTGCAGTAACTGAGACCTGGTTCAAGGCTCCAGAGAGCACCCCTGCAATACCAGGCTACAACTCTTACCACACTTTTCGGCCACCAAACCAGGATCGAAACACTAAAGGTGAAGGAGTGTCCATATTCACCAAGGATATTCACACCACCAGGTTAGTTGCCCAACACAATGCGTCTGAAATTCTCCAGGTGCAACTAACACTAGGTAAGACTGCAATCCAAATTGTAGCTTGTTACAGATCCTCCACCATGCCCCAAGATTCTCACTACACCTTTCTAAACATACTAAAAATATTAAGATACAACCAAACACCCTAATACCAGGTGATTTCAACAGCCCTGCCATTAACTGGGAAAACTACTCATGTGCCAACAACTTTGCCCAACGGTTCTTGGAATTCATAAATTCCAATGCCCTGGATCAACTAATCCATATTTCCACCAGGGGCTCCAATATCCTAGATCTGGTCATTACCAACATGGGAAATCGATGCTTCACACCTATGGTCACCCCCTTGTTGGTCAGGTCAGACCATAAGCTAATAACTCTTAACATCCACATCCCACCCCCAACCCCTAGTAAGGAAACCTCCATAAAAAACTTCTGCAAAGCCAACTTCATGCTACTCAAGTCAGAAGTTACAAACTTCATGACACCCATGCAGACAGGAACTGAAAGTTCGACTGCTGAGTCCTACACTAAGGCACTGTACGTGCACATCCACTCATGCATGAATCGTGCCATCCCAAATAGAACCAAGATGATCTCCTCCAAAAAAAAGGAAGCCAATCTGGTGGTCCCCTGCCATAAACAAACTTTACAACAAAAGGAAAAAACTGTTGCAGAAAAGAGGAAAATCCCAAGATGCAAAAACCTCCCTCACCAGCCTCAGTAAGAAGCTGAGATCCCTCATAAAATCCACCAAAGCTAATTAATAAAATAAAATTGCCAAAGATTTCAAAGACAACCACAAGGCATTCTATAACTATTTCAAGAATCTAAATGGCAATGCTCATATCTGCTCTGAGCTACAACAGAATGGCATTAAATATACTGATCCCAAGGATATTGCCAACTTCCCCCATCTCAACCCTTAAATGGCCCATCTCAATACCTGAAGATTGCAAAATTTCGGTGATAATGGCCACACAGGTAAAAAACGCACTCTCCAAAGCTAAGAATACAGCATCCATGGGACCAGATGACATCCTGGGCTGTGCACTACATGAACTACAAAATGAACTGGCACTTCACCTAAGTGTCATGTTTAATCATACCCTCACCTCAGGCTTCATGCCCACTGAGTGGTGCACAGCTACAATTATTCCACTCCACAAGGGGGGGATCCACCTTGGATCCTGGGAACTACCGTCCCATCAGTCTGATGAGCCTGATCTGCAACGCCATGGAACGTATTATCATGATACTTATAAAAAAAGACATTGGCAACCTTAAAACACTGGACCCCACCCAGTTTGGGTTCATGAAGGGCCGATCTTGTCTCCTGAACCTGATTGACTTCTTCAAATCAGTCTCCAGAGCCGTGGACGAGGGTAAGGCAGTCCACACAGCCTATCTGGACCTCACCAAGGCCTTTGACACCATCCCCCACTTTGGAATCATAGATAAACTTACTAAACTGGGCTTTAATCCCTACGTCACTCGATGGGTTGCCAACTGGCTTACTGACAGAACCCACACTGTAAAAGTAGCTGACTCCAAATCCAGCTCCAGACAAGTGACAAGTGGAGTACCTCAGGGTTCAGTCCAGGGACCTCTCCTGTTTGGCATCTACTTCTCTGAAGTACAGGCCAACACTAAGGGACTCTGGATAACAAAGTCCACAGATGACTGCAAACTGGGATCCATTACTGAATCCCCAAATGATGTGGATACTCTACAAAAAGGCCTTACAGAAACAGATGCTTGGTGTCAGAGCCATGGGCTCAAGCTTAATGCCAAGAAATGTATAGTTATCCCCTTTGGGAAAAAACATGTACCCATGAATTACCACATAGGTGGCAGTACACTAAACACTGAAAGTGTGATAAGAGACTTAAGGACACAGGTGGACAGTGGTCTCACCTTCAATAACCACATCGCCACAACAGTCAGGAAATCCTTCTATGTGGCACACCTCATCACTAAGGGCTTTTCATCCAGAAAAAAAAAAAAAAAAGGAGGTCATTGTCTCACTGTACTCATCCCTCATTAGACCCATTATAGAATACAACGCCCCATTTGGTATGTACCTCTCAAGACATCTGCAACAACTGGAAAGGCCACAGAAATACCTCACTAAAAGAATCACAGGCCTAAAGCAGATGTCCTATGCTGACCGCCTTAAAAAACTCCAGCTATACTCTGTCGCATATCGTCTACTCTGAGGCGATCTCTGCTTAACATACAAGGCCATGTCAAACCCAGAGCTGTTGGACATGCTACACTTAAAGAAATCCCAATCCCTCAGAGACACACGCTCCAGGGATCTAAACCTTGTCATCACAATAAACAAAACATATTGGAGGGATAGGTTCCTGACCCAGAGACTCCCCAGACTCTGGAACAGTCTGCCCATACATGTCAAGCAGAGTGCCTCTTTGGCCCTCTTCAAAAGGAACCTTGATAATTGGATGGGAGAAAGGAAATTCACCCCGGAGATCACGTCAGTCGCCCTGTTAGACAGGGGTCCAGGGAAGTAAATAGCGTGGGAAGAAATAGCCAGGGAATTGTTATGGCTAGGCTTGTATAGGCCCTAGGGCCGATAGCCTAGTACCAACCTATGAAGCTATGAACCTATGGAGCAGCTTGCATAAGAAAAAATCTTATGACTAAAATGACAGAAAGCTCAAGGCATGAACTTCTTTACTGGGAAGGGAGGAGGTTTACACTTGCACATATTTATATTCCACCTAACATGGCTATAATGGAGCTTAAGAAAATTCTAGGAGAAGCATTCATTTTTCATCAGGGAATATTACTTATATGTGCGGGCTAGAATTTGATTTGCAGCAGTGAAGATGTGTCTGGGAGGCCCGGAAGGGACAATATAAGATAAGGAAGATAGAGTCTTGAAGATATTTATTAAAATATTTGGAATGGAAGATGTGAAGCCAGTAGTAAGAGTTTGGAGTAAATTTACGTATTATTCCCCAAGATACAAAATCTTGGCAAGCCTACATATAACATATTTCACAGGAACATGTGCATTTATTTTAAAGTTTTGATATGCATTGAATAACTATTTCAGATCATGTGCCAGCAATAATTAAAATAAAAAGGCAGGGTAATGAAATAAAAATGAGACACTGGCACTTTCCCACCTGTCTCTTAAAAAGAGAGAAATTTAAGGAATGGGTAGTGGAAATAATACAAGAGTTATTAGAGAAGATAGAAAATTCTTATGAAAATACAGCTAGGGAGTGGGGTGCAATTAAAGTGAAGTTTAAAAATAGGGTGGAAATAAAAGAAAGAGTTATATGGTTAAGAAGTAACAAGAATTATTTAGAGGGACTGACAAATGTTAAAGTATTATGGAAAAGGGAGAATCTCACTGAACAAGAACAGGAGCAACTGAAGAATGCTAAGCAGAAAATAAATAATTACCTTGATAAAATGCATGAGTTTAGAAAGACTGCTGTTAAGCAACTATTTTTTGATAATAATACCAGAGCACAAAAACATTTAGCACAATGACTCAGGCATGTTGCCAAGCTTAGTGAGTCTATAACAAGGAAGATAACAAGAGATCCTGTAGAGGTGCTAGAAATATTTAGGGACATTTTATAAAAGTCTGTACAAAGCAGAGAAATATGGAAATCAAGAAAAGGTGCAAGTGGAAATGTTTATGGAAGAATTAAATATGCTAAGGTTAGAGGTAGATGAGGCTCAATTACTAACAGGATAGGAGGAGACGAGATAAAAATGGTGATGTATAACTAATCCACAGGAAAGTCCCCCAAAATAGATGGCATTCATGTGGAAGTTTGGAAGATAGAAGAGAAAAAACTGATAAAAATCTGGAAGGTTTTGTTTAACAGTATTATTTTAAGAGGAGGAGAAGCACCAATATCCTGGAAGAAAGAGGTGGTGGCTGTAATACCCAAAGTGGGTAAAGACCCAACAGATCCAAATTCATACAGGCTCATTTCAATCTTGAACCATGATTATAAAGTATTTATGTCATAATGGCTAAAATAATGGCAAAGTTGATTCCAAAACTGATAGATATGTATCAATGTGGCTTTATGGAGGGGAGGTAATCATTTAACAACATTAACAGAACACTGATGACCCAGATGGAAGTTGAGTTTAAGAAAATACCACTGCTGCTTGTGGGTCTTGATGCAGAGAATTGGGAGTTTATGAGCAGGGCAAAGGAAACATTTACATTCCCTGATAAAATTATAAGGTTAATTAAGAGAAGGTATGATGGAACGGAGGTGAAAATGAAAGTGGGTGGGTTCCTCTCTGATAATTTCTGTTTGAGCAGAGGAATCAGGCAAAGTTGTCCTCTTTCTCCTTTGTTATTTATTCTATATTTAGAACCACTGGTAAAGACAATAAGAGACTCAGAAATTCAAGGATGTAATTGGTATGGTAGTCAAGAAGAGCTAGCTCTATTTTCAGATGATATTATTTTATACCTGATAAAACCAGAAAAGGACATTTCAGTGTTGTGGAACATTTGGAGTCAGTTTCAAATCTTTTTGAGCTACAAAATTAATGAAGCTAAAACAAAGGCAATAGCTGTAAATTATGTACCCACACTAATGAATTGGTTCAGCAATATCCATATTTATGGGGACATGATAAAATAAAGTACTTAGGAGTACATATTAAAAAGGATTCTGGTGTGGCAGCTAAGGATATATGGGAAGAAAGTAAACAAAAGATAATACAAAAACTTAGAAATTGGAAGCTCTATTATATGGATATAGATAACAAGATACAAGCAGATAAAATGTTTTAGTCCCTTTAGTTTTATATAGCAATTATTAAAGAGCAGAAGGATTTTATGTGGGAGGGGAAGACGGCAAGAGTCAAGTGGGATAAGCTGATTCTTCCAATTGAACAAGGCAGTTTGGGACTACCTGATTTGAAGGGGTACTTCAGAGCTACATAGTGAAGACTCCTACATACATAGCACGAGAAGAAACCTACAATCCAAAGTGGAAAGGAGTGATGATGAAACAGGAAGGAAGCTCAAGAAACAAGGAGAGACTTTGATTTTTGGATACAGATCCTTAAAGAGAATAACAATAACCATACAGAATATTATATTCATAAAGTGGCAGAAAGTATTCCAAGAAGTAAGCCAATGTGGGAATGGAGAAAGGAGATTCTGCCGATAGGAATGACTGCAATTAGGCATATAGACAATAGGCAAGAGGGGGCTGGAAGTTAGTGGAGAAAGCTGAGAAAAGAAGCAAATTATTGGGAGCAAATAATTAGAGACAGAAAGGTAATAGAATGGGAAGAGGCCAATAATTTATTTGGACTGCAGGCTAGAGATTTCCTTCCCTATCAAGGATTGATATCAGAGCATGGGCAAAGAGAAAGAAATAGGGGGGATCCTAAGCAAAAGACCAGCACTGGTAGAGTTTTTAGTAAAATCTAGAACAGAAGCTGCTTTTAAAAAAGGAACAATTAGTAGACCATACAAAATAGTGCATGGTAACCATAAGAATTATTCGGAGGAGGTTAGAAAGGATTGGGAAGAGAGATTTTATAAGCAATTTGCAAATAAGCAATGGGGGATATATGTATGTCTCCCAAATATGTAACAGCATATAGAAGTTTTAGGATCTTTGCTAGGAAGTGTTTACATAGGTATTTTTATACCCCAAGTAGACTCCAAAGATTTTTTTCAGGTAGGCAGCAAATGTTGGAGGTGTGATGGGAAAGAAAGGCATAATTGGGAACACATTTTCTGGGAGTGTAATGAGTTGGCAGACTTTAAAGATTTCCTACAGACTGCTATGTTAGGGATACTGGGTGAGCAAATTGCTGTAACTAAGGAAATTATTTTTTGAGCTATGATACAGAATTGGAATTGCCTAGACATAGTAAGGCGTTGCTGAGTCTAATTTTGGTGGCTGCCAAAAAAGCAATTACTAGAAAATTGAAATCAAAGTCTAAACCAAGTAGTGAATATAGTAAAAGTGATAAAACAACTGAAATTGGGATCTTTAGAAAAGTGTACGAACAAATTACAAAGAAAAATGGGAATTGTGGGAACAATACATGCAGAATAGGAACTAGGTTTAAAAGAGGCAGGATTTGAATGAGCTATGTAATGTTTGAATGACAATGACTGGATAGATTATAAGTGATGTGTAATGTTTGCAAATAAAAGTATGTCAATATGGTTTGTGGTGTATAATGTTTGCAACTAAAATTATGTCAATAGGGTTTGTCTTCATTTATATTAATGTATGATTGCTTATGTCATACATGATAATTTCATAAAGTTGTTTTTTGTTTACAAGAAAAAAAGAGATGAATTTCTTAAAATTCATTTAAGAACACATAAACTGCAGATATGATCAGAGACCTGATCAAGTTCTTTGTTGTACATGAGGAAGTTGTAGGTCTCCTAGTACATTTCCAGTTTGAATATGAAATGTTTAAGAGGTACAGCCATCAAGCCTTTGCATCCACAATCAGAGTAAACCAAAAATAATCAGGGAAAAAAATACCTAAATTGGGAATGCATTTAAAATATTTGAATTTTTGATTTAAAAAGTTGACAGAATACGAAGCATATTTTTAAAGAAAAATAAGTCTCTAGTTGTAATAATTCTTCTTATTATTTTTATTATAAGCAACCATCTTTTCATAATGAATCATCAACTACAGGAGGGAGAAAGCAAATTTCTCAGTAAAAATTGGAAAGAACTGCGAGCTTTTAAAGCTGTCAGCTAATTAGCTTCACTTATTTCACAACATTAAGGATCCTGAATCTTTCAAAGCTGTCAGCAGGTTTACCATATTGTTCTGAGGTGGCTGTCATTTTGACAGCATGAGGCTTACTCATACCCTATGAGCCTCACTAAAACAATGTTATTAAGTTCTCTGTTTGGAGTATAATCATCATGTAAAAGATCACAATAAGTTACTAACCACCAGACTATTTACATAAACCTCATAAAATACATACTGTTATATTAGTAACAATTAAATACAACTATTAACCCTTTTTCTAGCTTTAACAAACATAATCACAATTGTTTTTAAACACCTTTATTAAAAGATCAGTTAAGACATAGGCACACATGCAGTAATAGAAAAGAAAACAAACCACATTAACATGTTTTCCATTTGCAAGCATTATACATAACATGTTTTCTTTCTTTATAACAACTATCTTTAGCCCAGCATTACATAAATTACACAATTCCTGCCTCCCATTAAACCTCACTCCTCCTAAAAATTATTCTGCATGTATTGTTCCCACAAATTGCATTTATTTGTATGTAATTTGTTCCCTCCTCTTTATAAAGATCCCTCTTCCATTTCTTGTATCCCTTTTACAATATTCAACACATCAAATACAGTTAGTTTAGATTTTGATTTCCATTTTTCTGGTAATTGCTTTTTTCTAAACCTAATGAGGCCTTACTATGTCTTGGGAATTCAGATCCTGCGTCCCAGCTCAAAAGAATAAGTTCCTTAATTACAACCATTTCCTCTCTCAATATTTCTGACAGAATACTTTGAAAGGATTTTTTTAATGTGACAGCTCATTACAAACCCAAAAGGCTTGTTCCCAGTTACTAATTTCTTCCATATCATACTTCCAATATTTGCTATCTTCCTGAAGAAAAATTCTTTGAAGTCTGCTTGCAGTATAAGATTACCTATGCAAACCCTTCCAAGCAAAAATCCAAAATCTTCTGGAATTTTTTGCATACTTGGAAGCCATACATATGTCCTCCTATTGTTCCCTTGTAAATTGCTTTTCCAGTCTCTCTTCCCAATCTTTTCTAACCTCCTCTGATTGACTCTTATCATTATCATGCAATATTTTATATGCCCCATTAATTATCCCATTTTAACAGCAGCTTCTGTTCCAGATTCTACTAAAAACTCTACCAGTGATCTTTCATTTTAGACTCCCCTACCGCTCTGTCTTTGGCTATACTCTAATATCAATCTCTGATAGGGAAGGCAAGCTCTAACATGCTGTCCAAACTTCTTCTTGGCCTCATCACACTCTTTTTACCTTTCCTGCTCTACTTATTTGCTCCCAACACTTTGGTTCCTTTGCCAGTTTGCCCTACTAAGTGCCAATATGTGCCAGTCTCCTTTTGCCTATTTTCTGTACTCTTACTTGCAGTCATCCCTGTTGGCAAACTCTCCTTTCTCCATTCATGTGTTGGCTTAGTTATTAGAAAATCTGCTGCAGCTTTATGAATAATAACCACCATATGGAATATGATATTCTAATCCATGGTGGTGCAGCAGTAGCATTGTTGCCTCACAGCAAGAGGTTCTCCCATTCGACTCTCAGCTGGAGTGCAGGGAGTGCCTTCTGTGTGGAGTCTGCATGTCCTCCCCGCATTTGGGTGGGCGTTCAAAAGACATGTGTAAATGGGCGTGCCTTCGCTGAAGGTTGAATGTCGAGCTGGCACCTCAGCGTTCGTGAAAATTTACTGCCCATCATTAGCGGACTGGAGTTCCGCTGTGGCGACCCCTAACCGGGAAAAGCCAAAAGACAACAACAACAGCATATGGAATATGATATTCTCCATAAGGATCTGTATCCAAAATTCCAAAATCCCACCCTTTCCTTATTTCTTGAACTACTCCCCACTCTTCATCATCATCCCTTTCCACTTTGAATTATAACTTTCTGCTTCTCTTATGTATGAGTCTTAATTATGTTGCTCTAAACTATCCCTTCTAATCACTTAATCCTAAACTACCTTGTTCTATTATTCTGCTTAACTCACACCTTCTTTCCCTCCCAGATAAATTCCTTCAACTCTTTACTAATTGCTGTCTATAGCATTTCCTCTAGTTGATATAAATATGACTGACTTCTGTTTAAAACTAAAGGGACTAAAACATTTTCACTGCTTGGATCTTACTATCCATATCTATAAACAAGAGCTCCCAGTTTCTCAGTTTTTGTATTATCTTTTGCACATATCCTTAGCTTCCATAACATAAGCCTTTTTAATACATACTCCTAAATACTTCATCTTATCATCTCCCTATAAATATGGGCATTGCTGAACCAAGTCATAATTTGCAGTTATAGCCTTTGTTTTATCTTCATTAATTTAATATCCTGAAAAGACTTGAAATGGACTCAAAATGTTCCATACAGTGATATGCCCTTTTCTGGATTTATCAAGTAAAACATAATAATATCATCTGTTCATTAATCAGAGAAATTGCTCTGTTGAAGAGATGTTTATCCATAAGATGGCTTACCAGACAGAGGTATATATATATATATATATATAGAGAGAGAGAGAGAGAGGGATCTGTTTGCCTGGAGAAGACCAAAACCAGAGACTTTATTTTTTTCAGTTGTGTTCAGCACCTGAGTTTACTTAAAGGTGCTGTGATTTGCTTTCTGGTAAAGACCACAGATATTAATTTTATTTTTGAAGATCAGACTTTTAACTTCTGCTGTGTGAATAATACTGTTTTATACAAAAGGCTCTTTCCTACACTGGAGGAGAATGCATATAATTTTCAGCTTAATTTTCTACCTGATGTCCTGATTTAAGTGAGCAGAGTTTACTGCATGATTGAAAAGTATTCTGTAGTCTGTTGTTCAGATTAACCTTCATGGTATTAAGAGCTGTATTGAAGCATGCTGCATGTTTTCTAAAAATTAAGCATGCTGTCTTTCCTTGCTGTGGAAGTTTGTGCTGTGTTCCTGAGAGACTATACCTGCTTCTGAATCATGTATTGTGTCCCTGAGAGAGAGTACCTACTCTGGAAGCTTGTGTTCTCTCCATGAGACAGAGAGTAAGTGCTTCAGAAGTCTTTACTGAGTTTCTCAGGGAATACTCCTGCTTCTGTATTTTTGACAAGATGACTACTATGGAGCAACTCCTCCAAACAATCTGTGTCGCTACTAAGGGAATGGTTGCAGATGTGAAGCTCTCAGCACCCCTATGTGCCATGTCATTGCTTGAGTTTTTGACCTTAGAGGAGGATTTGGAGACTTCTGCATCACCTTTGAGCTGAATGGGCTTGCATATTTACTGCACAGCTGATGAGGAATCTTCCCCATCCACTCATTGATATGAATTCGACAGATTACAAGGACAATGAAAAAGTAAAAAAAAAAAGGAAAGAACTTCACTTGAACAGGAATTGGATAGATAGAAAATGCTAATGTGAATTAGTCACATTTTGTATGTCATGGCAAAGCAAGTATACATCTGTTTACTGTAGACAACAATTCTTTAAAAATTACATGTGCGAGATAACAAATGCATCTCACACCCTAGTAATTGTACAACAAGGTGGAGTTCAGCTTATATTCAAATATTAGGATTCATATCTTACAGTACAGTTTAATGACAAGAATACTTTCAAAGTCTGGCTGAGACAAATGCTTAAAAAGCAGGACTTGTGGTATGGGGTTCAACAGTTAAGTAACCTTAGAACAGCTCTCCCACATCAGCAATAGTAAAATGTCAGTAAACAACAGCAATTCAACATGAATATTTAGATATTTTTGTAACTGATGATTGCCAATAGACATGGATGCCTAAACAAAAGAACTAAGGGGGAGAAGAAAATCTGAATCTGAGATCTATGAACCACATGATGGCAAATACCAGGGAAGGAGTTTTGGCTTCTGACTTAAAAGAAATAGAAATTACATCTCTGTAACATAAAATAGACATAATGTACAATGAGGTAATGAAAATCAGACTACATTAAAACAAATAATAAGAGGATGGAAGAAACTGAAGAGGCCTTCACCTTTTGTTCCTAAATTAAATAGATTACATAACAAAAGAAATAAAGTCATGGTTAAACATAGGAAGTATAACACCCAAACAGATAACAACTCTCTCACCAAATTAAACAGATGACAAAAAGGGCTAATTAAGTCCAAAAAAAGCTAACTCTGATTTCAAGATTCCCAGGCCAAAGACAACCTTAAGACTTTCTTCAGTTATGTCAGAAAACTCAAAAGCATCACATAACAGTGTGCTGAATTGGTGGCTAATGGAACCATATTCACAGATCTGGGGGAATAATGAATCTACTGGCTAACAAATTAAGCTCACACTTTATACCCCACTCACCCTCAGCTACCTCCCAGGAAATGCCTTCAAACATAGCCCCCCATTCATCTATAAATAGGGAGAAGGTCCTCTTCTGCTCTCTAAGGTGAAAAACACAGAATTTGTGGGCCCTAGTAATATCCCAGAATAGCCTGAAACATGACCAGTCAGGTCACTGGAGTCACCATAGTCTCAAAACAGGCTTTGTGCCATGGGAATGGAGAACTGCAATGGTCATCCCTCTGTACAAGGTCAAACCATCAATGGATCCTGGGAAATACAGGCCCATTAGTCCCACTAGTCTTATTTGCCGAACCACGGAATGAATCATCATGGAAATGATTAACAAAGACATAGGAAACCTTCAAACTCTGTACACAGCCCAGTTTGGCTTCATCAAGGACAGGTCATGCCTACTAAACCTGGTGAACTTCTTCAAGAAGGTCACAAAGGCAATAGATGAAGGTAAAACAGTGCATACTGTCTACCTTGTCCTTTCTAAGGCATTTGATAAAATACCCCACTCGGACATTATAAACAAACTTAGAGTCATTATCCCCTATATGACATACTGGATATATCTGTTTACTGTAGACAACAATTCTTTAAAAATTACATGTGCGAGATAACAAATGCATCTCACACCCTAGTAATTGTACAACAAGGTGGAGTTCAGCTTATATTCAAATATTAGGATTCATATCTTACAGTACAGTTTAATGACAAGAATTTGTGCTGCCACCAATACCGCACTAGACCAGACTACAAGGAAAGTCTCCATTCCAGCTGACGCCTGCAGCTAACAACGTATTCCTGTGCTATTATTGTATGTTATAGTGTTTATTGCCACCTTAATTATTTTAATTCTTACCTTCCCTAGCTGTTTCTGCACATCACCTCCCCTGATACCTCCCCACTCCCCCACTATGTGCAAACTACTAGTAGAAGCATTCCTCCTTTCCATAGCCTTATAAGTACTCCCCCAGTTTCATTGTTTCTGCCTCCCATAGCTAACTACTTTCCTTACCTTCAGCTTACTTATTCTCTCTGTATTCTTTTTAACCCCATTCTCCTTCATACTATGTTTTACTTATACTGAGCTTCTCCTTACTCTTACTCTAACTTCTAACACCAAGAATACCTCTGTCAGATATGCTGCATAAACTCCGTCCCCCAGAGATAGCAAATACTATTAATAACCTATACATTTTTCCTGTAACTTAAAGTCAAAAGTCATTAATTTCTATGTGTTCTGCTTACTGATAGCTTTTCTTGCTATTGTCCAAAGTTTGACTCTGGCTCATCCCACTCGTTCACTCTCCACTACGCTCCAGGGTCACTTAGCTCCCCTACCCTATCCCTATTCCCACCCACCCCATCCTTCATTACATTTATACTCCCCTCTAACTCCACCCCTTAATTAACTTACCAATAAATATCCTCTAACTATTACATATCCTAAGACCCACCCCATCTCTCTACTCCTACACACGTAGCACTCCTACCCTTTACACAATGGCTTCCCCCACCAATACAATTCATCACAAAACATTCATACTTTCCATTATCACCTACACTGTTTTGTAGTCCTATTAATCCAAGTGACTTCCACACATACCATCTTAAACTCATGACCACCAACATCCAGCACCCAAACCTGTCCATTACCGGATAGCACATTCAGTTATTCAAACATCTCACCTTCTTTATTTGTAACCTGTTCCCACAATATAAACAAAATAAAACTACTCCCTACCAACTCCAAACTTAAATTATGTCTTCTACACCAACCCAAACCCCACTCACAGAGCCATCAAAACTATACTATTATTCACCTTCTCCTCTCTCTAACACAATGTGGGGACATCCACCCCAATCCTGATCCAAATTACACTCCAAAACCCACCTCAGATCCAAACAACCAACAGCTACATTTAATAACAATAAACACATGGAGTATTTGCAATAAAATCACTGAATTCCATATCTGGCTAACCACTCACACCCCAAACATTGTTGCAGTAACTGACACATGGCTAAAACCACATATTGCTGACACTGAAATTCTTCCACCAGGATATAATATTATCTGCTCTGATACAGTCCCTAAGAAGGGCAGTAGTGTAGCATTAATTTATCAAAATTCCCTGAATATTACAACCTACCTCAAACCAGTCCCTTGTTTTAGAAACTTAGAATTTTTACTAATATCCCTTTATATTAATGGCAACAAACATCTAAGTATTGCAGTAGTTTACATCCCCCTGGGCTACAATATCTCCATTCTAGAGGATTTTCTATCCTGAATAAACCAGAATGTCTCACAAGAGACTATAATCCAAGGTGACACCAACATTAATTGGCAAAACCTAACTTCCACCTCTCCAGTCACTAGTATAAATCTACATGGCTTCATACAGCTTATTAGTACTTCTACCTATGGTCTTTCCACAGTATCTGAATCTACCTTATACTAGATATTAATATCCCACCCTCACAATTACCCAAACACAGGCACCCTACCCAATATACTAAGTGACCACCTCCTAGCATACACCCATAGGACTCACTCTCAAGCAATCAAAACACAATCATACAAAACATCCAGGAACCTCACCCACTTTGACCAAAATAAATTCATAAGCATTTTGAAATCTCAAAACTGGGTCCCACTAAAAACATTTCCCTTAGACAAAACTGTTAAGAACTTCAACTGACTTTTTCTGGATACTCTCAATAGCTTAGCCCCAATATGAACCAAGCAAACAAAAATTAATCATTCCCCTTGGTTAACAAAACAGACTAAACAAACTCTCTTACATCGAGACAAAGCATGGAAAGCATAGCAAAAAAATAAAACACAACAAAATGAAGTTAACTACAAACGACTCTGAAATAAAGCCAAAATGCTAGTCATACAAAACTACTTTTCTTCTCAGTTATTCTCCTTAAACAACAATACAAAAAGGTTCTGGAAGTCTGTCTCCACTCTACTTAATCCTGGCACCTTACTAAACCCATCCCCTACACCCAATAAAACTCCACAACAAATTTCTCATGTCATCAACACCCATTTTGTTACTTCCATTCAAAAGCTAATCAAAGACTCATCAACAAACATCAACTCACACTGCCAATATAGCATTATTCCTTACTTGATAACAATAGACCCCCTTCCTCAGACAACTCTACAAAAACTCCCTTAGCTCCCTCCTTTACTATTCAGCCGGTACCCACCTCTCTTATACTCAAACTCCTAAAGAAACACAAACCCTGCTCTCTTTCCACAGATAATCTTCCTCCAGAATATCTACAAATATCAGCAAAGGCAAGTGCATATTCAATTACCATTCTTATAAATCACTCTGTCTTGGAATGCTATGTTCCCCAACTGTGGAAAAAATCTATTATTACACCATTATACAAAGGGTGAAATTCCCATGATCTCTCTATCACCCTAGCTCTATACTTTCTCCTTTATCTAAAATCTTAGAAAAATGCATTCATACACAATTACTTAAACACCTCTCTGATAATTATCTTCTTGCCCCCACCCAATATGGGCTCCATCCGGGGCATAGCACTATCACAGCCCTGCTCTCATTCACTGATGCTGTCAACAAAGCCTTGGCCACCCTACTTCATTAGTCTTACTGGATTTATCTAAGGCTTTTGACACAGTATCACATACTAAACTACTAAACCAACTACTAGGTTGCTTCCCCAAATCTTTACACTGGTTTACCTCTTACCTAAACAACAGGGAACAAGCAGTAAGATGGCATAATGTACAATCTGATTATCAAGCAAACAGCATAGGAGTCCCACAAGGATCCATTCTAGGGCCACTACTTTTTAATACCTTCATCAATGACCTTCACAGAGCTTGTCCACTAGGTAATCTCATCCAATACGCTGACGATTCCACAATAAAATCTACCTCCAGTAACTTTTCAGGCCTTCTTACAGTTACACAAAATGCTTTCACATCAATCATCTCTTGGCTTAATAATGCACAACTGCTGTTAAACTCCCCAAAAAACTAAACTTTTACTATTCTCTACAAAACCACCAGACATAGATTTCAAAATCTTTTCTAAAGATAGTACAGAAATTGAAATAGTGGAAACAGCTAAAGTGCTAGGTATGACAATAGATGACAAACTCACTTTTGAGCCACATAGTCTCAACGCAATAAAAGAAACACACTTAAAATTAGGCAAACTTTATTGTCACAAACTCTATCTGGACAACCCCACCAAAACAAAACTTGCCAGTACCTTACTCATGCCTTCCCTTCTATATGGTAGTGCCATCTTTACTAACCTTCACTCAACCCTTAGTAACAAATTACAGTCCTGCTATAATAAAATAGCTAAATTTGCCTCAGGAATGCCTAACCACTCACACCTTTGCCAAGCTATTTCAGAACTGAATTGGCTCGAGTTTTCCAACCATCTCCATTATACCCAACTAACTTTAACCCACAAACTAATTTTTAAACCCAACACCTGTCCAGCACTCAGCTCCATCCTACAAACTTATACTCCTACACGAACACTAAGATACTCATGCAAACAGCTGTTAACCATAACAAAATTCAACAAGCAAGCTGGATAATGTCTGTACTCCCATAGCATTGCTAAACTTTGGAATTCCTTACCCTCCCTCATGACTCAAATTGATTGTATACAAACCTTTAAATCAGCTCTAAAATCACATTACCTAAATAACCCCTCCTGCCTCTGCAAATAAAATATGCCACCTTAAAACTGTTTTTTAATTAATTCTTGTATGTGAAATGTCTCATAGCAGAATTTCTAACCTCTGTCTTGTACACAATTTCACATTTTTGTCACAAATGCACACTGTAAATGCACTGTTCTATATCTCTGCTTTTTACACATGTAACTTCTTTGTCTGTATGTTGTGATCCTAAATATTTAATAATGTAAACTCTGTACTGTCCTGAATTGCATACATGTGACTTCATTTATACTTATATTAAATTTGTGTACTTTGTAATTCTTTGTTGGAGCTTTTCTCCCTGGGCCTCCACTGAAAATGGGTTTCTGACCCAGTGGATTTTCTCGGTAAACAAATGTCAACAAATAAATTATAAAGAAACTGAAATAATTATCATTATCCTCTATATGACACACTGGATAGCCAACTGGCTCAAAAATAGGGCCCAGGAAGTTAGGATTGGGAGACCACCTTCAATGAGGCAGGTCACCAGCATTGTCCCCCAGGGCCGTCTTGTTCCTGCTCTTCTTTGGCATCTACTTGTCAGAAGTCAAGGACAATGTCAAAGGCCTATGCCTGACCAAGGTCGCAAATGATTGCATACTAGGAGCAGTCATAGAATCCCCCCAAGATGCTAACTTCCTATAAGAATGTCTAACACAGACAAATAACTGGGGACAAAGTCATGGCTTAAAACTCACTGCCAAGAAATGCATAACAGTACCCTTTGAGAAGTTAGCTACCATAGGAAACTACATCTTTGATAAAACACCACGGTAGTCAAGGATTTGGAAACACATGTAGACAGTAACCTAACCTTCGACCAACATGTGTCCAGGGTACTAAGGAAATCATTCTATGTTGTTCAACTTATAAGTAAAGGCATGGCATCTAGGTTCAAGGATGTCATCGTGCCACTGTACTCAGCCTCATCATGCCCATTGTTGAGTGCAGTGCCCCCTTTGGCATGTGCCTGACCAGGCACGCACAACAAGTGGAAGATCTGCAAAGCTTCCTCTCAAAAAGAATACAGGACATTAACACAATGTCTTATATGTATCACTTCAAAGCCCTCTGTCTCTACTCTGTTTCCTACAGACTAGTGAGAGCTGATCCATGCTTGGCATACATTTTTTTATTTTATTTTACATTTGTTAACCGGGATATTCCAACTGGACACAGGTCCATTTTCAGCAGAGGCCCGGGGAGAAAAGCTTCACATCTGGATAGCTACATAAGAGTTAAACAGTAGCAGTTTTATGCAGTCACATATAGATACCAGTACAGAATTATAGGATTATATGCATACTTGGAATACATACATACTTAAATTTAACATTGTAGATTTCTTGTACGAACTTAGATATTTTTAGTGGTACAAGGCTGAGAAAGGTAGCATGTCATTCAATAGTACAATACATATGAGAATGAGACTAAGTCTGAAACATTGACTATTTTACAGATAGCCAGGTAGTGAAGAGAGTGGTAAGCTGGTTAGTCAGGGTTAGTACAGGGGCACAGTCAGTGACTTTTTAGGAATTTTTGAGAGATGTTTTAAATTGGTTAATAGTCTGGTTTGCTGTAAGTTCGGCAGGGAGCTGATTCCAGATTGTTCCAACAGAGTTGGAAAACAATGAGTCACCTGCTGAGTTTTTAGATTTAACAGTTTGTGCCAGTATTTTGTCAGAAAACCGGAGAGTTTTTAGATTACTGTAAGGGGTAATTATATTTTTGAGTATGGGTTTGCTTTTGGGCTGATGGAGGACTTTGTGGGCTATTATTAATTGATTATACTGGATTTGAGAGGGAAACTCTAGCCACAAGACATCTTGGATGCTGCTCTGATGGACCTTTTGCATATCTGTAAAATGAACAGCATCTGAACTACTAGATCTAAGGATTTAAACTTTGCTTGTGACATAAATAGGATGGATTGGAGGGATAGCTATGTAGCTCAGAGAATTCTCTTTCTCTGGTGTAGGCTCCTCAGCCATATAAAGCAGAGTCCTTCCCTAAATGTATTCAAGTGTAACCTGGACCAGTGTATGGGAAATTGGAAATTCACCCTGGGTCTGACAGTTATGTCTCTGACGGACACAGATAATTACTAAGTCATGTAATGTAGACTGTTTATAATAATTACCAGGATACAATAACTTGTGAGACATATTTGAGTTGCATGGCTAGGCTTATAAAGGCCCTAGTGGTCGGTAGCCTAGCATAAACCTATGAACCTAAGATGAAATAACAGCAACACAGAAAGCAGAGATGGTAACAAAGGAGAGAATGACTCAAATGGAAGTGCTACAAAAAATAAATAAATAAGAGTAAAGCTTGTGGATTTGGAAGATAGGGCTAGAAGAGTAGAATAGAATGTTTTGGTTACTAACATATCCGAGATGCTGGAAGGAAATAACAGAATAACAGTTAAACTTTTATGAGACGGCAAATAAGTCAATGGACTGACCAGCCTGTAGGTGAGACACTAATAGAAAGGGTGTATTGTATGTTTTGAGGAAAGAAGCAATAAAAATCCAAGACCAGTACTTGTGAAGCTACAAATCTATTGCATTAAGGAAAAAATCTTAACCATGCTGTGGAGGAAGTTTCTTAAAATGTTGATACAGTTTACCTAAGACTGTCTCTACTATAGTTTTGTAGTTCTATATCCACAAGTCTTAGATTATTCCTAACATTTATCTGATAAGGGGGTTCTTCTCATATTTTTAGGTTATTACAATTCCATTTTGTCATTTTGGAATCTCACCACCACATAAATATAAACACTCTGTAGAGCATATCTTCAGTAATTTACTGCAGATTAAGTACAATTATTCTAGTTTATATGATAAAACCAGGCCTCTGTTGAGCAAAAACTTTCAGTCACTTGAGTAGGGTTTACATCATAATCAGCATGCTCTTCATATCCATCCGTCCAGGACCCCTTTTTCCCATTTTTACACATGGGGTCGGAGTGTCACTTCCACAGTGGCAATCATCTAGAGCCAAGTTTACACTGCTGGGTGGCTAGCCCTGCCACGGTAGTTCTTCCTCATCACACTCACATGCACACTCACACCTATGACCAATTTAGAGTATACAGTCCACCTACTGCATCCTTTGGAATGTGGGTAGAAAACAGAGCACCTGGAGGATACCCATGTGAATACAGGGAAGATATGCAGATTCCACATATAAGGCATCTCAGTTCTGAACCAAACTGGGGAACCTCTTGCTGTGATGCAACAATACTATCCATCGTACTACTGTGCCACTGCTATATTAACATACTTTAAAACATCTTAAATTATAATATTTCCTTATATATAATATTTCTTATACCTTGGCATATTACCAAATTCATGACTAGTTTCCTCAGTTTGGATTTAATTACCCATGAGTTAAAAATGTACATGGATATAATTAATATATAAGCATGTTAATGATGTTCTTCTTCTTTCTTTGAAAATGGTATATTAGTTACTCTCAAACAAATATTTTATTAGCGATAATATCAACCGACAAGGCCTTATTTAAATATTCTAAAATGCCCCCATTATGGTTTGTGGAACTTTAAATAAAAATAAATACATTTATTTCCATCCTCCTCCTTTGTGTTCCTACCAGCTGACCCTCTGCTGCTTTCTAATACTAAATATGGTTCTCATTTTTAGACAAAGCTAAATAAGAAACTGCCTTAAATACAACTTCTATCACAGATGAGTGGTTATAACGTTTTAGGAAAATAAATGCACTTCACATTATTTTACAAAATTAATCCACACTAATCAAAATTATCCATGGGATACATTTATAATAATGTGAATTGTATTCTTTCACCACAATTTTGCTGGTGTATATCACAGCAGTCTCATTTATTTCACTGCTGGTGACTATGCCCTTAAGTATAACAAATGGTGTCTGAATACTGTGAATTTTTGTGTTAGTCTGGAAACTGGTTAATGGATCCAAAATGTATTATTACCCATGTTAATTGTTTTCTTTGCTTTTTATTGCTGTTTTCTATGAGTTAACTTTACCTTAGCTACCCTGTCTACAACTTTTACACACTGACGTGGGAGAAATATTTTCCTTTGTCTCATTTCCCGTGAATTAATGATAAAGTATTTAATCTAAATTCTTATTTTAGCAGTGGTCATCATGCTAGCTAGATTCCCCTTTTATCGCTTCATTATAAGTTGTTCTCTACTTTAATTATCTCATTTTATTTCCCCTTCTATACATATATATTATTTTTCTTCTTTCTCCTTTTATATTTCTATTAAATGCAGATTTTACATTGCACTTTATATATATATATATATATATATATATATATATATATATATATATATATATATATAGTATCATTGTTCATAGGTTTATAGGTTGGTACTAGGCTATCAGCCCTATGGTCTATACAAGCCTAGCCATAACAATTCCCTGGATATTTCTTCCCACACTATTTACTTCCCTGGATCCCTGTCTAGCAGGGCGACTGACATGATCCCCGGGGTGAAGTTCCTTTCTCCCATCCAATCGTCAAGGTTCCTTTTGAAGAGGGCCAAAGAGGCACTCTGCTTGACATGTATGGGCAATCTATTCCAGAGTCTGGGGAGTCTCTGGGTCAGGAACCTATCCCTCCAGCATGTTTTGTTTATTGTGATGACAAGGTCTAGATCCCTGGAGCATGTGGCCCTGAGGGATTGGGATTTCTTTAAGTGTAGCATGTCCAACAGCTCTGGGTTTGACATGGCCTTGTATGTTAAGCAGAGATCGCCTCTCAGTAGACGATATGCGACAGAGTATAGCTGGAGTTTTTTAAGACGGTCAGCGTAGGGCATCTTCTTTAGGCCTGTAATTCTTTTAGTGAGGTATTTCCATGGCCTTTCTAGTTGTTGCAGGTGTCTTGAGAGGTACATACTAAACGGGCCATTGTATTCTGTAATGGGTCTAATGAGGGATGAGTACAGTGGGACAATTACCTCCATTTTTCTGGATGAAAAGCCCTTAGTGATGAGGTGTGCCAAATAGAAGGATTTCCTGACTGTTGTGGTGATGTGGTTATCGAAGGTGAGACCACTGTCCACCTGTGTCCCTAAGTCTCTTATCACACTTTCGGTGTTTAGTGTACTGCCACCTATATGGTACATGTTTTTTCCCAAAGGGGATAACTATACATTTCTTGGCATTGAGCTTGAGCCCATGGCTCTGGCACCAAGCATCTGATTCTGTAAGGCCCTTTTGTAGAGTATCCACATCATTTGGGGTTTCAATAATGGCTCCCAGTTTGCAGTCATCTGCAAACTTTGTTAGCCAGAGTCCCTTAGTGTTGGCCTGTACTTCAGAGAAGTAGATGCCAAACAAGAGCAGTCCCAGGACTGAACCCTGAGGTACTCCACTTGTCACTTGTCTGGAGCTGGCTTTGGAATCGGCTACTTTTACAGTGTGGGTTCTATCAGTAAGCCAGTTAGCAACCCATTGGGTGACGTAAGGATTAATGCCCAGCTTAGTAAGTTTATCTATGATTCCAGAGTGGGGGATGGTGTCAAAGGCCTTGGCAAGGTATAGATAGGCTGTGTGGACCACCTTACCCTTGTCCATGGCTCTGGAGACTGATTCGAAGAAGTCAATCAGGTTCAGGAGGCAAGATCGGCCCTTCACGAACCCAAACTGGGTGGGGTCCAGTGTTTGAAGGTTGCCAATGTCTTTGTTTATAAGTTCCATGATAATGCGCTCCATGGCCTTGCAGATAAGGCTAGTCAGACTAGGTGGATCCCCCTTGTGGAGTGGGATAACTGTAGCTTTGTGCCACTTAGTGGGCACGAAACCTGAGGTGAGGCTATGATTAAACATGACACTTAGGCGAGTTGCTAGTTCATACTGTAGTTCATGTAGTACACAGCCCGGGATGTCATCTGGTCCCATGGATGCTGTATTCTTAGCCTTGGAGACTGCGTTTTTTACCTGTGTGGCCGATATTACCGGAATTTGGCAATCTTCCGGTATTGAGATGGGCCATTTATGAAAATAAAAAATGCATTTGTATGTGTTAAAATAGTCCCAAATGTGGATAAATGATGAAGTATACAAGGTGTATTTATGCTGTAACTCATATAAATGTACAAATTGGCTTTCTTATGGCATATGTGATAGAGGGACTGAATTCTGAATGTCACAGTTTGCTTTGGTTTATTGTAGTGTGTTGGATGTCAGTGTTTATTCCTTTTTCTCCACTGTAGTGTGATCCTGGAATTGTTATATATAAGTTAGTGAGGTGAGGGTACAAAGCATATTTGTATTTTTTTAAAATGTTTTTTTAAGTTAACACTTTTCAGAATTGAATTTTCAGAAATATATTAACTTGAATTCTTTGTTGAATGAACGTAGGTAAATTATAAATAGTATCTGATTATATAAGGAGTGCACTGACACAATATCATGCTCTTATAAGGATGGAAGGTGTACAATTTTTCATTTACAGAAATGCAAAAAATGTATATCTCAGAAATATACTCATATATTTATTGTAAAATTACTTCATTTATGTAAATGCTTTTATGGCAGTCTAGGGATACCTATGAAATTTACTGAAAATGTGTCGTCACAATCACACTACAAAGCTACAGCCTTGACATGGCTGTCACAGTTGTTATATATTTTTGTTCATGCATGCATGTCCACTCACACACATGAAAAGTGGTAGCCAAGTAATACAGAAACTCTGAT
This sequence comes from Protopterus annectens, assembly GCF_019279795.1. Lineage (NCBI taxonomy): Eukaryota > Metazoa > Chordata > Ceratodontiformes > Protopteridae > Protopterus > Protopterus annectens. The sequence goes on from NC_056737.1 coordinate 756,201,963, forward strand.
ATAATCAAATATAAAATGCCCAGAGAATAGCTGTACCATGAAATTAAGGATTTATACTTCACAAAGAATGTCTATTTTTAGACTTGAGTTATTTACTGGAAAATAATATAAATGTAAGGCTTATTTTCAGCTACTGCTTTAAGGATGCATAATCAGAAACTGTTATTAATATATATTTTTATTTTATTTTTCATTTCTATATAATTTTCTGATTGATGTAACATACTGAATCATGAAGGCACTATGTTAGATATACTCCATGTGCTGAGCACATATTCAGCCAGGAAGCCATGCTTATGTTCAACACACCAATGACTGACTCCCTTATAGGTTCATAGGTTCATAGGTTCATACTAGGCTATCTGCCCTGGGGCATTTAAAAGCCTAGCCCGATTGTGTTTGGCTTACGCCACCCCTTGATTTGAGTATACTGTGCCCTTTTTAAAGTTTAGTTTACTGTGCCTCTGTCTAATAGTGACACGGAAGTAATCCCCGGGACAAACCTACGATCCCCCATCCACTCATCAAGATTCTTCTTGAAGAGAGTCAGTGAGGTGCTCTGCCTAACATGAATTGGAATTCTATTCCAGAGCGAAGGGTGCCTCTGGGTTATGAATCTGTCCCTCCAGCATGTTCTATTTATTTGTGTGCTAAGGTTCAAGTCCCTCGAGCGCGTGGCTCTAAGGGATTTAGATTTACTGAGGTTGAGCATGTCCATTAATTCTGGGTTGGACATAGCTTTATATGTCAGGCATAGATTGCCTCAAAGTAGGCGGTATGCAACTGAGTAGAGCTGGAGTTTTTTTAACCGAGCAGCATATGGCATCTGTTTGAGTCCCTTGATCCTCCTGGTGAGGTACTTTTGGGGTCTTTCTAATTGCCGAAGGTGTCGGGTAAGGTACATCCCAAAGGGGGCATTGTATTCTATGATGGGTCTGATGAGGGATGAATAAAGGGGCACGATTACCTCTCTTGATCTAGATGTGAATCCTTTCATGATGAGGTGGGCTATGTAGAAGGTCTTTCTAACCACTTTGGCAATATGGTTGTCAAAGGAGAGATTGCTATCAACTTGGGTCCCCATATCCCTAATTACTTTCTCTGTACTTAATGGGTTACCACCTATGTGGTAATTTGTGGGCACATTGTTTTTCCCAAAGGGTATGACTATACACTTTTTGGCATTTAGCTTTAGACCATGGCTCTGGCACCAGTTATCCGTCTCTGCGAGACCTTTTTGAGGGATGTTTGTGTCAGCTGGAGAGTCAATTATGGCACCCAGTTTGCAGTCATCTGCGAACTTGGTGAGCCATAGTCCTCCCACGTTGGCCTGTACCTCAGAAAAGTAAATGCCGAACAAGAGAGGTCCCAGGACAGAACCTTGTGGGACGTCACTTGTGACCAGTTTTGAGTCTGACATGGCTCCAGCAACTCTGACTCTGTGGGTTCTGTCTTTGAGCCAGTTTGCGACCCATCTTGTGACATAGGGGTTTATATTTAGGCTGGATAGCTTATCTATGATGCCCGAGTGGGGTATTGTGTCAAATGCCTTTACGAGGTCCAGATAGGCTGTGTGGACTACCTTCCCTTCATTTATGGCCTTGGTGACTGTTTCGAAGAAGTCGACCAGGTTCAAAAGGCAGGATCTGCCCTTGACGAAGCCAAATTGGGTAGGATCTAGTGTCTGTAGGTCCCCAATGTCTTTGTTTATGAGTTCCATGATGATCCTTTCCATAGCCTTGCATACTAGGCTAGTCAGGCTTATGGGGAGATAGTTTCCAGGGTCCGCAGAGGTGCCACCTTTGTGGAGTGGGACCACTGTTGCTGTATGCCATTCTTTGGGCACATATCCTGTAGTGAGGCTGAGATTGTACAGCAGTTTTACTTGAGGGATTAGTTCTTCTTGGAGTTCATGTAGGACGCAACCCAGGACGCCATCTGGTCCCATGGAAGCAGTGTTTTTTGCTTTGGAGAGGGCGGCCTTCACCTGAGCATCAGAGATTTTGGGAGGCTACACTCTGCCGGGATAGATACTTGCTCTTTTGGGGGGGAGGGGGTGGAGTAGTTTGCACTGAACCTGTCTGCCAGGATATTGGTGATGTCTGTGGGTTCAGTGTATTTTTTATCATTTAGAATCAACTCAGAACAAGTCTGGGAGTTGCATCCCAGGTTCCTAACATAACTGAAAAAAGCCTTATGATTGTCTTTAGTGTCCTGTGCAATTTTTCTCTCGAAGCTGGTCTTGGAGGATTTTATGAGGGATCGTAATTTTTTGCTAGTACTGATTACAGATGCCTTCCCTTTTAGGGATTTTGCTCTATCATGTAGTAGCTTCCTCCTTCTGTTGTACAGTTTATTTATGGCTGGGGTCCACCAGACTGAACGCCTGCCTTTGGATGATTGGGTCTTGATTTTGTTTGGGATAGCATGATCCATGCATTCCTGGAGATGTCCGTAGAATGCATTTATATAGGATTCTGCAGTTTGGGCCGTAGTTTCCACTGGCCCTGGGGCCTTGAAGGATTCCACTTCAGTTTTGAGAAGTGTGAAGTTAGCTTTTGAGAAGTTTTTCACTTTGGTTTTCTGGGCTGGGAGTGGGGTCGGGATGTGGATATCCAGTGAAATTAATTTATGGTCTGATCTTACCAATGAGGGATATACTTCTGGTATGGAGCATAGAGTCCCCATGTTGGTAATGATCTGGTCTAGTATGTTTTCCGCTCTTGTGGGAGTGGTGACTAGTTGTTCCATAGCATTTGAGTTTATAAATTCCAGGAACCTTTGAGCTAAGGTGCTGGGACTTGAGTAATGCTCCCAGTCTATGTTTGGGTAGTTGAAGTCACCCAATATAATGGTGTTTGGAGAGATCTTAGTGTTCTCCAATGTTTTCAGGAAAGCCGAGTGGGATTCCTGACTTTGAGAGGGTGGTCTGTAGGATGCTATAAACTGAAAAGCAGTCTTGCCCACTGTCAGTTGCACATGGATGGTCTCCGATACTTCGTGCACTGCCACTAACCTGGAGGTATAGGTATCCTTGATAAATATGGAAACTCCCCCTCCTTTTGTGGTTCGGTCTGGGTTTTGGGGCCGAAAAGCATGATATGAGGTATAACCTGGTAGTGCTGGGGTGCTCTCTGGAGCCTTGAACCAGGTTTCTGTCACTGCACAAATATCGATGTTCTCCATACTGAGGAGAGCTTCGAGTGCATGCATCTTGAGGTTAAGACTTCTGGCGTTTAGCAGCATTACCCTTAGTTTCTTGTTCCTTGTGCTGTCTATGGAGGTGGGTTTGACTTTTGAGCCTTGCCTAAAAAAGACACTATGGGGGTGGCAAGAGCCTTTGCCAATATCCGGAAGCCCAGGGGTGACAGGTGCAAGGCGTCCCTAGTGAAGCAACGTGGCTTGTCGAGCATGTCATCTCAGGCTGACAGACACTGGATCCCCTTTGAATGACACCAAAATTTTAGCCAATTGTTATAATCGATCGTTTTGTCTTTATACTGTGGCATCATTCTAGGTGAGGGTAAGATGCTGCTCAAGGTCAGGGTCATACCGGCCTGGGCTACATGATCAGAGAGCTTCTCTATGTCTCTTTTCATGTAGTCGAGGGAGGTACGTCTCAGGTCATTCACGCCAGCATGTGCAATGACTGAGTCATATTTGTATTTGCTTTGGAGTGACCTGAGTGCTTGCGTTATGTGGCGGATCCTAGCGCCCAACAGGCAGCTCACTGTGACCTTCTCTTTATTCAGCCTGGTGAGCGGTACGTCAGTGTGTCTGACAATAGAGTCACCTATTACAAGGGTATCAGGTGTGTTATTCAGCCTTAAGGGCTGTGACTGCTTGGCACACTGACTTTGTGTGCTATGTGTTGTACGTGTTTTGTTTTGGGGTAGCGTTTGCTTGGATGTCTGTTTTGGAGGTCTCTGTTGCTTAGGTAGATTTTTATTTAGAGCCTCCAAGTATGTTTTTGTGTTTTTATGTGTTTGGTTCGCTGTTGTGGCGGGACTATGTGATACTGGAATTGTGTTGTGTGAGATTACCTTCTCTTCCTGACTGGTTACACCAGTTTTGAGATGAGAGAGCTCAGCCTCCAGTTTGGCTATATGGTTGCATCTCTCACATATATTTTAACCTGTTTGGAGGAGGAGAGGGTTGTCCGTGTACATGAGACAGTTGTAACATTGCCTCAAAATTCCCAGATTCACCAGCTGGACTGGAGAGGAAACCATTGACTGACCTTTGGACATGCTAGAGTAATATAGGGAACTGAATTAAAATGGACCAATAGGGGACAAGGTAATCGTAGAGAGTATAAGAGTAAGTAGTGCTTATGGTTTATTAGTGCTAACTTGTAAGATTACTTATTTGGACCAGTGAGGGGCCTTAGAATGAGAATATGGTGTTTAATTTGAGAGATAGAGCAGTTCTAAGGGAAAAAGTGAAGAGCAGACTTTGTGGAGCCAGGACTAGTTTAAACCCAATTTGGCGGTGCTGCCCGATGTTGCGCTATGCGCAAAACCGCGCAAAAGAGGGTTTTAAGAGAGGGAGATCAAGGAGTTTGGAATTGACCCAAAATGGCCAATAAAACTACAGTTTCAAGGCAGTAACCACTCCCACAGGGGCAGGCAGGCTGCTCAATGTTTATCACTGCCACTGATGAACACAGAGACTTCCCTTTAGCTCAAGCAAACAATGGCCTCCAAGAAACTTACAAACAGTTCAGAACAGCAAATCTGTAACTGAACTTTTTTAAATCTCAGAAAAGTGGGAAAAAGCAAGATTTTTTTTTTGTTTGTTTGTTTTTTTTAAGGAAAGCAGAGGTTCACAAGTATCAACAAGTTAGAACAGTGCAGTAAATGACCCCACACTTGAGTGCTAGGCCAGAGACAGATAAAATGCAAGTTTTAAGAAAAAAAATGATTTTAAAAATAAGTGCAGGCAGGAAATTCAGTAATCAGCTCTAGGTTGTGTTCTAAATACAGTTACCAACACCAAAATCAAGTTTAACAAGCCAGAAAATGCTCAAAAATAAGCAGCAATGCAGAAAAACTTAACAAATAATCTGAAGCAAAATACTTAAAATCTCAAAAGTGGCTCCTTTCTTCTCTCAGCGTTTTCTCCTCTTGGTGGGTGCTTCACCAACAGCCAACAAGTCCAAAAAGACACCAAAACCACAAGGCAATTGGGTTTTAAGAGAGGGAGATCAAGGAGTTTGGAATTGACCCAAAATGGCCAATAAAACTACAGTTTCAAGGCAGTAACCACTCCCACAGGGGCAGGCAGGCTGCCCAATGTTTATCACTGCCACTGATGAACACAGAGACTTCCCTTTAGCCCAAGCAAACAATGGCCTCCAAGAAACTTACAAACAGTTCAGAACAGAAAATCTGTAACTGAACTTTTTTAAATCTCAGAAAAGTGGGAAAAAAACAAGATTTTTTTGTTTTTTTGTTTTTTTTAAGGAAAGCAGAGGTTCACAAGTATAGTGTGTGACTGATGGCTTTTTTCTGTAAAGATTGAGGTATCTTAGGAATTTTGTCTTTCCCTGAGCTGATACAACCATGGAGTTGGTATAAGTAATTAGTGCTGAAGTTGGGAGAAGGTGCAGCCCTCCACTATAAGAAGGGGGTACAGGATGTTGCCCTCCCTGCAAAAATAATTTTTTCCTGTAGCTTTTACACTTTGAATGCTATTTGCATTTGAGTGATTTTTCTCCTTTGTGATAGAATTTTATGATAGATCATAAAGGAGTTGAAAACTTGTCAGATGGATACAGAGCCATTCTGGTTATTGCTACAGACCACATGCAAAGATACACATGTCAGAGTAGAATAGAAAATGTAGGCAAATACGTAGGCTTGACTGGAAAAGCTGACTAAGACTACACCACAGACTGCTGTGAGGGAAAGGTTAATTTGCTGTACTTATATTAATTTCTTGTAAATTGTATTGTTTCATTGCCATCTTTTATTTTGTAAGTTGTGGTGCACTTTCATTACACTATGTTTTAATTGTTTTCTACTTTCAATTGCATATTTAAACTAGGAAAGAGAACAGAGCTATGCTTCTTGTGAGTCGCAGAAATTAGAACGGGTCAGTAAAGGTTAATTACATGTGAAATGAGGGAGGAGCTAGAAAATAAGCATTGTATTTAAGGGGCAAAATAAAACATTTCAAGGCTTTACTGGAAAAGCTCACTCAGACTCTCATAGACTGCTGTGAGGGAAATGTTAGTTTGCTTTTCTTATATTGCTTTCTTGTAATTTGTATTGTTTCATTGCCTTCTGTTTTGTATATTGTGATGCATTTTCATTACACTGTGTTGTAATTATATTCTGCTTTCAATTTCATATTTAAACTAGGAAAGGGGCCATAGCTGTGTCTCTTATGAATCACATAGAAATTACATTTTCCTCACCCTACCATGCTATTGTTGTATTTTTAAACTCAACCATCTATGAAGTTGCCCACTTATGTTAATTGATCACATATTTCCTTCCCTCTCCTTCTTCATTGGCTATTTTCAGTAAGGACTAAATTATCATTTTATGAAGTCATTCCCCTTTAGCTATTTAAATTTATCAGCCATTCCACTTTATCCTTTAGAGCCAGAATACTAAATTTCCTCCCCCATCCAATCTAATTTGCTCTTTTAAAATTAGTGGCTGTCCCTCTAGATAGGTAAAACTTGAGTTACTAACTCTTTCATATCAAACTACTTAGTGCACACCACAACTTTTAGGATATTAACACATTTTTCCATCTTACCTTTAAAATCTCAGTAGTCATCTTTTGTGATTAGTGCTTCTGTTTTGCTCTTGTTGAGAGAAGGACCAGAGGACATTAATTACTGACTGTCTCTGATTCTGTGTGGGACCTTCCTGATTGGTCTGTTTGCTATTCAAGGCATCTAGCAGGAAAAGGCTACAAGAAGCCTACAGACCCCTGTATCATCTGGAACAAGGATACTAATCACCAAAGAAACTCTGGCCTACTTCTCATCTTGGGATTGGTGCTACTGTTTTGCTTCCAGTGAGAGAAAAAGCAAAGGGGCATTGTATCCCACCAGCATGAAGCTGTTGTGAGACTAGCACTAGTAGTAGCCAGGTAGTAGCCAATTAGGTGATTCACTACTATTCATCATTCTTCACAAAGCTATTTCTTTCTTTTCAGTAAGCACTGCTTGTTTCACTGCTGCCTAACCTGACTTCAGAATATCTCCTAAAATATTTCATCCATTAATTATCATGGTCTACTTTAATAGTTTCCTCTCAAGTATTTGGTAGTGGCATGTAGAGATGCAGGCTTTCTGAGCTGACATTTTCCCTGTAAAAACACCCTTGAAATGTCATCAGTACCTAGCTGTGTACAGGGCAACTAGTTTGCAGTGACAAGCACTGCCTCCAGAGTTGCAAACTAGATACTCCTGACATTACTTTATATTCTCACTGCAACTGTCTAATCAATAAAAAAGTGCCTGTTGCCATGGATATGAACTATCCAACACTTTCCATTACCAGTTTGGTGGATATGGGCATGCTGAGGCGGGTCTATATCAGAAGCGCAAATGGACAAAAGAGCAAACGTCCTCTGATCGAGCTTTAAAGATCAAACTTCTAAACAGTGAAGACATGGAAGAGCAATTTTTTTCCTAGGGAAAAAAATCGCTCCTCCACAAAAAAAAAACAAAACAAAAACAAAAAGAAACAAACAAAAAAAAACAAATGTAAACACAATAAAAAGTGGGGGGCTTAGCCCACCACACCTCCCCTACTTAAATATACCAATTCCAAGATCACACCACAGTGGAGGTAAAGGCAAACTTCCAAAGACGGCCCAGCGATTTTTTTTCCCTGGGAAAAAAATTGCTGTTCTGTGTCTATCTGTTTAGTGCCTTCAATCTTTAAAGCTCGATCAAAGAGCATTCACTCTTTTGACCATTTGAGCTTTTGCTATAGACCCTGCTGAGGCAATGTAGAAATTGCCTTATGTTTACTGACAACCAGTTAATTATCAAAAAAGCTGCTAAGGTATGTGAGAGATGTTTTTACACAATGTCACTGGAGACAAAGCTCTCACATAAAAGCACTCCTAATGTCAGTCAGGTTGTCAGCAGTATACATGCTGCATCCATCATACACTGTACAAAACAGGCACATAGACCCATACATGCTGAGACACTTAAATGTAATTGTCCTAAACTGCAAAGACCTTGTAGATGAAAGGCACATAACAAATGTCTTCACCAGTCCCAAATGCACTCTGTCAAAACAACATCCACGCCAACATATACAGCCACATCTCATGGAGCCTCTACTTCTAAGCCCATACAGCACATCACCACACAATCCAGCCTCTGCTCAATGGAGACTCCAGTGGGAAATACACTGATATCCCTCTCACTAGGCTGAGTAAGGAAAAAGTCATGGTCACTTGCTTATCCAGGGCCAGGATCTGCCACATTACACATGCACTCAGGTCATTGAACCAAAAGTACCAGCATGGTTCAGTCATAGTCCATGTGGGTGCAGATGAACTGAGATGTACCTCCATAGATTCTATGAAGAGAGACTTCATCGAGCTCTTGGAATTTTTGTCCCAGGCTGGTATAAGCCTAGCACTGAGCAGCATTTTACCTTCTCCAAGGATGATGCCACAATTTGCACAGAGGATGACTGACTTGTATAACTGGCTTAGTTTATGGTGTCATTCTAAGGGGGTCCAACATTTGTCAACATGGAAGGAGATGGTCAGCGGACCATGCTGCTTTACAAGAGATGGTCCGCACCTCTCCCATCTAGGCTTTTGAATATTATTTAAAACATTGTCCTCCCCCCACAATGCCTTTTTAGGCAATGCCAAACTGAAATTACTTTCAATATAGCAAATCAAAACCAAGAAAATCTAAAGGTGTTAGTGCTCAGTGCTAGAAATGTAAACAAGAAACTCCACTTCCTACAAGCTCTCTTCATCTTAAAGAATGATGATATGTATGCAGTCACTGAGACATGATTTAAAGCTGCAGATAGCACACAGGCAGTGCAAGACTATAATGCCTTCCACATATTTAGACCAGCTACTACACAGATAGGGACTAAAGGTGGTGATTCTCAATTTACATCAAAAATAAATATACTTCAAGGCTGGTCAAACAGGGTAATGCACATTCAAATCACCATAGGCAAAAGCCCATACAGCTTCCTTGTGAGCTATAGGTCCCCCTGTATAATCCAAAAAACACATAACATATATTTAAGCTTATCAGGAACACTCACCATCCAACCCAACACCATGTACATTGTTTTTAATTACCCCACTATTAACTGGAAATCAGATATGACACCAAATGTGCAGGGACAGGGATTCTTGGATTTTGTAAATACAAACTCTCTGGACCAGATTTTCAATAGCCTCAGACACAATACTCAGTTGTGTGCAGAGCTCATTGTTAAAGAAACACCTATACTTAGCCAGAAGATATAGAAAACCTACTAGCAGACAAATTTAGCTCTAACTTTACCCCTCTCCTCAGGAAATACCATCAAATCTAACTCTGCCTACTCTCATCAGGGAACAGGTCCAGACAATATCCCAGCAAGCATTCTAAATAGCATGAGACATGAACTATCAGGCCGTCTGGTATTGCAATTTAACCATAGCCTCCAAACAGACTTCATGCCTCACAAATGGAGAAATGCAACAGTCATCCCTCTGCACAAGGTGGCCAATCTACAGGCTCTGGAAACTACAGATCCATAAATCTCACTAGTCTTATATGCAAAGAATTATCATGCAAATGATCAATAATGATATAGAAACCTCTGGGCAGTGGACCCAATCCAAGTTTGTTTTGTAAAGGGCAGGTCATGCCTACTCAGCCAGGCAAATGGGTTCACACTGCTTACCTTGACCTGATCAAGGCATTTGGCACAATATCTCACAATGGTGAGAAGGTACATTTGGTAGAAATATTATCAGCTTTTTGTCTAAGGTATGTGGTACAGTTTAGCTTTGTACGTCACAATACAGTCATAAGACAAACAATTTATATTTAGTAAAAATAAAAGTAGTTATAGCAAAAAAAAATCATAAAATGCACCTGTTAAGGTTCCTGTCACAATATAAAGACTAAGGGTTATAAGAAATTCAGGGCTTGACCTAAGTAGCTTTACCTACTTGCTGTCCAAAGCATGGTTACTTGATCTTGTCATTGTATCTTTATGTGACCGACTTAAAAGGAAATTTGTTGATAGTTAATATCCCTAAGTGCAAAGAGATTGAAACACGTCTGTTTTTTTGTGGAAATGCTTAGAGTCCCACTCCCCTGTAAACTAATGCAAATAACTATGAAGTCATACTACAAAAAATGTGTTCAGTTATGATAGGATTGGTAATTTTTTCTGTCAGCAGAAAAGAATAATGGTTAACTGAGTTTTATCCTTCTCATTTTACCCCCCATCCCAGTAGCACACAGATGCAATCACATTTCTCCTAACCAGTGACTCATATTCTAATGCAGCCATCTTAGGTTCATAGGTTCATAGGTAGGTACTAGGCTATTGGCCCTAGGGCCTATATAAGCCTAGCCAAAAATGTACCCTGGCTTTCGCCACCCAAGAAAATTATTTTCCTGTGCCCCTGTCGAGCAGAGCCACAGAAGTGATCCCTGGGGTGAATTTCCCATCCAATCATCAAAATTTTTCTTGAAGAGTGCTAATGAGGAGCTCTGTTTGACATAGATAGGTAGTCTGTTCCAGAGTATGGGAAGTCTCTGGGACAGGAATCTATCCCTCCAGCATGTTCTGTTTATTGTGGTGACAAGGTTTATGTCCCTAGAGCGGGTAGCTTAGATGGATTGGGATTTCTTTAAGTGGAGCATGTCCAACAGCTCTGGGTTTGACATAGCTTACTTAATAGTGCATGGTTATGTGACAGAAGGGAGAAGCTTTTATCAAAATAGTATTAAAAAGTGAGTGCAAATGCATGGATACATAAAATCACTTTATTACTGTGTAGGTTTGGCTAAACAAGACTTTAAGGAGTAAAAAAGTCAATAAAAAACAATGTCTCTGACATAATTATAATCGGTTATATGCAAATGAGCCAGTCCTATTAAAAACAAGCGGCAATTTCAAATATCAAATGAATTCAGTTAATCAGTTTTGGTTTATGTGCTTGTGATCTAAGCAGAGTGCATACAAATAAACTATAATAAATGCACAAAGTTCATTTTACAAAATTAGAATATTTCATGCGAATAACAGGATAGTTTGTGCAACATTCAGGTCTTAAAGGACCTCTTAGACCTCATGATTATCATCACAGTATGTTTTACAGGACAAAATCATAATAAGAAAGTGACAGTAACCAGGTAGTTTCAGGTATATTCTGAAAGGCATTAGGAGTTCCATGCAGCTCAGATGACCATCTGGGCCATTCAATGAAGAACCAGTAGCTCTCTAAGGTAAGAGTGACCCCTATTATGAAAGCAAGATACATGAATAACAGTACCTTATAGGTAACCCTGAAAGAGAATGGAAACTGGAGCACGTATGACAGATCATGTGTAATGTGATGGGAATGGGAGGGACCTGCTAACAGCTGTCCTGAAGAATTCTGCATTAAAGGCAGGAGACTCATGGTCAAAAGTAGAGAACCTGCAGCTACAGAGTATTACAATAAACAATCTGCAAAGACAGCATAAACCACTCTAGTTAAGCTCTTTCATTGAAGAAGGTGTTTTAACTAGGTGATTCCATAGAAAAAAAATGGATATTCTAATAACTGCTGATGTCTGGCCATTAAATGTCATCTGATTATCAAGGATCACCATGAAACCATTCACCTTGGACAAACTCTTACCAATTTCTTCTCTGTATAATAATGTGTGGTAAGACAAGGAGTAGTGGATGGTCTCATAACAGCTTCTACTGATAAAGCTTAAGTATAGGCTGGGTTGAACTTTAAGAAGCTATTTTTCATCTGAACAAAGATGGACTTTATGATGTCATTGAGTATTACTGTGGCTGCCACTTACTCCTGAACAAAGGAGAGATTAACATGACTATTGTCTACAGATTAATTAGACTCTAATCATGTTTTTTGAATGATATCTCCCTGAAGACCATTTCTCAATCGCCTTATTATAAATGGTAGCTTAGAGAATGACTGACAAATTTGCTTGAGACCTAGTATCCAAATGCACACTTACTGGGGACCAGGACAACCAAGCCCTTCTTTAAAACAGATTTCAATGTCCCATTCCTTAGTGAAAACACAACTATCTGAAAACAAAGTGGGACAATGATATTCAAGCAAGCCAGGTAGGTCCAGGGTTCACTGCACAGGTCACTTGGTGCACATTTGAGATCACATTCACGAACTCAAAATAATAAACACAGTAAAGCCTCAATAATTAAAAAAGTCCAGTGGTGACCATGAAGGAACAAAGCTTAGCTCATCAAGTGCTTATTGAAGAGTTTGTAGCCTAATGAGTTCAACCTCTTTCTAGGAGCAATCTAGCGCCATTCTAATACTCAGAAGGTGAAGAGATTACTGCTTGATAAGGGAGATTAGGAAGTAGATTCTATCATCACTCTAAACCTCTTACCTCAACAATTAGGGACGCAGCCAAAAATACTGGAGAACAAAGGTCCAAAATCAGGAACATATTTTAAATATTGCTCTTATATGCATAGAAATATGTCAGAATATCAGAGTTTATCTAAGTATGAATTTTTGGAAGATATGAAATCTCTTTCCATAAAATCACAAATTTCACAAGAAACAAACCAAAAAAATATAACCAAAATCAGGCACATTCTCTGAAATCAGGGATAGCTGACATGTATGCTAACCAATGAGAAGAGAGCATCAGGTGAGTTATATGTAGCAGAAACCTCCCTTACAGAATACTGTCTTTCTATGGAGATCAATGAGTAATAATAGTGACAATGCTCATCTCATTCAGTCTTGCCCTCCAAATGACCAGTCCATCTCCAATGACATTGCAATACTCACCCATTCATCAGTATACAACTGGTCACATCAAGGCTTGCTTGTCGTAACAGAGGGTGGGTGTACAAGAAATGAAGCAAACTGGTTAAGAACAATGGCTAGGTCTGTATTATACCACCATTTCTTCAGGGTCATTCATACTCTGTCCTGACAGGAGATGATCAGGTACAGAAATCATGCCATTAGTGATAACCCCTTTTAAGTTTTTCTACTGCATCAGTGCAAGATCAGAAGAACTTAATATGGGGAGTACCAGGGTGAACTGGACCAGAAAGTGATCAGATCATGAAGCTGATTCAATCACCAAGTCAAAGCAGACCATACTCATCAGGAAAAACAAGTCCAAAGAATGACCTTTAAAATGGGCCACAGTGGTGATAACAAGAAGAAATCTGAATCACTTCATAATACATAAATTCTTCTATTACAGCCACTGAATTGTCATCAACTCAGATAATGAAATTACCCAACACCAACCAGTTTCGGTGAAAAAGTACTAGGCTGACAAGAACATTATGAGAATGAATATATAGTTTGTTCCTCTACCAGTGATGTATTAAAAGGAATTGATGTTATTGTAGGGTACCTGTCCATTCTACATTGTTCTAGAACAAAGATCAGCTAGTCATACCCTATCTAAAACAATGAATCACAGAAAAAAAAATAGAAGGAATTTCAGCTGCAAGATAATGGCCAAAAATATCAACCTGACATATTAGTAGGAAGAACACAATGACAGCTTTCCAGCAAGTCAGAAATAATATTTGGTTTTGCTGTATGTAGACCTCACATTGGTATATAATGACCTTTATGGACCCATATTGACACAGGTCCAGCCTATTGACCTGTAGATGGGTATGAGCTTACTGGATAACACAGGAGACAAAATCAATGTGTAACCCAGAAGTTTCACATCAGAATGGTAATGACTAATGGTAATGGAAAATAGGATGATCTTCCCAGAGCGAACTCCAGTGGGCAGCTAGTGTCTGGTTTACAGCTAATGTCACCTCTCTGAATCTCCATCTTTTCCAAAGGTAGGTGAAATGTTCATGGATCTATGGAGGCCAGAAAAGGTGGAAAGATCATGAGAGACCCCTGTCATAAACAATGACTATGATATTCAATAGCCAGATTAAAATTGATATAAGTTATAACTGCCCCTAGATTCTAAGACATTTTGGTTATCTGTGTAGAACCTCTTCATTAATGTGGTCTGACAGCCCTGAATGCACTATAAAAGCATACACCAAATAATCATGAAGCATCAGGATTTCAAGTATGGTGATTCTATCACATAATGTAAAACACAAACAAAAACTAAGAACCAAAAATACTTGAAAAAAAATAACAGCAGAAGACTGCAAAAATCTTTTAATACTGCTTGTGGTACCTTGGCTCAATGCCTTCAAGGAATAACAAACCATATCAGCAGCAGTCCTTTTATACAAAAATAGGTGAGTCATTTAACACATACTTAATCAATTAATTGACAAATAAGACCCAATGGTATAACAATGACAATAAATGTGCCCTCAATAACAACACATTAAAGGTGAAAAGAAACCATACATAAAACACCAAAACTGTGCATCAAATTGTGTACCATATCCACCCCTTAAATATATATTATAAAACACCAAAATTAAAATTAAAAATTTACTTCCAAGTTCATTCCCCTGGGATATAAAGTTCCAAAATTTACAATAAATCTAGTCTCCAATTGCAAAAGTTTTGAGAGAAAACATTACCAGCATATTCATCACAATCTGGTCTAGCCAACACCCCAAAGAACGGACCTTGCATTCAAATTGTGTGTATCTTGTTAATAATGAAGTTTGCTTTTCATGTAATGTAAATGATAGTTTAAATATAGTAAATTTAACTGATTTAGTTATTAGTAATGAAGCTAAAAATGTTCTACTTAAAGGTACCAAGTTCATTCCAACACATTTTCCTACTTTAGTGGATGTGCTATGGGATGTTAAAAAATGGTTTCTTTTCACCTTTAATGCCTTGTTATTGAGGGCACATTTATTGTCATTCTTATACCATTGGGTCTTATTTGTCAATTAATTGATTAATTATGTATTATTAAAAGTATTAAAAGATTTTTGCAGTCTTCCGCTGAGCTCTTTATTTTTTTCAACTATTTTTTATCTCTATCACAGTCAATTCCCATCATTCCATGATGTGTTTCCAAGTTATGATGCACCAATGAACTACATTATGGAAGAATTGTGTAAATGAATGTGATGCAAACAGCTAAAACTCCAATTGAACAAATGCTATGATTGCAAGTTATGCACACCCATCCCAATGTACATGTTCAGTCCATGTGCACCCATTACTCAGGCATGCATTTTTGTACTACAGTACAGAAAAGGCAGTCTTCTCTGTTTAACATGTATGCAGCAGGATGCATCCTGATCTATAGCTTCCCTGTATAGAAGCTGCAGGCCGCACAATGTCTAGGGAAGGTAGGAATATGGAGTTGCACGATGTCTAGGAAAGGTATGAACATGGAGCCAAAAGTATGGTCACACTTCTGTTGAGCCATAATATCCCTCAAATGGGGAAGCCAAGCATTCACGGGTGAGACATTAGGGTTATTTTAAGGGGACAGCTGCATACTGTAAAAGGAGGCAGTCTTGGGAGCGAATATCCTTTAGATTCTTCTCACAGTGACTTGTAATGATTAAAATGGACTTCTTATTATTGCCTACAGTTATTGGAGTAATGTGTGGAGAATTGCAGAGTTTTTAACGTTTAGTCATGGTTACCCAGAATGTACGTTGAAATGAGTGGAAAAGGAAGGAAAACATATAACTACCACTAACCTGAGAGAGTACTTCCTGCCTCTGGGTATTCACTCATAAAATGCCATCCACAAAATGCAGAAGTACCACTGGATTGCCATACTATATGCCTTCTTACTAAGGAAGCCTAGCAGGTGGGGCAATATTAACACAGCAGGTCTGAAAAAGTGGCTACTAGAGATCTTGGTATATATAATGTGGTTAATATGATAGGCATACTATGCCAATGTATTCACGAAAAAATCTGGGGCAATGAGTCCTTCAGTTGTTTCAGAACTTCATATAGTTATGGGAATTGCCTTTAGAGTTTGTGTTCGGCCCTATTTATAGCATTACCTGAGAGTAAGCCTTAGTCATTGTTAGTGCACGTTATTTTGGAATCCAGCCAACGATGTAACAACAAAAATATGCTGGAAGTGGAATATTAAAATAACTTCATTGAATGTACAACAAGTTTGCAAGACACTATCACTTAGATAAACCTAAGTAATATTGTAATAAAGTAACTGACGCAAATAATCATAAAAATAGATCTGTAGCCATGCATGTAACCAAACTTGCTAGGAAAGAAAGACACTTATTTTTAGTAAAAATATGAACAAAGCCTGAGGTGTAAGAAGCATGTAGGTCATGGGAGAACTAGTCTACATTTCTTATACGACTTTCTGAAGAAAGCAAATAATAAATTAAAAATAACTCAATTAGTTAAAACCTAGAATACCAGCTATTAATAAAATGTTATGAACTCAATGGTTATGTAAGGTGCTAGTGAAGCAAAATAGATGGAGTACCTAGGTCAAACTCTCTTCAAAAGTGAAATCCAGCTGCTAACACTTGGTAAATTTTTACCCTCTGGTATGAAAGCAAAGTTATGTTTAGTTATTAGTCATCAGGGCTAAATCACTCGCAGTCTCAGACATTCCTTTTACTAGTAAGGTTAATGAGAAAGTAGTTTACACACAGAGGTGTGTTATACTTTTGCTTGTCAGACCCTCCTTAATTCACATAAGTCTTGTTCTAGACCTACAGACAGAATAGAAACTGACCTCTTATGAGTGTTTAATGATCTCCTGATGACAAGAGATAACATCTATTATTCAGTCTTGGTTTTGCATGAGTTCTGAACTGTGTCTGACATTGTGGATCATGTCATCTTGGTCATCGAAATGAACATCTATCATTGATTTAACTCTAAAGTGCTTGAGTGCTTACCTCATCTCTAATCTCAGGAGTTAATTAATTTGGTACCTGCTGTATGAGTTTGAGGTGCCACAAGAACTGCTCTTTGCCCCTCTGTGCGCCAGTCTGCAGTTAGTGCAGACTACTAAGGCTATGAGATGTTAATGGACTGCTTCCTGTCATCCAGGGTTTTATTCCCACAGAATTCTTTTGCTTACTTTGCGACCTTGAGCAAGTCACTTTAGCAGATACTGATCCAGCAAATTGGCCTAGGCTCTCAGTGGTGTCCTAAACCGCATTCTTTGTAACTACCTGTGAACCTGTATTATTCATGCAGAGCATGCTACTATTAGGTGGCTTAACAAGACTGAAGTACTTATTATTATTTATTATTTATTTATTAGTATTTATTATTGTTGATACACAGATGGTATTTAGCTAACTCTGTTCTGCTCCCAGAAGCAGGAACTTGATTTTTTCACTCTTGGGGTCTATATTGAGGCTCTACAGTCTTGGCAAAACTGGATTCATCCTAAGCTCAATCATCCCAAGACAAAGATAGTACTAGTAAACAGCATTGTGTCTCATTCTTCTGCCTCACTAGTTTCGTCTTCTTTCATATTTTATGATACGAGTAAATTGAAGTTAATGGCTTTCTTGTGACATCTAGGAGTGATGCTTGATTACGTCACTAACACTTACTTGTTAAATCTTCTTATTAGTATCTAAAACATCTCTCAGATTAAACATGAAATACCACATACACATCTTGCTACAATGATTTATGCCCCGCTGACTTTCAATTTGTTCTGTGGGAATCTATAAATGCTACATGGGGTTATTTATGGAGGCTTGAATTTAGCAATGTTTTCTCCTCATTTCTCTTTTTTAGACTGTGGTGTAAGGGAGGGCTCAGTGCTTGGCCCCTCTTTCTTCAAAGTGCATCTGCTGCAAATGGGTGATCTTTTTAGGCGAAGACTGCAGTATCACTGCTATGTTAATGACATACAGCTTTATGTCTTCTTTCCATCACAGTACTTTGCTGGTTCTGGATTCCCTTGCAGATGATTCTGACTACATCCATCAGCTCCATCTCAGTATTCCTATGGTGGTTTTTATGTCAGGGCTAGCAGTGATAACAAACTGACACTGAAGGACCAAGTATCAGCTGCTATAAAGTCTGATTCCTTGCATCTAAGGAATATTTCCCCGGTCAAGACCCCTTTCCTACCTGCGAACCTGACTATGGTCATGTATGCCGTGATTTCATAGTATCTGGTTTAATGTAACTCCCTATATCTATAGCTTCCACACTATGAATTTAGTCACTGACATCCTGTGCTGAACTGTAATACACTTACTAAAAGACACTTCACATTATCATAATATCACCTTATCCTTCAGAGGCTACCTGTTTGGTTATGTGTCATTTATACATTTCCAGTCCTCAGTTATTTATTTTAGGTCCCTGTATCCACTGGCTGCTTGTGAATCTGAGTGCATCACTTAAACCTGGTTGATTTCATTTCTTTGCCTATGAAGACATGCATGTTTGGAACACATTATCTAGGTGGTCTGAAAAGCTACAATACTCAGGGACATTAAGGGGCACCTTAAGATGAATTTCTTTAATTTGCCACTTTTTTTTGAGTTACCTCACTGACTTATGTGTTATATTTCACGTTTTTCTTATGCTTTATGCATTGTTTTATTTGCATTATTGTTTGGTTGCCAGTAGAATAATAAAACAGCTTGATCTGGCTACACTTTTGACCTCACCTCATCTACATGCATCAGTTTTAATTTTTTGTATACTTCATAGCTTAATCTTTGGCCTCATTTTGTTTACAATGCCCTTAAATGGTTTCTATAAAACAGCTCATATGCTGTCTATCAAGACAAATAGATATTTGCAAACATTTTTTACTTCATCTCCACCTCTGCACTGCCCATTTCCTACGCCACCGTGATACCCATCATTGTTTCTGTCTTATTCTTTTCCCGTAGTTCTAAAAGCAAAGTGTTACTGAGTACTTAGAAGGGTAGCCAGACAACAGTTTGCTGCATCATACACAACCATGATGGCAGCTGATGAAGGCTGTTGTCGTTAGCTGTCTTGTGATTATCTTTACAGTAATGTAGACTTCCTGGCAATTGTTTACATTAAGACACACTGTGATGCACATAAGCACTCATTGCCTCGGAGCAATGCATGTTGCGAGTAATTGCCTCCCCATTTAGCTTTCAATTAGGTTAGATATAAAGCAGCTGAAATAAAAGTAAAACTGAAAATAATTGAACTACTTTTCCTTCACCTAGTGGTTGTATTAATTAAAAAAACTTATTTCTAATAGATTTCCCCAACTTAATATAAGTGAATTCAAAATGTAACGTGGGGAAAAACAGTTTGCTTCAAGTATGTAGATTTGTTTAATACTACTGTTACATTAGGGGATAAGTAGTTGAATTATTTATATTTAAGCTATCTGTCACTTAAGTTTTCTGTCTTCAGCAAATAACCACAGGCAACAATTTACTACACTTAACCCTCTTTGGTTATATAAAACATTGCCCAACCACAAAGAATTACAAATTATTAATGTATTCAACTCTTTATTAAAAAATAGAATGGCATTTGTATTAGGGGTGTACATTTAATACACTTCATGGCCATGGAATAAAACCAGGGGTTAGGTTGGGGTGGGAGGCTATGGTTCTTGGGCCAGTACCTTATTTTGTAAATAATGAGTATCTACCCAACCTGACAGTTATTATGACAAGGAATACTGGAACAGTGTGTCCATCCAGAGCTTTCTGGTTTTGACATATGCATCAGATGGTCACTTAGTGTACAGTTTGGGTGTACCTAAACAAGACAAAATCCACTTGTCAGTCTGTGTTGTGCAGGTGGCAGTAGAGGTCCACCACAGTTTTCTTTGAATACCAGACTTAGCTGACATCTGCACCAGGATGGCATTCAACTCCACGTTGCCTATTACACTCCCATACCTGCACAAACTAAGATGATGTGTCTTAATTTACTTTAAGACATGCTTTGTAACACATTATATAATTGTTTTTAATTTGATATAATATACAGTGGCAGAAAAACTGGTTCTACTATGAAACGCCAACCTACTGAAAGTTAATGTTCCAAAGGAAAGAAAAAATATTCTTGAAACCCAAAAGGGCAAATTTTTTTTCTTGTTATTTTTGCAGGTGGGCAAGACCCTGCACTCCCAGATATGAGGGACCAAGCCCACCCCACCCCCTGAACTTCTATATCAATTCCATGGTAGCACAAACTCGAAGAAGTGAGAAGTCTCCCCAAAAAGTGTGTGTGTGTGTGTGTGTGTGTGTGTGTGTGTGTGTGTGTGTGTGTGTGTGTGTGTGTGTGTGTGTGTGTAAAACTATACCCTCTGGATGAGTGGAAACAAGGAATTCAAACAGTTTTATTCAAGAAGAAGTCTGATGGATAAAAAGGAGACATACAAGTTATCAAACATTTAATTGTTGATGGATAAGGCTAAGGGCATTTCTTAATGAGAATCATGCTTTGTTGAAGGTGTAAGAGCCCTGACTAAGACGAGAGTCACACACAACAGTATATATAATATTAAGTTATCACAAACCAAAGTGCTGAGTGAGTGCCAGGTTTGGAGAACATGAAATGGTCGGCATGGTCTTTTGTTAAATTAAAAAAGTATGCAGCTTTTAAATACTTTCTGTAGTTTTGTTCAGTAGTACACATCTCGCTTTTCTCTTCCTTTCACAGGAAACCTTCTTGTCATCATTACAGTAGCTGCAACTAAGCAGTTTCGTTGCATAACATCGATTTTCCTAGTGAACTTGGCAGTGAGTGACCTCCTGGTGGGAGCTGGAGTTATGCCACTTGTTGCTTTGGAGGTAATATACAACAAATTGAGCAAACATCAGGTAAGAACTATAGCCATACACCAATGTTATATTCTTACAATCCCATTCTGTGCTGAAACAAATAGGTTTTAAAACTCCCAGCTATCTCTAATTGCAAAATTTAAGACCTGATGATACTAAATCATATATGAGACAACATACTTTTTGCAGAATGTGTACTATTTGTTTGTCTTTTCCTGGTTAGGGGTCATCACAGCAGAACTCCGGTCCACTAATGATTGGCAGTAGATTTTTTATGGTGTCGAGTTGCCAGCACGACGCCCAACCTTCAGCGAAGGCACGCCCATTCACGTATGTCTTTCGGAGGCCACTCAACCGCGGGGAGGACATGCAGACTCCACACACAAGGCACTCCAGCCGTGAATCGAGCAGGAGAACCTCTTGCTGTGAGGCAACAATGCTACCGCTGTACCACCGCGGCTTCCAACTGCAGAATGTTTACTGTAAATCCATTAACGATATCAGATTTAGGTTTTCTATAGGTTTCTGTGGGTGGGTTTTAGTTTGCTCAATGATGCATGAAAATGGTAGTTTTACAAAGACAAATTTTATTTATATTTGATATAATCTGAGATCCATTTAATACAGTTTGTACCAAAGCATGTACTTATTTTTCATAATGCCTCTATATTCTTTGTGCAGAACTCTGCAGCTGAAGAATATGCAAACTAATATTTCTAAATAAACTTTTTTTATTGTGCATTGCTTTTATTCGTGATACGAATAGTATTATAAATATATGTTGTCAATAAGTAGAGAATTAACTTGATAATGAACATATATTACATATTTAGAAATCATACATTATACCATCAATGCTAAGATCATTTTCATGAAACACAGTTATAGGCTCTGTAGGACCTCTGCAAGAATGTTATTATGTTTCATGGGTTTATAAATAGTTTAAGCACAATTCAGTTTTATACAGTCATTTTTTATAATTATTCAACTTTATTCAAAATATATTTTCAAACATTATCAAAAATTACAAACATAAACCTATGTCATGTCTCATCATACCATGCCAAACATTTATCAGTATAAGAAATAATGCTTCAATTTCCCATCTCTCCTCAAATTATTTTCTATTAATTGTTCTCCTCTTACTAAACTGCATATCCTACAATATCTTATCCTACTTACTCTACTCAGCTTAACTATAACTATTTAAAAGCACAAAAGCAGCAGAAAATAACCATAAATGGCAACCAACAAAAGAAAAAGCGGTTCAGGCACACCAGAAAACATCTCACAGTTGATTTATTAAAATAAAATTCCACACAAGTGCTTTCGCCCTGCCACAGTGCAGGGATTTATCAAGTGAACCACTTGATAAAGCCCTGCATTGTGGCAGGGCGAAAGTGCTTGGTGGAATTTTATTTCAATACATCAACTGTGAGACGTTTTCTGGTGCGCTCGAACCGCTTTTGCTTTTATTCTTTTTTTAACTATAACTATTTACAACCCCTAATAATTCCTGAAACCAGTCAACTATCATAATCCTTTTTCCTCTTGTCTGTGCATCCAGCCTTGCAATTATCAGCTCTTCCTTCCCCAACAGTCCCTCTAACAAGAATCACTTTACCCACCCCCTGTTTTTGTCTCTCCACAAGTTCCCAGACCTGTTTAAGGTTCTTCTTTCCTCTATCTCCATCCTCAGGCCTTTCTGTCTTTTCCAACTCCTCCACCAATCCCATCACCTTTCCCACCATTGGCTCCTCTACTATCTTCAATTTCCTCATAATAGCTTTCTTGTCCAATGTCATTAGCTTCCCTACTAAACCTATATAATTTTTCCTACTTGTATTGTCAAAACCCAGGAACCAGAATTTAAGCAACAATTCAGCTTCCTGTCTTACTAACTTTTTTGGGATTTCTCCAAGCTCATTTAAAAAAAAACACCTAACTTCCTATGGTTTCATAAATTTTATGCAAACATTTCCATGTGAAAATTTTGAACTTTCTGGCTTTGCAAACATATCTTGGTAACAAAACAATTTCTTGCCATTCCTCTTCTTCACCATGTACTCCTAATAAAATTTCCCACTGAATTCTTTGCTGCTTGCTCTGCTTTTCTTTCCTTATCCAGTCCTTTCCTACTTTAAAAACTTTCTAAATCCTTTCTCTTCAGATTGTCTGGTCTCTATTCCCTGGACTACACTTGGCACTCCCCTTGCTTCTTTAACTTCCTGTGCCATTCTGTTTCATCTACTAACCACTCTTTCATAATCTCATTTAACTGTCCCTCATATTGTATTGTTGTTGAATCTCTTCCCACCTTTTAACTCTTTGAACCTCTTCCACCTGAGGTCAATATCTCATGACTTTTTATTTAGTTGTCCGTCTTCATACACTATCTCTAGTCCTTACATCTCTATCTACACCCCATATCAATAATATCCAATCCCTCAACCTGTTCATATCATATTCTTTCTATCTGTCTGTTAAAGATTTGTTTTAAAACCCTTCTAAGCCTAACTAAGGTGACTCTAACAATACTGTAATTGCATCCCCTAGACTATCCCACTGCCTTTCCTTTTCCTTGAGCATTCTTTTCCTTCCCACATCATAATCATCTTCCACTAATTTTAACACAATAGCTGTAACTGATGGCTCAAAACTTGCCTTCACATCAGGTACTCCTAGACTACTCATTTCCTTCAACATTATCATCCTGTCCCATGTCACTTTCAACTTCTCTCCAGTCCAAACAAATTCCTTAAACATCTGGCTGGGACCAGAACCCTTGTATTGCATATTCAAACTGTGGGATCACACATATCTGTAATACTTACACCCTTTGATCAATACCTAAGTGTAGAACCTTACATTGTTGTAACTGCAGTCTCACCTTATTATAAACCCTATTAAATGTGTATAAAAGTAATACTCTACACTATCTGTTAACCATATCCCTAAGTATTTCATATGATCCACCCAAAAGTCATGCTCCCCTCGTCTGGCCTACCTCAATCCACCATTGACCTTTGTTTTATCTCTGTTAGGTCTATAACCTGAGAGTTGTCCAAATTTCCCTAAAAGCTGCCACAGCTTATCCTCAGCAGTCTCATAATAACTAAGGGTCAGCAGTATATCATCTGCATATAATGTAGTTTTCCTATTCCTAGGTCCCCAGTTGTATCCTTTTATGTCTGAAACTCTCATTGCTTCAGCTAATGGCTCCAGATATATTGCAAACAGAATCAGAGAAAGTGGGCACCATTGTCTTGTGCCCCTGTGTATTTTAATGTCACTTGACAATCTCACCTTTATTTTTACCCTTGTTTTCCATCTTGATTATAGAGCTTCCAACAAACTGATCCATCCCTGTGGGAATCCCCATGTCTACATTACCTTGAACAAAAAAGCCCCAATCCACCCAATGAATAACCTTTTCTGCATCAAAGGATATCATCATCAGCTTCCTTCACATTTCTGAGCATCTTACAGTATTAACAACATTTTAATTATATTAGCTGCAGTTCAGTGACCCATTACAAAGCTTGTTTGGTCATCCTTAATTATTCTCTTCAAAATCTTTACTAACCTATCTGCAATTATGTGTGCAACACATTTGTAATCATGACTGAGGACCTATATGGAACTATATGATGCTGGGCTCAAATGATCTTTCCTCTCTTTATATATTAATGATATTATACCTTCTTTCCAAGAGTCCAGTGACCCTCTCCCCTTAACAATAATATTAAACAAGAGTAACCACCTGGTCTTAACCTTTTGCTTATTTAATAACCACAGTTCTATAGGAATCTCACCATGTCCTGGAATTTTCCCCTTTGGCATATTTTCTATCATCCCTTCCAACTCTTCTTCTGTGATCCTACCCATTAGCAGATCCTGCTCTTATGGATCTATTAACCCTGAAACATGCCATCTCTGCCACACTTGCTTCCTAGTTGTCCCATTCATCCATTTGTTTCTATATAATTCTTGATAATATTCTTTAACACTTTCTAATACCCCATGTAAACTTTCTACTGTCTCTTCTTGTCGTGCTTTATTACTCTTGGAAATCTCTCTTTCTACCTCCCTTTGTCTCAATGTCAATTCCTTCGAAGTCTTGGGAAAGGTACCTGAAAAAAAATTCCGTGCTGCTATTTTCTGTTCCCATATATATTTTTTCAACCTCTCATTCTTATAACTTTTATTTAATATCTCTCATTCTCTGTCCCTCTTTTACTCCTCTCATTCCTCTTCCCTCCTCTTTTCTGTATCAGGGCTAACTCCTTCAGGAGATTCCTCCTCTTCCTTGCTTTGACAATCATCTTCTATTGTACTCTTCCACTTATTTCTTTCTTTATAATCTCTTTAACTCTATCCCAACTTCTCCCCTCATCACCTTCTTTCTCTTCCAACATTGTATATATTAAGGTTTTGGGCCACACCACTTCCTCCTTATTAGTCATAGTATAATTTTAAGTCCCCCAGTGTCTTACTTAATTGTATTCCTTGGGTAATTTCACACACAGACTTATCAAGACATAAATCTGTCCACCATGTAGGAGTATTCCTTAGATATATATTCCCTGTCTAGCCTTGCTCAGCTTTTATATCGCCAAGAATGACACATATTTGACTCCCCCGTTCTGTATTCCCTCTGGGCCCTCCCAATATTGTCGAGTCCCATACATATTAAATATCTCTTTAAATATCTCCCTTCTTTATTGATCTAATTTTTTCTTGGTCCCTTGTCATTTGCTAAACAAAACAGCTGCACATTGAAAACTGACAGCATGAGCAGCAGTAAAATTCTCTTCCCTTGAGGCCGACAATTCCTTGATGCAATAAAGCTGACAATTCCTTAAAAATGTACTAAGATGGTTGGTTTCATACCTCTCAACTGTCGAGATTTCTGTGGAATGTCTACTCCTCATACAATTTATGTTTTTCTGTCAAACTACAGAGTATTGAAGTCATTAAATAATGACAAACATTTGAGTTTGTTTCCTTAATACAATCAAATTTCCTAGGTTTACATTAAATATCAAACCTACCTGGCGAAAAGGACTTGAAGTATTACCAAAAACAGAACACCTTTTCTTTAGGTAAAATATTATCATCACACAGATATGGTATGATTATATATGGTATGATTTTATATGGTCTGAGTGAGAGCTGCATATCTTTTTTATTTTAGGGAGCATAAAGCCCACAATATCTCTATGGAACTCTGACTCTCAGCAGCAATTTTTGATTATAAGACTAATTAAGTTAATCAAGTTAGCTAAACCAGTTACACCAGTGGATCAGACACTAATATTCTATGTGCCTGCTCTGTGAATTCCTAGATAACATCTGGAGATTCAGAAATATTAATTTCTTATATAGGGGCTTTAGAAACATTGCAAATGTGTTTCTTTTGCTTGCATAGGCTGTCTTTCATTTCATTAGTGCCTGTTAAACATTTTGCAATTACGAGGCAGAACAGAACACTTTCATTTTGTTTAGTGATTAATGTAAGATACACCTAGCATAGAATATATAGTGTTATATAACTTTAATGTTAATGGGTTGGCAGTTCATAAACCATACAAGCCAAAAACTATAAGACACTAAAAGTGATATCTACTCATGAAACCAAATAAATAATT
Source organism: Protopterus annectens (assembly GCF_019279795.1). Lineage (NCBI taxonomy): Eukaryota > Metazoa > Chordata > Ceratodontiformes > Protopteridae > Protopterus > Protopterus annectens. The sequence continues at coordinate 756,228,529 of NC_056737.1, forward strand.
GCATACAGAATTACATCCTCTTCAGTTGATTTTATGACTAAGAAAGTATATGAAAAGGAACAGACATTTGAAGGCTTCATACTACTGTTTCCTTTTTTCCATTCACAGCACTTAATAACCATAAACTTAGCAAAATATGATGAAAATAGCATGTAATTCTACATTTTTCAGAATCAATAATTATGGATCAAAGTAAAAGCAATGGTTTTCTCTAAAACATATTAGTTTAGTAAATGTTGAATGCTGAAATTCTGATTACACGTTATTCACATTTGGGAAGCAAGACATGGACATTAAATAAAATGAAGAAATATGGCATGTAATAACGGAACAGATTCGACTAGAAATGATGCTATCATATGCAAGTCATCTAGTCTGTTACACGTGTTTGAGTGAGGTGATGATACCCCAAACTCTGCATTTCTGTCTTCATCAGATATACATAGTTTCGATGGCATAAAATGACTTGCTTCCATGCAGGATCCTGTTTCCCTAAGCTGCTATGATATTAATGCTCTGATCAGGTCCAGTACCTTTCAAAATGTCTTAAGTGGGTTGTTTCACTCTGCTGCAAATGTTCCTGAAAACTATTTTTCTTTAAGACCTTATCTTCTCATTTTTTAGAAAGTGTACATTATTCTCCCACTTTCATTTTAATCTCTGACTATTAACACTTGGAGATATATTCAGAGTATTCAAATCCTTGAATACGTTTGTATTACCCACTCTAAATTCTTCCATATTGTAAGGATTATAAACTAATAATTCCTTGTTTGCCTTATAAAGTTGGTGGTCCGGAACAATCATGATTGCATTTCATTTCCACAAGTTCCTCTCCAGGATCTAGTTTACTGTAAAGCTTTACACACAAAATTAAATCTCAGCAATGGTAGCTGATTGTAATATCATAGCTATTTTATTTGCTCGTGGCCTTTTCATACGTCTGTGATGTAAGCATGGTTATAGATGTGTGAAGTGTTAAAGACCAAAAACTGAAATAAAATATGATTTTAGTGATCTGTATGGCAAATTATCACAATGTTAGGGAGTATATTAAAATGCATCAAACAATGTCCATGAATCAGAGCAGCCCAGCAATCCCTGCTCACAACTGCATCGCTCAACACTAAAAAGGATCAAGTGATTACTGCACAGGTTGCTAAGGAATTAAACAGATCAAAAGAATACCAAAAAGAATCACACACTTTCTTTTATGGATTCTGTTTCATTAGCTAAGTCTATTTGTGAAAAAGAATTATCAACTATAAAAATGAGAACTATAAATATCACTCATCAATGCATTTCCTGGCAAAATTTATATGATTTACTGGAGAAATATTAATGGTTCAGTATATAAAAGATTCTCTTGTTATGGACTTTTGTAAATGAGTTGTTTGTGTTATTATGTTTATTTGAGGTATTGTTTGATTGTTTAATTTTTTTAAATCAAATAAAAAGTCTTTAAAAAAAAAAGAATCACACACACACACACACACACACACACACACACACACACACACACACACATGGTCGCGCACATCTACCTTTCATTCTTCTGCAAGAAGCAGCTTACTGATGATACATTTGGTTTGCTCCATGGGTAGCAGGAACATTGTGGTTGTGTATTTAAATTCTGCATGTGGATGCGGAAAAGAAAAGACAAAACAAGCAACAAACAGCAAGTGTGCATGCGTCAATGCATGCACGCAGGGATGTAATGGCATTTTTAAAGATGAATGCCCTTAAAGAAGACATGTACATTTTTTTTTAATTAAAAAGTAAATATTTTGGAAGGACTCCTCCCAGCCAGCGAGCCCTAGGTGAGGGCCTAAGTCACCTAGTGCTGAATCTGGCTCTGCCTACATCTGTAACTAATATTGGTTTCTTTCCTGCTGTTTAATACTTTACTGAATTTTTGTGATTCTGTGTGAATATATTTGCAGTTTCTGTTCACTTGTGGATGTCTTACCTTCCCTCATCCTTCCAATATAATCAGAGTTACTCTAAAACTTTCTGCCTCAGTCTGAGTGTCTAACAAATTTAGATCTTTATATTCCTGTCATCTGTTAACAGATGAGATGTTACAACAAGGCCCCACCTGCCTGAGTTGGTGGTAGCTTGGGTGGACGTAATAGATCCCATATAACTTATCAAAAAGAGTATAGGAAGTTCTCCAGTGCCTTGGCCAAATTTCCCCTAGTTAGTATGAATACCACCTTGGGTGTCCCCTGAAAAGAGGCCATTGGCCTAGTAGGACTAACCTGGTCAACAAAGTGTATATAATAAATAATAATTTTAAAAACTCTGATAGTTCAGTAGCATCTCTGAATACAGAAGTTTAAATACCAATATATTTAGCCCATGTTTGTTTGTCTAGTACAGTGTTCTCAAATAGTTACAACAGCCTCCCTTGTGAAGCATGGAGCTGTTTCAGGGAAAGCCCAAGCTATTCTGAAACTACTGTATATTTAAAACATTAACTATTTAGTTTTTATGTGGTATCAGAATAAATGACAACTTATATTATTATAGTAATAATATTAATAGTAGTAAGTAATAAGTAATAAGTAGTAATAGTATATTTGGGTGGTGCAGTAGTGCAGTGGTAACATTGTCACCTTACAGCAAGAGGTTCTCCGGTTCGATTCTCGGCTGGGGTGCTTTCTGTGTGGAGTCTGCATGCCCTCCCTGCATTTGTGTGGGTTTCCTTTGGGTGCTTCGGTTTCCTCCCACGTTACAAATACATGGATCTGGAGCATTTCTCTCCAGGCTTCTGCTGAAAATTGGCTTTCTTCCAAGTTGGACTTTCTTGGTTAACAAATGTAAAAAAATATATATATATTAATTAGAGACATACCTCTCAGCTGCCTAGAATTTTGCATGCTGAGGTGGTTAAGAGTGTTGGCAGTCATGTCTTGAAAAAAAAAGGCAGTCCCATGCATTCACTTTCTCTCACACAATACACACATTCAGATACACACACCACACACTACATAAATGTCCCTGACTTGTCTGAATATCTGTGATGTCTTCTTTTCCTGCCCTTATAAATCATTGATGATTGTAGTCACACATTAATGACAGAATTTCCCATAAACCTCTTTATAACACACTGCATAGATAACTGGCTCACTGATAGGACCTAGGAGGTTAGAATCGGTGAAGCCACCACCACAAAGAGGTTGGTCACCACTGGAGTCACCAGGGCTCTGTGCTATGTCCACACCTGTTTGGCATCTAATTCTTGGATGTCAAAGCCAATGTCAAAGGCCTCTGACTAACCAAGTTTGCAGATGCTTGCAGACTGGGAGCAGTCATTGAATCCCCACAAGTCAAGAACACTCTTTAGGGGTCTGCCACAGGCAAATGTTTGGTGCCAAAGCCATAGGTATAAACCCCTTTATAACATGCTGGATAGCTAGCTGGCTCACTGATAGGACTTAGGAGGTTAGAATTAGTGAGGCCACCTCCACAAATAGGCCAGATACCAATGGACTTCCCAGGGCTCTGTGCTAGGCCCACTCTTTTTTGGCATCTACGTCTTGAATGTGAAAGCCTTTGTCAAAGGCCTCTGGCTAACCAAGTATGCAAATGATTGCAGACTTGGAGCAGTCATTGAATCCACACATGATGAGAGCACCTTCAGTAATATCTAATACAGACAAAAGCTTGGTGCCAATGCTATTGCTTAAAATTCAGTACCAAGAAATGCATTATAGTACCTTTTGGGAAGTATGCCATCTTGGGTAACTATGTCATCAATAAAACACCATTAAAAGCTGATTCACTAGTCAGACATCCGGTAACTCACGTAGATAGTCACCTAGCCTTCTACCAACATGTGCCTAAGTTAGTAAGAAAATCCTTCTATATTGCTCAACTTATAATCAATGGCATGGCATCTAGGTCCAGAGAGGTTATCAAACCAGTGTACTCAGACCTCATTAGGCCCATCATAGAGTATAATGACCCTTTTGGTATGCACCTGACCACATACAGCAACCGGAATGTCCAAAAAGGTTCCTTACAAAAAGAACAGAGGGATTATACACAATGTTCTACACTGATTGCCTTAAAGCTGTCTCTTTACTCAGTATCATACAGACTTCTGAAAGATGATCTTTGCCTGTGAAAAATTATATGACGTCTTCTTCTTGGTTTCTTGCTGTTACTTGTATTTACATGCAAGCATACCAAATTATATTTATCTACTTTTTGTGATCAACTAGTCTTATTACTGTATTGTACTAAGTACAATAAATACACAAAGACACTGCATCAGTTAATACACTTTCTATTACATTTTCATTTTGGATCTACAAGCATGCAACACAGATGCTGTCAACTCTCTATAGGTTCATAGGTGGATACTAGGCTATCTGCCCGAAGGCATTTATAAGCCTAGCCAGAATGTGTTGGGTTTCGCCACCCCCTTAGATTAGTTCCCTGTGCCTCTGTCCAGCAGAGTCACTGAAGTGATCTGTGGGTTAAACTTTCTGTTTCTCATCCACTCGTCAAGGTTTCTCTTGAAGAGTGTTAGCAAGGAACTCTGCCTAATGTAGATTAGAATCTTGTTCCAAAGCATGGGAAGTCTCTGGACAGGAATCTATCTCTCCAGCACATCCTGTTTATTGTTGTGTTGAGGTTTAGATCCCTAGAGCGTGTGGCTCAAGGGGATATGGTTTTCTTTAGGTGGAGCATGTCCATCAATTCTGGGTTGAACATGGCCTTGTATGTCAGGCAGAGATCACCTCTGACTAGGCGGTATGCAACTGAGTACAGCTGGAGTTTCTTCAGTTGAGCTGCATAGGACTTCTGTTTGAGGCCAGTGATCCTCTTGGTGAGGTGCTTCTGTGGTTTTTCCAGCTGTTGCAGATGTCTTGTCAGGTACATCTCAAGTGTGGCGTTGTACTCTATGATGGGTCTGATGAGTGATGAGTGATGAGTAGAGGGTCACAATGAACTCTTTTGATCTGGATGCAAACCCTTTTGTGATTAGGTGGGCCACATAGAAAGATTTTCTAACCACTTTGGCAATGTGATTATCAAAGGAGAGATTACTATATACTTGGGTCCCCAGAACCCTTATTACATCTTCCGTATTTAGGGGACTACCACCTATGTGGTAGTTTGTGGGTAATTTGTTTTTTCCAAAGGGGATGACTATGCACTTTTTGGCATTTAGCTTGAGGCCATGATTTTGACACCAGGTATCCGTCTCAGTGAGACCCTTTTGGAGGATGACTGTGTCAGCCAGAGAGTCAATTATAGCCCCTAGTTTGCAGTCGCCCACGAACTTGGTCATCAATAGTCCTCTTGTGCTTACCTGTACCTCTGAGAAGTATATGCCAAACAGGACGGGTCCTAGGACTGAGCCCCAGGGAATGCCACTTGTAACCGGTTTAGAGTCGGATCTAGCTCCTGCAGCTCTCACCATGTGGGTTCTGTCCATGAGCCAGTTGGCAACCCATCTTGTGATGTAGAGGTTTATGTTCAGGCTGGTGAGCTTGTCTATAATACCAGAATGGGGAATGGTGTTGAAGGCCTTTGCGAGGTCTAGGTAGGCTGTGTGTACCACCTTTCCCTCATCTATAGCCTTGGTAACTGTCTCAAAGAAGTCCACTAGGTTTAGAGGGCAGCATCTGCCCTTAACAAAGCCGAACTGGGTAGGGTCCAGTGTTTGGAGGTTACCAATGTCTCTGTTAATGAGTTCCATGATGATGTGCTCCATAGCCTTGCAGGCCAAGCTAGTCAGGCTTATAGGGCGATAGTTCTTGGAGTCTGTTGTGGCTCCACCTTTGTGGAGCAGAATAACCATTGCTGTAAGCTACTCTATGGGTACATAGCCTGTTGAGAGGCTGAGTTTGAACAGTGTGTTTTGGTGAGGGGTTATTTCATCTTTGAGCTTGTGTAGGATGCAGCCTAGGACACCGTCCGGTCCCATTGATGCTGTGTTTTTGGTTTTGGAGAGGGATGTTTTAACCTGAGTGTCTGTGATTTCAGGGGCTCTACATTCGTCTGGTATGGTTATGTGCCCTTTTGGTGGTGAGTGGGGGGTGAAGTTTGCACTGGACCTGTCTGCCAGGATGTTGGCAATATCTGTCAGTTCAGTGTATTCTGTGCCATTCTGCACTAACTCCGAGCAGATCTGAGCATTGCCACTTAGATTCTTAACATAGCTAAAGAATGCCTTGTAGTTATCTTTGGAGTCCTTGGCAATTTTTCTTTTAAAGCTTGCCTTGGATGATTTTATGAGGGATCGTAGTTTCTTGCTGATACTGATCAGGGATGTCTTCCCTTCTTGGGATTTTATTTTTTTCTGTACTAGTTTCCTCCTTCTATTGTATAGATTGTTTATGGCAGGGGTCCACCAGACTGGTTTCCTTTTCTTGGAGTGGTGAGTCTTGGTTTTGCTTGGGATAGCATGATCCATGCATTCTTATAGGTGCCCGTAGAATGCATTAGTAAAGGATTTTGCAGTTTGGACAGCATTATCCTTTAGCATGGGGGCTTTGAAACTTTCCTCCTTGGTCTTAAGTAATGTGAAGTTTGCTTTTGAAATGTTTTTCATAGTGGTTTCCTTGTCCGGGGGTGGGGCAGAATGTGGACATCCAGAGTGATTTGTTTATGGTCAGATCTAACCAGTGAGGGGTTGACCTCCGCTGTGGAACACCGGTCACCCATGTTGGTGATGACCAGGTCTAATATGTTGTCACCTCTGGTGGGAGTGTTGACCAGTTGATCCAGGGCATTTGATTTGAGTTTATAAATTCTAGGAAATGTTGGGCAAGGTTCTTAGTACTTGAGTAGTTTTCTGAGTTAATGTTTGGGTAATTGAAATCACCCAATATTAGGGTGTTTGGTAGGACCTTTATGTTTCCCAATGTTTCCAGAAACGAAGAATGGGGGTCCTGGGACATGGTGGTTGATCTGTAGCAAGCTACAATTTGAATTGCAGTTTTGCCCGTTGTTAGTTTTACGTGTATGATCTCTGAAGCATCGTGCTGTGCCACTAACCTGGAAGTGTGGGTATCCTTGATGAATATGGATATGCCCCCGCCTTTTGTATTTTGGTCTGGGTTCTGTGGCCAAAATGTATGGTATGAGTTGTAGCCTGATAGTGCTGGGGTGCTCTCTGGAGCCTTAAACCAGGTTTCTGTTACTGCAAATATATCGATTTTCTCCATACTGGGGAGTGCCTCGAGTGCGTGCATTTTGAGATTTAGACTTCTGGCACTGAGTAGCATTACCCTCAGTTTTTTGTTACTTGTGCTATTTACGGTGGTGGGTTTGTCTTTTGAGCCTTGCCTAAAAAAGGCACTATGGGGGTGGCAAGAGCCTTGGCCAGTATTCGAAAGCTTAAGGGTGACAAGTGCAAGCCATCTCTAGTGAAGCAGCGTGGCTTGTCGAGCATGTCATCCTAGGCAGACAGACACTGGTTCCCCTTTGAATGATACCAGAAACTTAGCCAACTGCTGAAATTGATGATTTTTTCTTTCTTCCATGGTATCATTCTTGGTGAGGGCAGGATGCTACTCAGGGTCAGGGTCATACCAGCCTGGGCTACGTGATCAGAGAGCTCTTCCATGTCTCTTTTCATGTAGTCCAGGGAGGTATGGCTCAGGTCATTCACACCAACACGGACAATGACAGAGTCGTAGTTGTACTTGTTCTGGAGTGACCTAAGTGCTTGTGTTATGTGGCAGATCCTGGCACCCGACAGGCAGCTAACAGTAACCTTCTCCTTATTCAGCCTAGTGAGTGGGATGTCAGTGTGCCTGACTATAGAGTCACCTATTACTGGTGTGCTGGTTATGCTATTTTGCCTTAAGGGCTGTGATTGGTTTCATGAAGTATGTGATTCATGGTTTGTTTTGGGGGGTGGAGGTTGCTTGGATGCCTGCTTTGGAGGTCTCTATTGCTTTTGCAGATTTTTATTTAGGCCCTATGAGTATGTTTTCGTGTATTTATGTGTGTTTTTTGCCAGTGCTGGTTTAATGGGTCGATGTGAGACTGGTGGTGTGATGCAAGTATTTCCCTTCTCCTCTTGACTGTCTGATCCATTCTTGGGTTGAGAGAGCTTAGCCTCCAGTTTGGCTGTACAATTGCATCTCTTGCATGTATTAGTGTTTGGTGGTAGGAGGAGAGGGTTATCTGTGTACATGAAGCAGTTGTAACATTGCCTCAAAATGCCCAGATTCACCAGCTGAACTGGAGAGTACACCTGAAACTGCCCTTTGGACATGCCTGGATAGGTACAGTAGAGAGCCTTGTCCTTCTGTACAGTATAAGGGGATCTAGTGCTAGGGTTTATAAGTGTTTGCTATGAGTTTTGAGCAAGTGCTGGGCTAAGGAATGAATAGTTTGAGTGCTTAAGTTGAAAGTTTGTCTAGTTCCAAGGGAAAAATTGAAGAGGAGACTTTGTGGAGTCGGGTATAGTTATACCCTAGCTAACCGGCATTGCCCAGCATGCAAAACCGGGCAAATGTGTTTTTTATAGCAGGGAAATGAAAGAGAGAAATTAGCCCAAAACTGCCAATAAGCTACTAATTCCTGAGCTGAAACCACTCCTCCAGGGACAGATAGGCTGCTCAAAACTCCCCTCTCTCACAGTTGAACAGAGAAAATGACTATGGCAAATTCCCAAAGCTTATTTACTGTTACACTCAAATTTATACCAAAAAGGCTGATATTTTTTTTCTCAGAGTCTGATGTATAACAGTTCTTTCTTTGTATAACAGTTTTCCTTTGTTCCCTTGTCCTTGGTTCTTTGTAGTTTGATGATCCATGAAAACTCAGTATTGCATTATCTGAAACGTGGTATTCCAGCACTATCTGAAACTTGATGTTACATCTCTTTACTTTGTTGATGTTCTTCCAGCTGCCATCTGCTCAGTTATTTTTACAGACTTTATTTCTCAATAACATACTCCTTTACATGGATGCCAAAATCTAACTAAGCTATATATGCTTGCCAGCACACTTACTATTATTTTGCATTTTATACTATTTCTAAATTAACCCTTTATATTTCATATAATTCTTGCAGCTTTTTATTCAAGCTAATAATCATGCTAGCAATAGTTTGAAAAGACAGTGTATACTAAAATTCTATCAGTTCCCCATTTTTTTTGTTTGAAGAACGGACTAAACTTTAGTTAAAGAAAAGACTGCATTGGTTTATTACTGCAACTCTTTGTAACCTGCAGCATATAAAACAATTTCAAGCTGTCATTATTATTATGACCCCTAAACTATTAACAGAGCATGTATTAACTAATTTAACAATTTGGTCCCAGATGATGACCATTCTTTGAGTATGTCCCACTAATTATGGGCAGTGTTAGCTTCTGTTTTTGTCTTTTACTATTAGCACTGGATTATTTGAAACCACACACTTTAACAAACCTTTTGAAATTTGAAGGCAGTATTATCTATTTATACAACATTTTGTTAAATTTAGATACATTAGTACTAAATTATAATCTGTTTATCAAAGATACTTGTAATGACTTACTTCCATTGTGCTTGTAAATGTACAATCTGTGAGATATCTTGTTTTACTAGTTTTTATACCAAGCTCTTTTAAATCTGCATTTGGTATGTTTAAAACTTGGAAATGTAATACTGAAGTGCAGTATTTTTTTTTGTATTGTTGTCCTATCGTAGTACAAGTGGATGATATTTTTACCATTTGATCTGTATGAAATACTGGTCTGTTACTCAAAATGGTAAGTATTTTAATCTTTGGTCTTTTCCTTGTATTACTGTGTTGTTTATACAAATACCCTTTTTTCCCCTGTTGAGTTTATTCTTATTTTTGTGTTATTGGCTACATACTATGACATTTTTACATGATGTCTTCCCTTGTCATAAATGTTACATTTTTGAGGTAATGTACAGCATCTAATAGAGATAGAACTGATTACTGAAATGTTTATGTCAGTCTTTGGTTCTTTTTCTACGTTTATGTATGCCTGACCTTGTTTAGCTAACCATGCTGTTATATTTGTGTTAAATGTTATTCTCCCAAAGGTACATGCTGTATTCTTTTTACAACTGAAATTGTCTTGTGTTCTATTTTGTGTAGCATTTTTAACTAAGTTTTATTTGTGAAATATTGTAATTACCTCTGTTTTGATGTTCAGAATGATGCAAATGAAATGCAGATGTCTGTGTTGAATGCTGAGTGCCTTGCTCGCAGCTGCATTTTTATCTATAGTCCTTGAAGCATGTTCTAGACACTGAACATTCAGCTTGTCTCAGGCTCTACCAGAATATATGTATGCTACCAAACAGAAATACATGTATTTAACTAACGATATTATTTCTACATATATTATAGCAACATATGTGTATATGCATCTAACTAGCAAATAGATGTGCACATGCATTTATAAACATATCTATCACTATATACATTGGTTCTAACTGTTTCTGAGGAAGTCAGCTGATTATGCTGACGAAAAGCGCTTAAAACTTTAAACTTTGGTAATAAACTTGTTACTCGGACTGTCTGGTTGCTTCCGTACTTGTTTTTTGTTTTATTAGTTGTCAGCCAAGTTGTTTTTACTATATACATTCCATCTGTTTTAGTTTAAATCCAAAACTGTCTATATCAGTATGTACTTTTTAGTCAAGTTATATTGCTACTAACTAGAAACACACTGAGAAACAAAACCTTTAGTTTTGTTTTGATACAAGTTAACACAGTTTTATAATGTCAACACAATGATGACAACCATTACTATTAGAACTGGCTTAATCTGAATATGACTCTATACAGTGATGTTCTATACAGTACTTTATTGACAATGCTTGAGGATTTTATTGCAAAGGCATTGCAGTCTTGTTTAATGTCAAGCTTTGACTTATTACTCTATTTACATAGATAAACCATTTACTATATACTGTACAGAATACACTTGCTTGTACAGATTGTTTTTGCATTTGTATATACATGGCTGTAATGTACACGCAGTTCAATTTTTATACCTAGCATTAAACTGAAGCCTGCTAATTACATTACATGAAACATTAAAATGTATTTTTGGTATTAACACTGCACTTTTAGTTTAGTCTCTTGCAGTGCTGTTTACACAGTTAGTGTAAAATTGAAAGCACACCCTTCCCCATGTAGTATACATCATTTTATTGTAGTATTGTTTATTTGCTTTATGCTGTGGAAATTCTATGTATGCTTGTCTTTTGGCTGTTACCTAGACTGTGACACTTTGGTCTTACATATTTGCTTTTTGATTTGATCATTTTCAAAAATAGAAAATATTTTTATAAAGGTTTTGCTGTTGCCTACACTGTCAAAGTTGTAATAGGAATCGCTTTTACCCATTTTGAAAATATGTTTACTGTTACTGGTAGCTATTTGTACCCTTCCTTTTTGTAAAGGGACCTGCATAATTTATTTTAACTGCATACCATAGCCCATGTACTGACTGTACTCGGTGTAGGATTTACTTGCAAACAGGTTATTAATGACATGTATGCACAATTATGACGTCTTATAGCAATTACCAAACATGATTTTTGTAGACTATTGTTTTTTTTGCTTAATGCTGCATGTGAATACTTAATAATGTTTTAGAAAAACGTAAGCCGTTTGGTCTGGTGACCAGTCTTATTTCCTTGACCTTATAAATTTCAGTACTAGCAACATTTTATGTTATGCAACATTCCTTGTAACCACCCATTCTAGCCTGGAAAGATTTGAGCTCACATACTTTTTTTATTTCTGCGCATTCCAGATGCTTAACCCATAACTCCTTCAGCACTTATTTGCACTTTCAGTCATTCATTAATATACTTGCAACTTGATATTAGAATGCAGTTGTAATAAACATTAACTTGCTTAACTATGCATAATATTGGTTTTGAATACTGCTTTTGCTGGAGTCTGTGCTATTTTTTATGCTATTATACAATTACAAAATATTGTAAGAAACAAAAGAGATATTGACTTAACTAACACATGCTTAAAACAAATATATTTACATGATTTACATTTACTGTTGTCTGCCTTTTGCTGCACTTTAGGTGAAAATAAAATACATGCATGTCAGTCTTGTGATGTCATGTCTTTACTGCGTTTAACTACTCTCATTTGATTTTTAAACTCTAGAACTGTTTTGTTATATGAAATGGTTTTAAAATCACCATTTAAGTGCCTTGCTTTAACTGAATGAAAGTTTGTGTTTCCATCGAGAAAACGTAGAAAGTCCCTCGTTGATTCTCCCAAAAGGTGGTCAAACACAGGTGGCAGATTCAGTTGTGTGAATGTACAAAACCTGTGGAATCTGCAGAAATGCACTGTTCTGCTACTGGATACTGTACATAAGAAGGAGTAGACAAACATTTGCACTGGAACTGAACGTACTAACTGAATAAAATAAAAAAGAAGCTGTAGTTGTCACAATAAGAAACCATTTGGTCTGTCAACTGTGGCTCGCCATTGAAGAATTATATGACATCTTTCTGTTTGTTTCTTGCTGTTACTTGTATTTACATGCAAGCATACCAAAGTATATTTAACTATTTATTGTGATCAACTAGTCTTATTACTGTATTGTACTAAGTACAATAAATACACCGAGACGCCGCTTCAGTTAATACACTTTCTATTGCATTTCCCTTTTGGATCTACAAGCATGCAACACAGATGCTGTCAGCTCTCTATGGCAAATTCCCAAAGCTTGTTTACTGTTACACTCATATTTATACCAAAAAGTCTGATATTTTTTTCTCAGAGTCTGGTGTATAACAGTTCTTTTTTTGTATAACAGTTTTCCTTTGTTCCCTTGTCTTTGGTTCTTTGTAGTTTGATGATCCATGGAAACTCAGTTTTGCATTATCTGAAATGTGGTGTTCCAGCACTATCTGAAACTTAATGAAAATAAGACCACGTAGAACCAGAGGTATACCACAGCATACAAAAATTTAATTAAGCGCTTTTCGTCCTGCTCACTGGTAGGACTTCTTCAGTTATTTTTACAGATTTTGTTTCTGAATAACATACTCCTTTACATGGATGCCAAAATCGAACTGCGCTATATATGCTTGCCAGCACACTTACTATTTGTTTTGCATTTTATACTATTTCTAAATTAACCATTTATATTTCATATCATTCTTGCAGCTTTTTATTCAAGCTAATAATCATGCTAGCAACAGTTTGAAAAGACAGTGCATACTAAAATTCTTCCAGCCTGGTATACAAGGCATCCCTGAATCCTGTTTTGATTAATCTTTTGCATATCTGCAAAACAAACAGAATCAGAACTATTAGGTTAAAGGACCTAAATTTTGGTTGCAACATTAACAGGATATGTTGGAGTGACAGATATGTTTTTCAGAGAATTCCCATTCTCTGGAACAGGCTACCCATTCATGTGAAGCAGAGTGCCTCCCTATCCCCATTTAAGTGAAACATGTACCAATGGATGGGTAATTGGAATTTCACTCCTGATCTAGCTGCTATGTCTCTGATGGACAAAGGCAGTCTGTAAATCATCCCCTATAAATCAAATGTGTGGGTCACAGTTGGGTTGCATGGCTAGGCTTTTAAAGGCCTAAGTGGTCATTATTCTAGTATACACCTATGAACCTTTGTCATATTCTAAGTTCTCCCTGGTGTCAAGTGTTTCCTGCTAAATTCAAGTATGGTTAAAGTGCTGTCAAGACACAAGAGAATTATCCCTGGTGTCTAGTGTTTCCCCCGATCCCCATACTGTTAAAGTACTTTTAAGGTATGAAAGAATTATTCCTAGTGTCTAGTGGTTCTCCTTTTATCAGCTATCTGTGGTGGCTAGTAGTTCCCCCCAACTTACATTGCAGGCTCTGCTTATTAGTCTGAAGGAGTGTGGAAGTATAACAATAATCCCGACCCACCCACACATACACATTCATCACACACACACACACACACACACACACACACACACACACACACACACACACACACACACACACACACACACACACACACACCTTATCTAGCCTCTCACTACCCCCCTGTCGTTACTCCCTGGCAGACACTCTCACTCACACATACACTCACACATGCAACCCATTGTGTACACTCATGCACATACCTCCTAATGCTACCTTACTACTAAAGTCCCCAATACTTACCTCTACCATGACTGATCAACATGGCCTTTTGGCTGTGTTCACTAATGTGATATGCAAGATTGGTTATTTTAATCTACATGGCTAAGCAATTCAATGAATAGATGCCTTCAGGAAGGCAGTTTTGGGGGGAGAGCACATGACTAATTAACATATGCCTCCTCTACCCCAGCCTGTCTCATTAGCATGGTGCATTGCCCCAGAGACAGCGCAATGTGGTATTGCATGCCTTTGTGCAAAAACACCATACTAGGGCTATCTGTGATTTTAAAAAAGTTACCATGAGGTGTACATGTCGTGTACATCTCTCAGCAGTCTTTAAGAATGCCCCCATCATATACTTCAGAAAATGCATGTTGCTACAATGCCTGTTATTTTTGCAAATTTCTAAGTTTATAAGATAAATATTTAAAATCTGTTCTTGATTTTAGGCCTTTATCCCACAATTATTTTTGACTTTGTCCAAAATTCTTGCTTTAAGAGGCAGAAAGGTATGGTCAGAAAATATATGTACGTGACTGCAAACCAACAATAAAAATAATGCACTAAGCCAAATCTAGTGTATTTCAAGTGTATGGTTACATAGCTGTGTAAATTTGGAGGGTCTACTTCAGGGAACAGCACATGCCACATGCCCCCACAAGAGTAAGCCTGAAGATGAATGGAATAATTACAGACAATTTTGTTTTCATAGGTTCATTGGTTCATAGGTACATTTTAGGCTAGCTATGCATTCCCATGGTAGTTATTGGCCATTCCATTTTGCAATATGAATCTCCACAGATATGCTGCACAAATATATGTTAGGTACTTATATGCTTCCTCTATCAAAAGATCCATTAGTGCTAAATAAGGGGTGAATTTGTGGTTACCTTTCCATTCATCCAGGTTACATTTGAATAGAGGAAGAGAAGTACTCTGCTTTATGTGGGGGATGCCAGTTCCATAGAAGTAGTATTCTCTGTAATATAGGCCAAACCCTCCAGCATGTTCTGTTACTCATGCAAAAGAGGCTGAGGTCCCTTGAGTCTGTGGTATCATTGAACTTCCGACTGTGTAATAGGTCTGACAGAACAGAATTTGTTGAGGGTCTATAAGCAAAGCAGAAGTCAATGCTCAGTAGCCTGTATGATACCAAGAACAGAGACAAGACTTTATTTGTCATTTGTTAGACTAGATGATAAAAGCTCCAAATATGCCAAAAATAACATAAGTACAAAATTGTACAAATTAAGTTTAACAGTTACATAAATTCAAAATGGTACAGATTAAATTTAACAATTGCATAAAAAGTTTATACAAGATAAAAAGGCAGGTTATAAAGAACAAAGACAGGCAGAAGTTGAAATACCTATGTAAGTCTAGAGCATACAAGTTAATATCCACATTAAATAAAATATATATGCTGTACAATAAAGCTGCTGATAGCAGCTTTATTGTATTATTCATATATAATTTAGGCCCTTGATTTTTTTTTTAGTGGGGAAGCATTGTGGACATTCCAGCTATGAAAAGCATTTGGACAGGAACATACAGAAAGGGGCATTATAATCAATGATTGGCCTATTGTAGAAATTGCCTCATGTATACTGGCAGCCACATCCTCCTAAAACAAATACCCTATGTGAGAGATGTAATTACACTATGAAATTGGAATTAGTTCTATCATGTAACAACAAACTGGACATCAAACAAGTTGTCAGCACATACACTTCACCTCTCACACAAAATGAGGTCATGACACATAAACCCACATATATGGAGGTACTGGCTAGAAGCCTACCAAAAGACCAGAGACCTCCCAAACATAAACTACTTGCACACACTGCTAGGCAAATAGAAACCACTACACAAAATACCACATACACCAGTGTCTCAGCAAATAAGCCCCTAAGGCAAAGCACCTCAAAAACTAATGTCTTGGCCATAGGCAACTCCGCAGTGAGACATATGGATGTCCCCCTCACCAGGCTGAACAAGGAGGTCATGGTCAGCTGCCTGCCTGTCTGGATCTGACAAATCATACATGCACTCAGGTCACTCAACAACAAGTACTGTTATGATGCTATCATAGTCCATGCTGGGGTGAATGATTTCAGACGTACCTCTCTGGACAGTATGAAGAGAGACATGACTGAACTCTCAGATTATGTGGCCTAGGTAGGTATGACTCTAGCTCTAAGCAGCATTCTACCTTCACCCAGGATGATGCCACAGTCTAAACAAAAAACAATGAACTTCAACAATTGGTTTAGCTTGTGGTGTCAGTCCAGGGGGATCCAGTATCTGTCAGCCTAAGAAGACATGATTGACAGGCCACGCTGCTTTGCCAGAGATGGTCTGCACCTTTCTCCTCTAGGCTTTCAGATACTGGTAAAGGCACTTGCCTCTTCCATAGTGCCTTTTTTGGGCAATGCCAAAACAACGAAATTTCTGATGTAACAAAATCCACTGAAGATAAACTCAAGGCTCTGCTGCTTAATGCTAGGAGTCTAAACATGAAACTGCACTCCCTGGAAGTACTCCTCACCTTGTAAGATGCTAATATTTGTGCAGTCATTGAGACATTTTAAAGGCAGCAGAAAGCACCCAGGCCATGCAAGGCTACAATGGCTTCTACACATTCAGACTTCAAAATAAGCATGAAAGAACCAAAGGTGGGGGTGTATCCATCTTCACTAAAGCCAAGTACACCTCGAGACTAGTTAAACAGTACAACTTTCTCAAACTACGCCATGTCCAATTAACTATAGGCAAAATATCCTACCACATCTTTGCTAGTTATAGGTCCCCCACCATGAACCAAGAAAAGCACACCACCTACCTGAACTTCCAGGAGTCACTCGCCATACAGCCCAACACCTTAGTCATGGGAAATTTCAACTAACCTTCCATTGACTGGATGACATAGAATAGCACGAACATGCTCACCCAGAGTTTCCTGGACTTTGTCAATAAATATTCTCTGGAACAGATAGTCTGCACCCCCACAAGGGCCTAAAATGTCCTATACATAGTACTCACTGACATGGGGGGGTGGTTACTGCACTCCCTCCTGTCTGATGCCCTGCCTGCTCAGATCAGACCATAAATCAGTCTTGTTAGAAGCAAATACTGAACTTGTCACCACCATAATATCCAAAAGCTAAAAAACTTTCCAAAGCAAACTACAGCCTACTAAGCGATGGTATGAAAAGTTGTATACCCCCTGCAGTCACAGACAACAATAACTCTTAAACAGAAGTGTACACAAATGCCCTGTATAAACACTTAAGCAACTGTATAGACTCAGCTGTACCTGACTGGATTAAAACCAGGTCTTCCCAAAAAAACAAGCCATCCTGGTGGACCTCAAGTATAAACAGGTTATATAACAAAAGGAGTAAATTGATGTCTAAAATCAAGAGGGAACTGACTGAGCTGAGGAACAATTCCCTCCACAGCTTGAATAAGCAAATTAGAAATCTTGTAAAGTCCTCTAAAGCTAATTACAAAGCTAAAATTGCATCCTTGGCTAAGGATAATCATAAGGCATTATTTAACTATGTCCATAATCTAAAAGGGAATGCCCAGCTATGTGCTGAACTGGTAGTAGATGGTATCATTCATATTATACTGGAGGAAATTGCCAACCTGGTAGCTGACAGATTTGGTGCAAACTTCAATCCCCCTTTCTCCACCAGCCATACCTCAAATGATAGCTGACACCAGTCCTCTGCATAGTATCTCTACAGATCAGGTCATATCTGTGCTCTTTAAGGCCAAAAACACGGCCTCAATGGCACCAGATAATATCTCAGGTTGTTTATTAAGCGATCTAAAATGGGACCTAGTGGACCAACTTGGCATTCTCTTTAACCATAGCCTGTGAACTGGCTTTGTTCGAGAAGAGTGGAGAACAGCAACAGTAATCCCCTTGTACAAAGGGGGGCCATCAACTGACCTTGTAAACTATAGACCCATAAGTCTAACCAGACTCATCTGCAAGGCCATAGAAAGAATCATCATGGACCTTATCAACAAGGACATAGGCAACCTTCAGACTCCATACCCAACCCGGTTTAGCTTTGTTAAGGGTAGATTATGCTTATTAAACCTAGTAGATATCTTCGAGAAACTCATCAATGTCCTGGATTGAGGTAAGACAGTACATACTGCCTATCTTGACCAAGACTTTTGGCACAATCCCCCACATAGGTATCATAAACAAACTCTCCCATCTGGGAATTAACCCTTACATCACTAGATGGGTAGTCAATTGACTCACCGACAGAATACAAACTGTCAAAGTTGGTGACTCCACCTTTATCAGTAGACCCATCAACTCTGGCATACCACAAGGATCTGTGCTGGGCCCTTTACTGTTTGGAATCTATTTCTCAAAAGTCCATGCTAAAGTAATGGCCTTTGGCTTACCAGTTTCACTGATGATTGCAAATTGGGTGAAATCACTGAGTACCCCAATGATATTAACATTAACTTCTTAAAAGCAAACTTCCCACTTCTCAAAACCGAGGTGGAATCCTTCAAAGCCCCAGGGTCAGTGGAAAATACGGCCCAACCCGCAGAATCCTTTACAAATGCATTCTATGGATACCTACAGGAATGCATGGATCATGCTATCCCAAATAAAACCAAGACACACTCCTCCAAGGGCAGGAGACCTGTCTGGTGGACCCCAGCCAAAAATAAGCTGTACAACAGAAGGAGGAAGCTACTACACGATAGAGCAAAATCCCTGAAAGGGAAGGCAACTCTGATCAGTACTAGCAAGAAACTACGATCCCTCATAAAATCATCTAAGGCTAGCTTTGAAAGAAAAATTGCACAAGACGCTAAAGATAATCACCTTCTTTAGTTATGTCAGAAAAATGGGTGGAAACTCCCAGATATGCTCTGAGATAGTGCAAAATGACAAAAAATACACTGAACCCACAGACATTGCCAACATCCTGGCAGACAGGTTCAGTGCAAACTTCTCCCCCCCTTCCCCCCCCCCAAATGAGCAAATGACTATTCCAACAGAGTGTAGCCTCCCTGACATCACAGATGCACAGGTGAGAGCTGCCCTCTCCAAAGCAAAAAACACAGCATCAATGGGACCGGATGGTGTCCCAGGCTGCATTTTACATGAGCTCCAAGAAGAACTGAACCCTCACGTAAAATCACTATTCAGTCTCAGCCTTACAACAGGATATGTACCCAAAGAATGGCGTACAGCAACAGTGGTCCCACTCCATAAAGGTGGTGCCACAACAGACCCCGGAAACTATCGCCCTATAAGCCTAACTAGCCTGGTCTGCAAAGCTATGGAGCATATCATCATGGAACTCATAAACAAAGGCATTGGGAACCTCCAAACACTGGATCCTACCCAATTTGGCTTTGTTAAGTTTGTTTTAAGCTTTTGTTTGATCTTGCCTCTTGAACCTGGTCAATTTCTTTGAAACAGTCACCAAGGCCATAGACAAAGGGAAGGTAGTCCACACAGCCTACCTTGACCTTGCAAAAGCCTTCGACACAATACCCCACTCGGGCATCATAAATAAGCTCACCAACTTAAAAATCAACCCCTATGTCACAAGATGGGTTGCAAACTGGCTTAGGGATAGAACCCACATGGTCAGAATTGCAGGTGCCATGTCAGACTCTAAACCAGTTACAAGTGGCGTCCCACAAGGCTCAGTCCTGGGACCTCTCTTGTTCAGTATATATTTCTCTGAGGTACAGGCTAACACAGGAGGACTATGGCTGACAATGTTTGCAGATGACTGCAAACTGGGGGCCATAATCGACTCGCCGGCTGACACAAGCATCCTCCAAAAATGTCTCACAGAGACAGATAACTGGTGCCAGAGCCATGGCCTAAAGCTAAATGCTAAAAAGTGCATAGTCATCCCCTTTGGGAAAAACAAAGTGCCCACAAATTACCACATAGGTTGTAATCCATTAAGTACGGAAGAAGTAATTAGGGATTTGGGGACCCAAGTAGACTGCAATCTCTCCTTTGACAATCACATTGCCAAAGTGGTTAGAAAGACATTCTATATAGCCCACCTTATCACGAAGGGGTTCACATCTAGATCAAGAGAGGTCATTGTGCCCCTCTACTCATCACTCATCAGGCCCATAATTGAATATAATGCCTCATTTGGGATGTATCTTACCCGACACCTGCTACAACTAGAAAGACCCCAAAAGTACCTCACCAAGAGGATCAAGGGACTCAAACAGAAGCCCTATGCAGTTAGGCTAAAGAAACTCCAGCTCTACTCAGTTGCTTACCGCCTACTCAGAGGCGACCTGTGCCTGACATATAAAGCCATGTCCAACCCAGAATTAATGGACATGCTCCACCTCAAGAAATCCAAATCCATCAGAGCTACATGCTCCAATAACTTAAACCTCAGCACAGAAATAAATAGAACATGCTGGAGGGACATATTCATATCCCAGAGGCTCCCCTCACTCTGGAACAAAATCCCAATCCATGTTAGACAGAGCCCCTCAATGACCCTCTTCAAGAAGAATCTTGATGTTTGGATGGGAGATCGTAAATTTACCCCTGGGATCTCTTCTGTGTCACTGCTAGACAGAGGCACGGTAAACTAACCTTAAATGGGCTATCTTCTGTGACCTACTATACAGAGGCACAGTCAACTAATCTAAAAAGGGCAGTGAAAGCCAAACACTCTCTGGCTAGACTTATAAATGCCCTAGGGCAGATAGCTTAGTATTAACCTATGAACATATTACAAGAGGGGCTAACACAGACAAATGACTGGTGCCAAAGCCATGGTCTTAAACTAAATGCAAAAAAGTGCATTATTATTCCCTTTGACAAAGTGGAATTCTCTGTTAATTACAATATTGGCAGCAGCCCCCCTTTGTTCAAACCCACTTGTGTGAGGTCTGGGAACATAGTTAGATAGCAATCTGAACTTTGTCCATCAAGTTTCCACAGAGGTAAGGAAACCCTTCTACTTTGTGCATATGTAAGGGCATCGCATCCAGGTCTAAGGATGTTATAACTCCACTGTACTCAACCCTCATCAGACCATTAATAGAGTACAATGCTCCCTTCTGCGTGTACCTCACCAGACACCTGCAGCAGCTGGAGAGACCACAAAGGTTTTTCACCAAGAAAATACAGGGCCTCCAAACCATGAAGTACATAGATAGACTGAAAGCCCTGTCACTGTACTCTATAATACAGGCTGCTAAGAGGCAACCTAGGCCTGGCCTACAGGGCAGTCTCTGACCCTGTCCTGATGGATCTGCTGCATATCCGCAAGTCAAATGGCACAAGACTCACTCACTCTAGGGTTCTTAACCTAGCATGTGACATTAACAGAACATGCTGGAGAGACAGATATATCTCCCAGAGATTGCTGCTACTTTGGAATAAACTTCCAATTCATGTGAAGCAGAGCTCCTCACTGACCTTATTCATGTGCAACCTGGACAACTGGATAGGAGACTGCAAATTCACCCTGAAGGTGGCCCACTTCCATCATGGACAGGGATAGTTGGTGTTTATCATAGACTCACTCTGTGAATTACAACCATCTAACCAAGGACAACTGAGGCAACTCTGGATTAACATGGCTAGGCTTGTAAGGGATATTGGGCCGCTAACCTAATATTCTCCCATGAACCTATAATGAATGCCGAGTACAGTGAAACAATTATTTCCCTGGATCCAGTCACCATGCCCTTTTATTAAAGCTGTGCGATAAAAAAGAACTTCTTTACAATTGTGGATGCATGATGATCAAAGGACAGTTTTTTTTTTTTGCATTGCATTTATTTCTGAGGGGAGAGATGCATCTATGCAACTATTTACATGTGCAGAAGAAAGATTCTGCAGAAGCAGTGGGATTATCGGAGTGGAAAGTACTCAAATTTATCCAGGTTATTGCTCAGTTTTAGTATTCTGTGAATGCTGAGGTATTGCAGGATGTTTCTGTCTTTAGTCTTAAGGTGAATGTGTTCTGATCTAACCAGGTAGAATATTACAATAGGAGGACAGCAGAACTGTCCTGTACCAGAAAAGACCAAATCCAGGATTTTATCTCCCCTAGTTGGGGTGTGGTTTAAGGAGTTTGTATTCATTAAGTACAGAAATCTCTGGGCATACATGTTTAAGGAGGTATAAGTCTCCTAGCTGATGGTGGCATAGTTGAATTGTCTTAGAAAAATGTTGTTTGGCTTCATGCAACACGGAATTCATACTAGTTAGGCAGAAGGTTTCAGCTGAGGGGGACATATAGGGGGTCCTATAGTTATCTATGATATGATAGAGGGTTTTTGTTCATAGTAAGTTGGATGTGGAGGAGTTTCAAGTTGTTATCTTGTCTAACAAGTCTGGAGGTTAAATTTGTTTAAGAATATAGATACCTCTGTCTTTAGTGCTTGAGTCTAATGCAGTGGGGCCTGTACAGTGATAGGAATTGAAGCCCTTCATTGATGGAATGCTTTCACTGGTCCTGAACCAAGTCTGTGTGATGATATACTAGGTCTCTGTGATGAAGCATATATCTATATTTTCCAGGGAAAATAGTACTTATAGGGTGAGACATTTTTGTTTAGCTTCCTAGCACTGAGCAGCAACAACTTAATATTGTTCTGATTCTGTTTAGTTATGTTAGATGTTTTAGAAGACTGACTTTACCTAAAAAAGCACAACAGGGGTGGACAAAGTTTTAGTCAATATACACAGGCCTTGAAGGAACAGTTGTAGGCCATTCCAGGCAAAGCAGTTTGTACGATATACCATTTCTTCCCAGGCAGATATATATTCTACCCCCTTAGAATGACATCAAAATCTAAGCCAGTTATTGAACTTAATTATATTTTGATTGTATTGGTGTGCCATGCTTGGTGACGATAGAATACTGCTCAAGATTAGGGTCATATCTGCCTCAGACAAATATTCTGAGAGTTAGGGTCTATATTATATCATTGAAAGCTTAAAAAAGCGAATGATGAATAATCAACCCCATGTAAGCTAAAGCTTACAATCTCAAAAGCTCAGAACAGCGATTTTTTTCCAAGGGAAAAAAATCGCTGTTCGAAAAAAAAAGATTTCTCTTAAATAGGGCCAGTGAAGTGCTCTGCTTGACATGAATGGGAAGTTTGTTCCAGAGTATGGGAAGTCTCTGGGTTAGGAACCTGTCCCTCCAGCATGCTCTGTTTATTGTGGTAATGAGGTTAAGGTCCCTGGAGTGTGTGGCATTGAGGGCTTGGGATTTCTTTAGGTGTAGCATATCTAGCAGCTCTGGGTCAGACATGGCTTTGTAGGTCAAGCAGAGATCGCGTATAAGTAGGCAATAAGAGACAGAGTACAGCTGGAGTTTTTGTTGAGTCTGTCCATATAGGGCATGTGTCTAAGGCCTAGAATCCTCTTAGTGAGGTATTTTTGTGGCCTTGCTAGTTGTTGTAGGTGTCTAGGAGGTACATACCAAATGGGGAATTGTATTCTATAATAGGTCTAATGAGGGACGAGTAGAGAGGGATTATGACCTCTTTCTTCCTAGGTGAGAAACCTTTGGAAATGAGATGTGCCACATAGAAGGACTTTCTGACTACAGTGGCAATGTGGTTGTCAAAGGAGAGGTTGCTGTCAACCTGTGTCCTCAGTTCTCTTATCACACCTTCGGTGTTTAGTGGACTGCTGCCTATTTGGTAGTTCATGGACACCGAGTTTTTCCCAAAGGAAATGACAATGCACTTTTTGGCATTGAGCTTCAGGCCGTGATTCTGGTACCAGTCATTGGTGTCAGTGAGGCCTTTTTGTAGAATATCTACATCAGTTGGAGAATCAATAATGGCTCCCAGTTTGCAATCATCTGCAAACTTGGTCAGTCAGAGTCCCTTTGTGTTGGCCTGAACTTCAAAGAAGTATATGCCAAACAGGAGAGGACCTAGAACCGATCTCTGTGAGACACCACTTGTAACTGGTCGGTAGTCAGATTTGGAGTCCGCTACTTTCACAGTGTGGGTTCTATCAGTGAGCCAGTTGGCAACCCATCTTATTACATGGGGTTTATGCCTAGCTTAGTGAGTCTATCTATGATTCCTGAGTGAGGGATGGTGTCAAAGGCCTTGGCAAGATCTAGGTAGGCTGTTTGAACTACCTTTACCTCATCCACAGCTCTGGTGACAGACTCGAAGAAGTCTATCAGGTTGAGCAGGCATGATCTGCTTTTCACAAACCCATACTGCATGGAGTCCAGAGTTTGGAGATTCCATATGTCCTTATTTATAAGGTCTATGATGATGCACTCCATAGCCTTACATATCAGACTCATCAGGCTAATTGGGCAGTAGTTCCCAGGGTCTGTAGTCGCTCCCCCTTTGTGGAGTGGGATGACTGTAGCAGTGCGCCATTTGGTAGGAACATAGCCTGAAATGAGGCTATGATTGAACAGGGTACTCAGGTGTGGTGCCAGTTCACTTAGTAATTCATGTAGAATACAGCCAGGGATATTATCAGGTTCCATGGAAGTTGTATTCTTGGCTTTGGGCAGTGCATTTTTTTACCTGTGTAGCCATAATAATAGGAACTGGCATTCCTCAGGTATTGTGACAGGCCATTTTGAGGGTGAAAAGGGGGTAAAGTTCGCACTGAACCTATCAGCCAATATGTTGGTAATATCAGTTGGTTCTGTATATGTATTGCCATTGTCCTATAACTCAGAGCAGATCTGAGTATTGCCATGTAGATTCTTGACATAACTATAGAATGTCTTATGGTTGTCTTTAGAATCTGCAACAATTTTGTTTTCATAGCTAGCTTTAGAGGATTTGATGATGGATCTCATTTTTTTGCTGAGGCTAACAAAGGAGTTTTTCCATTCTTGGGACTTCACCCTTTTCTGCAACAGTTTTTTCCTTCTGTTGTCGAGTTTGTTTATGGTGGGAGACCACCAGATTGGCTTCCTTTTTTTGGAGGAGAGCGGCTCAGTTCTGTTTGGTATGGCCCGTTCCATGCACTTGTGTATGTGCTCATACAGTGCATTGGTGTATGATTCAGCAGTCATGCACCTATTTTCCATTTGCACGGGTGTCGTGAAGTTAGCCACCTCTGTTTTTAGAAGCCCAAAATTGGTTTTGGAGAATTTTTTTTACGGTGGTTTCCTTTAGAGGGGGTGAGGGTGGGATGTGGATATCTGTGATGATTAGCTTGTGGTCAGATCTGACCAGGGAGGACTTGATTACTGGTGTAGAGCAACAGTCACCCATGTTAGTAATGACCAGGTCAAGGATGGTTCTACCCCTGGTGAGGGTAAGAATGAGTTCATTATTAAATTGTGCTGGCTTTATTTTGATCTTATCTGCTGAACATGCATTCCACTCTCTTTTCATGGTGATATTGCAGCGTCTCTGTGGTTTAGATAGATTACATATTTGAGCCTCAGCATATGTAGTTCAATATGTTTGGACTGAGTTGTATGATATTGGTTTAGTTGGTGCTGACAACCTTTCTATTTGTAGTGGATTTGTGTGGGAGCTTTTCCTACAAAAGCATTATATAACTACATCTCTCACTCACAGTGTTTGCTGGTTTAAGTAGTAAGTGGTTGCCAGTGAACCTGAGACAATTGTTACATTGATTCAGGATGCTCATTTCAACTAAGTTGACTACAGATATAGTTGGAAAGCATAAATCTCTGGTTCCAGCTGCCTACTAATGTGGGTTGGAGGGGGAGTAGTGCCTCAGAGATTACGAAATTGCTTAATTGGAACACTGTATGTCTAAGATGAACAACACAGGTCTACATATGAAGAGGAATGAGTCACTTTGTGCACCTACTGACTATTAAATACACTTAGAATTTCTGGAGTAGGTTATATAGGGAAAGTTACGATTCTAAGTGCCTTTATCAGTACAGTGCATGGTTAAAATGGTTGCGCGAGGAGCATAAAGCCCTACAAGCATAGGCAACTTAACAGAGAAATACAAAAAAAAAAAATGTAAATGAGCTCACTTGTCATTAGCAAAACAGCATAATTCAAGGTTCTGCAAACAACCAGAGGCCTAAAAATGGTTTCGTTTTTCCTCTGCTCTCAATGGAGTTTTACAAAAGCGATCCTAACACAAATCACATTAAATGCATAAAGACTGAACCAGAAAAGCCTTAAAATTCAAAATACTGAATGATGGAATTTGCCCCTTCTCCACTGTTGTGCAATCCTGGAGTTGGTATAGGTTCATAGGTTGGTACTGGGCTATCTGCCCGAAGGCATATATTAGCCTAGCCACATTGTGCGGTATTCACTGCCCCTTTAGTAGTTCCCTAGACCCTTGTACTAGCAGCTAGTACCCTTGGCCCCTATCTAGTAGTGCTGTTGGTGTGATCCCCAGTGTGAACTTTCTGTTACCCATCCACTCATCAAGGTTCCTCTTGAAGAGTGATAGTGAGGGGCTCTGTCTTATGTAGATCGGGACCCTGTTCCATAGTAAGGGAAGTCTCTGCGAAGGGAATCTATCCCTCCAGAATGTTCTATTCATTGTTGTGTTGAGGTTTATATTCCTAGAGCATGTAGCTCGAGTAGATTTGGTTTTGCTAAGATGGAGCATGTTCAACAATTCTGGGTTGGACATGGCTCTCTACATTAGACAGAGATCGCCTCTGAGAAAGCGGTATGCAACAGAGAACAGTCTTAGCTTTTTCAATTGTGCTGCATAGGGCAACTGTTTGAGGCCAGTAATCCTCTTGGTTAGGTACCTTTGTGGTCTCTCCAGCTGCTGGAGATGTCTAGCCAGGTACATTCCAATTGGTGCATTGTACTCAATAATGGGTCTGATGAGGGAAGAGTAGAGGGGCACCATTGCATCCTTAGATCTTGATGCAAACCCTTTTGTGATCAGATGGGTCACATAGAAGGATTTTCTAACCACTTTGGCAACATGGTTATCATAGGAAAGCTGACTATCTACTTGGGGCCCTAGATCCCTTATTTCTTCTTCAGATTTCAGGGGATTACCTCCTATGTTGTAGTTTGCGGGTACTCTGTTTTTTCCAAAGAGGATTACTACACATTTTTTTGCATTTAGCTTGAGACCATGGCTTTGACACCATGCATCAGTCTCATTTAGGCCCTTCTGGAGGATCTCCATGTCGGCCGGAGACTCTATTATAGCACCCAGTTTGCAGTCGTCTGCAAACTTAGTCAGCCACAGCCCTTCCTTGCTTGCCTGTACTTCTGAGAAGTATATGCCAAACAGGAGGGGCCCCAGGACAGAGCCCTGAGGCACACCACTCATTGCTGGTCTGGATTCGGACATAGATCCCGCTACTCTTACTTTATGGGATCTGTCTGAGACCCAGTTTGCGATCCATCTTGTGATGTAAGGGTTTATGCCCAGGCTGGTGAGCTTATCAATAATACCTGAATGGGGAATGGTGTCAAATGCTTTAGCAAGGTCAAGGTAAGCCGTGTGTACCTCCTTTCCCTTATCTATAACCTGAGTAACTGTCTCAAAGAAATCCACCAGGTTCAGGAGGCATGATCTGCCCTTGACAAAGCCGAACTGTGTGGGGTACAGTGACTGGAGGCTCCCAATCTCTCCATTTATGAGTTCCATAATGATTCGCTCCATAGCCTTACAGATCAGACTGGTCAGGCTTATTGGTTGGTAGTTCCCAGGGTCACTTTTGGCCCCACCCTTGTGTAGCGGGACCACCATTGCTGTGCGCCATTCTATGGGCACATATCCTGTGGAGAGGCTGAGACTGAACAGGGTATTAAGATGCGGGGTTAATTCCTTTTGGAGCTCGCGTATGACACAGCCTGGGACACCATCTGGTCCCATGGAGGCAGTGTTTTTAGCTTTAGATAGAGCCTTGTTAACCAATGTATCAGTAATATTTGGACTTACACAATCCCCTAGAATGGTAATAGGCCCTGTAGGTGGTGGTGGTGGTGGGGATTTGCACTGAACCTGTCAGCCAAGATGTTGGCAATGTCAGAAGGGTCAGTGTATTTTGTTCCATTTTGTACTAGCTCAGAACAGACCTGAGCGTTGCCATTTAGGTTTTTGATGTACCCATAGAAGGCCTTATGGTTATCCTTGGCATCCTTGGCAACTTTCTTTTCAAAATTAGCTTTAGTTGACTTGATTAGGGCCCTCAATTTCTTACTAATGCTGATCAGGGATGATTTTTCTACTTGAGATTTGGCCTTTTTTTGTATAATTCTCCTCCTTTTATTGTAAAGTTTGCTTATGGCCAGGGTCCACCAGACTAGTTTCTTCTTGCTTGAGGAAGGAGTCTTGGTTTTATTTGGGATAGCACGGTCCATGCAATCCTGAAGATGCATATAGAGTGCCTTGGTGTAGGATTCCGCATCCTGGATATCATTATCCTTCTGCAAGGGAATAGTGAAGCTTTCCACTTTGGATGTAAGTAGTTTGAAGTTTGCTTTGGAAAGGTTTTTGACTATGG